>NC_068914.1:45840428-46143458 GCF_023091745.1 Budorcas taxicolor | reverse complement strand
GTGGGAGACCTGGGTTCGATCCCTGGGTCTGGAAGATCCCGTGGATAAGGGAATGGCTACCTACCCCAGTATTCTGGCCTGGAGAATTCCAGTGAAGTGAAGTCGCTCAGTCGTGTCCAACTCTTTGCGACTCCATGGACTACCAGGCTCCTTTGTCCATGGGATTTTCCAAGCAATAGTACTGGAATGGATTGCCATTTCCTTCTCCAGGGGATCTTCCCGACCCAGGGATTGAAGCCAGGTCTCCCGCATTGTAGACAGACGCTTTACTGTCTAAGCCACCAGGGAAGTAATTCCAAGGGGGTCTCAAAGAATTGGAAATAACTGAGTGACTTTCACTTACAGTTTCAGTTTGATTTATAAGGGTTTATAATTTCAAGTGAGAGATAATATAATAACATGGCATATACATATTTCTATTAATGTTCAGTCCTTACTAAATCAAACTTTAAAACATGATTTGGTTGATTTATTTCCATCAGTAGAAAGGCACTTTTGACATTCTCTCGTCTGTCTAGTCAAGGCTATAGTTTTTCCAGTGGTCATGTATGGATGTGAGAGTTGGACCATAAAGAAAGCTGAGCACCAAGGTACTGCAAGGAGATCCAGCCAGTCCATTCTGAAGAAGATCACCCTGGGATTTCTTTGGAAGGAATGATGCTCAAGCTGAAACTCCAGTACTTTAGCCACCTCATGCAAAGAGTTGACTCATTGGAAAAGACTCTGATGCTGGGAGGGATTGGGGGCAGGAGGAGAAGGGGACGACAGAGGATGAGATGGCTGGATGGCATCACTGACTCGATGGATGTGAATCTGAGTGAACTCCAGGAGTTGGTGATGGACAGGGAGGCCTGGCGTGCTGCGATTCATGGGGTCGCAAAGAGTCAGACACGACTGAGCGACTGAACTGAAATGAACTGAAAGAATTGATGGTTTTGAACTGTGATGTTGGAGAAGTCTCTTGAGAGTCCCTTGGACTGTGAGGAGATCCAATCCGTCAATCCTAAAGGAAATCAGTACTTAATATTCATTGGAAGGACTGATGCTGAAGCTGAAACACTAGTATTTTGGCCACCTGATGTGAAGAACTGACTCCTTTGAAAAGACTCTGATGCTGGGAAAGATTGAAGGTGGGGAGAGAAGGGGACGACAGAGGATGAGATGGTTTGATGGCATCACCAACTTGATGGACATGAGTTTGAACAGGCTCTGAGAGTTGGTGATGGACAGGGAAGCCTGGCATGCTGCAGTCTATGGGGTCGCAAGGAGTTGGACATGACTGAGCCACTGAACTGAACTAATTAACATTCTCTTTCTTCTCTTGGATTCTCTTACTTTTTTTACTTATGAGAAGATTATACATTGAAATTATGGTCCATTTTTTCCTCCTTATATAGTCTGTTATGTAAATTAGAACTTGGTTTTGTGAAGATCTGAGTTTGAATCTTAGAGGATAAACAAAGATGATATTAAAAAATTTTCAGTAATCTGGAACTCATGATCACCAACCAACCTTTTTTGAGCCCTTATGCTAGACACGTATAACTTAGTAACTGCTAGATCAATGGAGAAGTCCATGGATCCTGCGGAGAAGGTGGAGAATTGAGGTGGGAGGTGATTTGTAGTACTTGGAGTGCTTAGGCAGTAAATCTATATGGAGTTGTCTCAACATTTAAATACCTGATCAGAATATGCCATTGTATGCCTACTGAATATTAGTCCTGTGTATGAATTTGACTTTTCTCATCTGTAATATAAGTAAAAACTATACATTCATATAGATTCTGCTGGCATCATAGCGTTTTTATGAGATTCAAATAAAATGTATGTGAAATAGTAATAGCATTAGGTCAAGCATCATTGTAAATGCTGTCATCACAAAAACATACAATTTTCACAAAAATTTTATGAGGTAAATTTATTAATCTCATTACAACAACCCTACGAGCAGGCTTTTAGATACATTTATATACATTTTACAGAAGGAGAAAATGAATTTAGTGAGAGATAAGTAACTTGCTTAAAATCACATAGTTAGTTCCTGGGTACATATGGTATTCTAATACTGATCTTCCTCAAAAATGTGAATATTAAAACTTAATATATAATGGTATATTGTACTGAACTAAAATAGTTCAGTATTTAATAGTTGCACTATTTAGTACTATTAAGTAGTTCCACTAGTTACACACCTTATGTACAGTGATGCAGAACTTGTGTCTATAGTTCAAACTATATATTATTTCAGCCGTTTTGCAGATGACTGCTGACATTGTTTCTTTATCCCTGATCACAATTTGGCAAAGGGAAATGAGAAAACCCAGGATGTAAAAGCACAATTAAACTATTTTAAGTTGGATAATGTGTTCAAATTTTTAGTTTAGTTTGGAGCTTACTGTTATATTGGCAAGAAATTCTATCTTCCAAAATAAAGTTTCTGATTTCTTTATTAATAAACATACCATAAGACATTGTATTGCCTAAGTGGCAGATCTGGTAAGAATGTTCAAACATCATACTTAACAGAGAAATCTTAGAAGCCTTCCCTTTAAGGTCAGTAACAAACAACGATGCCTGCTATGACCCTTTCTGTTCAACAAAGGACTGCATGTCCTGGCCAATGAAGATGAGAAGTAAGAGAAAAAAGGGATAAGACTGTAAGTGAAGAAACTAAACTGTCAGTATGTGTAGATGAATTGATTATTTACATAGAAAACCCAAGAGAATCAACAGACAAGCTATTAATGCTAAAAAGAGAGTTCAGCATGGTTGCTTGAGCACAAATCAATGAGTAAAAGTCAATAGAATCTGTTTACACCAACAGCCAGTTAGAAAATGTAGCAGGCTATAATATGATATTTACAACAGTCAAAAGGTAATAAATAAAATGTCTAGGAATTGACTTAAAATGCAAGTTATTATGGATAATATTTTAAAACTTTAAAAGACACAAAAGTAGATCTGAGTAGGAAAAAACTTAGATGATGTTGTATGCCATTTGTACCTCAGTAAAACAAAGATGAAAACAAGAAACACATACAAATTTTAAAAACCCATCAGCAGTGAATTGTTCAGTTGCTCAGTCATGTCCGATTCTTTGTGACCCCATGGCCTATAGCCTACCAGGCTCCTCTGTCAATGGGACTTTCCAGGCAAGACTGGAGTGGGTTGCCGTTTCCTCTTCCAGGGGATCTTCCTGACCCAGGATGGAACCCTCGTCTCCTGCATCTCCTGCATTGCAGGAAGTTTCTTTAGCGCTGAGCCACCGGGGAAGCCCCAGCAGTGATTTGGGTACATGCAAATCTACACGTAGCTGAACCAATTCTTAGAAAGAAGAACAATGTGGGGAATATCTTGCCAGATGTTAACATATGTTATTAAGCTTCATGGAACTCAAAGAGTCAGACACAACTTAGCAACTGAACAACAGTAACAACAAGCTATAGTACTTCAGCGTGATACTGGTTCTGTGTGTGTGTGTTCAGTTGCTTCAGTCGCGTCCGACTCTTTGCGACCCCACGGACTATATAGCCTGCTAGGCTCTTCTGTCTGTGGGATTCTCCAGGCAAGAATACTGGAGTGGGTTGCTGTTTCCTGCTCCAGATACTAGTTCTAGAAATGCCAAATAAACAAAGAATAGGAGACAATCTAAGACAAATCTGTGTGTGTATGGGAACTTGTTGAATTGTTGGTAGATCATTGAGGAAATGGTAGATTATTTAATAAACAGAATTTTGAAAACTGACAAAATATTTGGAGAAAAATAGCTCCCAAACTCATTCTATGGCATAGTACAAAAATAATCTCTTGTTGGAATAAAGATCTAAAGACAAAGGCAAAACTATAAAACTATTATAAAGTGATGTCAGAGAATGTCTTCATGAAAACAGCAGGGAAGAATTTCTTAAATGAGGTGAAAAAAAAGCACAGACCATAAAAAATTGGTATAATAGATCACATGAAAATTAGTGATTTCCTGTTTCATGTAAGACACTATCAATAGAATAGGAGAAGAGGTTTGGGATGAACAATCAACAAAGGATTAAAACATAATATAAAGTGACAGTTCACAGAAGGGGAAAGCTAAAATATCTATAAAGCGTATGAAAAGAAACTCAACTTGGATAATTGCACATTAAAACTTTATCCATGAGAATGGCAATGATTAAAGAGTTGGATAATGTCAAGTACTGCCAAGGCTGTAGGAATCAATAACCCTTCATCACTGATGGCTGAGGTATAGCCTGGTGCAGCCATTCTGAAGATTAAGGGACATAAGGAAGACTTAGGAACACTGCATGTGTACATACTCATTGCCATAACAATTCTGTGGCTGGATATATCCCTCAGAGGAAATCTTGCACACGGAAACGAGGAGACATGAATGAGAATAACTTTTTCAGTATGGTTTGTGATAGAATTTTCTAAACTTACTGAATACTGACTTCCTTTACTCTTAGAACATCTAATTGGATTGGAATTCTGTAGCAAATACAGGGAAATAGTGATTTTAGTGTATTTCTTAAATTTAAAATGATACCCAATTAGAATGGGGCTTCCCTGATGACTCAGATGGTAAAGAATTTGCTTGCAATTCAGGGTTAAGTGCCTCGGTTGGGAAGATCCCCAGGAGAAGGAAATGGCAACGTTAATGAGCATAGGTATCTTTCTACATCACTATCAAACAAGATTGGTTTGTTTGGCATAAAATGATCTATTTATTTCAAAGTAGTATTATACTCAATAAAATAGCTCAAGACTTGTGTTGCAATTCAGTTCAGTCACTCAGCTGTGTCTGACTCTTTGGGACTCCATGGACTGCAGCACGCCAGGCCTCCCTGTCCATCACCAACTCCCGGAATTTACTCAGACTCATGTCCATTGAGTCGGTGATGCCATCCAACCATCTCATCCTCTGTCATCCCCTTCTCCTCCCACTTTCAATCTTTCCCAGCATCAGGGTCTTTTCAAAAGAGTCAGTTCTTCGCATTAGGTGGCCGAAGTATTGGAGTTTCAGCTTCAGCATCAGTCCTTCCAATGAATATTGAGGACTGATCTTTAGGATGGACTGGTCGGATCTCCTTGCAGTCTGAGGGACTCTCAGGAGCCTTCTCCAACACCACAGTTTAAAAGCTGAGTGCCCGTGGCAGATTCATGTTGATGTATGGCAAAACCAATACAATATTGTAAAGTAATTAGCCTCCAATTAAAATAAATAAATTTAAATTAAAAAAAAAGTAGAAGCTGAGCACTGAAGAACTGGTGCATTTGAACTGTGGTACTGCAATTAAACCATACCAAATGTAATTCATCATAGTTTGAGAGTTTGCTAAACTCTTAAGTATAGTATTAATGACACAATTTGCCATCCCTCTCTCTGATTATATAAGGTGAAGAGTGAAGAGATCATTTACTTTTGAGAGGTGTATTGATTATGGGGATGACCATGCAGGAGACGTAAGAGATGCGGGTTTGACCATGGGTTGGGAAGATCCCCTGGAGAAAGTAATGGCAACCCGCTCCAGTATTCTTACCTGGAGAATCCGAAGGACAGAGGAGCCTGGTGGGCTATAGTGCATAGTGTTACAAACAGTTGGACACGACTGAAGTGACTTAGCATGCACTCAGGAAATGCTTACTAATGAATGCGTTAGAAAGATGCTAGCTAGTTGAAAATTTCTTTAAATAGAGATGGAGTATTTGCAGAATCATGTTTAAATATGTCCTTTAACATCATGTTAAACAGACTTTTAATTAATATACATAATACAAATTAAGATTATGAACCAAATGGATATTGCTAGTATCTCTAGAAAGTGATATTGTTAGTATATATTTTTTCTTTATACCTTTCTGTATCAAGTAAATCTTTTATAACTAATATTTACTGAGTTTAATCAGAAACACAATAAAACTTTTTTCTTTTGAGAATAAATTGCTTATTAATTTATCTATTAATGTAAAGAATAAAATAGTAACTATTTTCATCCTCCATGTAAGTTGAAGAATGCATTACACTTTTAATTCCTTCTCTCATCTCCTCCCACTTTTGAGCTTTTATCAAAAGAACATGGGATTTTCAGATTCAGAATATTATTACTAATTTTTTAGCATCTTGTATCATATCTTTTAAAACTTTAAAAATACACTTGAACATTTTATGATAATATTAACAGCAATTAGGTAATACATTGTGTTTCACTCCTTGTTTTGGGATCTAATGCTATGTGACAAACCACTTCAAAAGTTAGTGTCTTAAAAATCACCAATTTGTTATTATCTCATAGTTCTCTGGCTTGATGGGGCTCCTTTGGGTGGTTGTCACTGGGGTCTCTTATGTGTTTGCAGTTAGAGGTTGGAGGTTGAAGTTATTTGAAGGCTCAGTGGGGCTAGGTGTCAGGTGATTCATGCGCCTCCATGTAGCCCCTCCCTCTGGTGAACCCTCCTGATCCTTCCTACAGGGAGCTCAGGGCTCCAAGAGGAAAGAAGTAGAAGTTGCCATATCAGTTATGGGCTTTGTGTGGAACTAGCATAATGTCAAGTTTATAGTTTCTATTGGCCACAATAATCAGAGGTCTAACCCAGATACATGATTGTGCAGAAACAGATTCTACCTCATCACCCGAGAACAGCCGCAAGACCACATTACTGAAGAGTTTGTGGGAAAGGAAGTAATGTTGCACCATCTTTCAAAACATCATAGTTGTTCATTGAGTTATTTGTTTTGCTTTTTTCATCCTTTGATTCAAGTCTCAGTTGGTTGGAATGCTTCTTACTGTAAGTATTTCACAGAAGTGATATACTTCCTGAATCTTTATAAAATCTTTTTGGCCTTAGATATGAATGATAATTTGAGTGAATTCAGAATCCATGGATCACAATCTTTATCTTTAGAAGCATTGTAAGCTTGCAGTGTTATAGGGATGGCTGTTTCTAAACATTTTTTTCTTTGCCCATTTTCTATTTTTTCTGTACCTCCCATGCCCCATGTGGTCTGGGTATGTATAGTTTCCTTTTTCCTAAAAACCTCAAATTCATGGATTTTAATCAGAAAATGTCTAGGTTTATTCTTTTCTACATGAATTTGACCTGGTGTTTATTAATCCATTTGGACTACTGAAACAAACCTTCTCCTAAGGCAAACTTGTTCCATAATTTCTGAGGATGTTTATCATATCTTTATATGTTCTATTTCACTTTCTGCCATAAGAGTGGTGTCATCTGCATATCTGAGGTTATTAATATTTCTCCCAGCAATCTTGATTCCAGCTTGTGCTTCTTCCAGCCCAGTGTTTCTCATGATGTACTCTGCATAGAAGTTAAATAAGCAGGGAGACAATATACAGCCTTGACGTACTCCTTTTCCTATTTGGAACCAGTCTGTTGTTCCATGTCCAGTTCTAACTGTTGCTTCCTGACCTGCATATAGGTTTCTCAAGAGGCAAGTCAGGTGGTCTGGTATTCCCATCTCTTTCAGAATCTTCCACAGTTTATTGTGACCTACACAGTCAAAGGCTTTGACATAGCCAATAAAGCAGAAATAGATGTTTTTCTGGATCTCTCTTGCTTTTTTGATGAGCCAGTGGATGTTGGCAATTTGATCTCTGGTTCCTCTGCCTTTTCTAAAAGCAGCTTGAACATCTGGAAGTTCACGGTTCATGGAAAGTGAAGAGGAACTAAAAAGCCTCTTGATGAAAGTGAAAGAGGAGAGTAAAAAAGTTGGCTTAAAGCTCAACATTTAGAAAACTAAGATCATGGCATCTGGTCCCATCACTTCATGGGAAATAGACGGGGAAACAGTAGAAACAGTGTCAGACTTTATTTTTTGGGCTCCAAAATCACTGCAGATGGTGATTGCAGCCATGAAATTAAAAGACTCTTACTCCTTGGAAGGAAAGTTATGACCAACCTAGATAGTATATTGAAAACCAGAGATATTACTTTGCCAACAAAGGTCCGTCTAGTCAAGGCTATGGTTTTTCCAGTGGTTGAACTGTGAAGAAAGCTGAGTGCCGAAGATTTGATGCTTTTGGACTGTAGTGTTGGAGAAGACTCTCAAGAGTCCCTTGGACTGCAAGGAGATCCAACCAGTCTATCCTAAAGGAGACCGGTCCTGGGTGTTCATTGGAAGGACTGATGCTGAAGCTGAAACTCCAATACTTTGGCCACCTCATGTGAAGTGTTGACTCATTGGAAAAGACCCTGATGCTGGGAGGGATTGGGGGCAGGAGGAGAAGGGGACAACAGAGGATGAGATGGTTGGATGGCATCACCGACTTGATGGACATGAGTTTGAGTGAACTCCGGGAGTTGGTGATGGACAGGAAGGCCTGGCGTGCTGTGATTCATGGGGTCCCAAAGAGTCAGACACGACTGAGCGAATGAACTGAACTGAACTGGTGTTCTATTTTCTACATAGAATTCCTATTACAAGCAAATTGTATCTTGTGGATTTGCTCTCTATATCTGTTGTTTTTGCATCTTAAAGAACAAAATCACAGATTCAATTTTCTATATTAACCTCCTTTAAAATTTGATACCTTTGTGGTGAAAATGATTTTGAATGAAACTATATTTACATACTTTAGATTATTCCTCTTTTATAGATATACTGTATTTTCAACTCTTGCTTGGAATACAAGTAAGACATTTGTAATGCTGTCTCTCATTTATTTCAGAAAGTCTGTTTAAAGAAAAATATTTATCCAGTGCTTCAGATCCCCAGCCCTCTTTAAAACTACTAAATAATGTCTTAAATTGAGTGATCTTTCTCTTTTTTGCAAATTCCCACACTGGAGATGCAGGGGTTGATGTTTCCCCATCATTTGAAGTTAAGAATTTTGTAGATTATATGGATTATCATTCAGAGCTTTCAGATGCTAACAAAAGAATGAAACATTTATTTGTTGTCCTTGCTAATCCACAGGCTGGTCGGCAGACTCAAGGAGGTGTGGCTCCTTCTCCCTTTCAAGTTCAAAACGAATGCCACTTCTTCTGAGAGGTCATTGTTGACCCTCTCATCAGAAATGATCTATTCCAATTTTTCTCTCTCTCTTAAGGTTTGGCAAACTACAGTTCATAGGTTAACTCTAGCACATTGCTTGTTTTTGTAAATTAAAGTTTATTGGAACGCAGACATACCTATATATGTGTATATTGCCTGTACTTCTTTTGTGCTGAGAGAGCAGACTTGAGTCATTGCAATAGGGGCCACATGGCCTGCAAACCCTAAAATATTTACTATATAACTGTCAGCAGAAAACATTCTCTTGACTCCTGCTCTATCTCATCATCCTATTTGTTTCCTTTATGCTGTGTATGACACTTGTAATTGCTTTATGTATTTCTTTGGTTGTTTATTATCCAACCCTGCAAGGATAAAATCTTGTGAGGCCAGTCTACCTTGGTCTACCTTGTCCATCTATCTCTGTATCTTCTATAGTGGCACAGTGTTTGGAATGTGATAGAAACGAAATATTTGCTGAAAAATAGATTTTTTAAATGTGGGACCTTCTCTGATGGCTCAGACAGTAAAGAATCTGCCCACAATGCAGGAGACCTCGGTTTGATCCCTGGGTTGGGAAAATTTCCCTGGAGAAGAGTCTAGCAACTCAGTCCAGTCTTATTGCCTGGAGAATCCCCATGGACAGAGGAGTTCATGGGATCGCAAAGAGTCAGACATGACTGAACAACTAAGCATACTGTTCTACTCATTTCACTAGGAATTTGGGAGCAAGATCGGGGGAGTTAAGGATATCTTGGCTCAGTTAACATATTAAGTTGGAAGTAGGTAATGGGAATACTTAAGAGTATGAAAAAAAGCAGATTTAGAAAGGAAAGTTTCTAAAGGTAGAAGAGCCTGAAAGCTATGAAGAAACCAGTAGGATTTCAATGGCAGGGAGTACAACATTTTATATATACAAACGCTATAGGGAGATAGAATTTTAAAGTCTTAAAAATTGCCCTCTGGATTACAAAGAGCCCATTATGACATAGTTAAAGGCTGTTTTGGTGCAGTGGCTGGGAACTGTGTTAATTTGCTAGGGCTACCATAACAAAGTGCTCCAAACTCAATGGCTTAAAATAACAGAACTTTATTGTCTCACTGTAGAAAATAAATCAGAAGTCTAGACGTTGCAGGTCTGAAATCAGAGTGTCAGCAGGGCCTTGTAGACTGCTGGGGAGGCTCTTCCCTTCTTCCTAGCTGTAGGTGGTGGCCAGCAATCCTTGGTGCTCTGCGGCTTGTTGATACACCCCTTCTTCCATCCTTGCTTAGTGCTTTTTAGGTATTCTTCAGTGTTGCTATGTTTTCATATGGCCTTCTTATAATGATAACAATTATTGGATTTATGCTGTGCTGTGCTTAGTCATGTCTGACTCTTTGTGGCCCCCATGGACTATAGCTCACCAGGCTTTTCTTTCCACAGGGATTCTCCAGGCAAGAATATTGGAGTGAGTTGCCGTGCCCTCCTCCAGGTGATCTTCCCAACCCAAGGACGGAACCCAGGACACCTGCATTACTGGGTGAGGCACCAGGGGATTTAGGACCCACCCTAATCCAGTATGACCCCCTCTTAACTTCATTCCATCTGCAAAAAGCCTATTTCCAAGTGAGGCCACATTTATAGGTACTAGGGGTTAGGATTTCAACATATGTTTGGGGGGACACAGCAGGGGGCTGAGAAGGGAATGCTGTAAGTGAAGACAATGAGTAAAGTCTTCAAAAATCTTGGTAGAGAAGAGGAGGAAAATATAGCAGTAGAGAGAGACACAAGGTTTAGGAAGAGGGTTAAAGGAAAGATTCACTAGAGGGAAAATTAAAAGTTATAGGAGAGAGAAAATGTGAACATAATGAAGAATATGAGAAGAAAGGAGAGGACTGTGGTTGACTCTGTTTCTTCTCCCTCAATATCCATTCTTCCACTCTCTGCTTCCCTTGATTTTAAAGCTGTGTTCATGGTCATACTAAGAATATGTTTCTTAGCTTCTTTGTAGCCATGTGGGCCTTGTGGTTACATTCTGGCCAGTTAGCCAGTGAGAGAGAAGTTGATGCTTTGTGTGTTGGCTGGAATGCATGCACATTGGCTGGAGTTCAGTAGTTATCTTGGACCATGAGGTGGAAGCCATATTTTGAGAATGGACACATATGTCGAAAGGAACCATATCTCTGATGATTGTCTAGGGGAAGCACACTGACTGAAAGCGCCCACCCTGGCCAGGCAGCATAGTTACCATTTGCATAAGTTATTTTACGACAGGAGGTCCTGGTAAGGAACAGGGTACTAATAAGCCTCCATCAACCAAAAGAGTTCAGGAAAGGTCAAAAGGAGACACCACCTGTCTGACCACCTCCCAGAATTCTCCTCTCTGGCATCCATCTTGGCTGAACAAGATGTGCACCACCAGGAAAGACTCTGAGTCAGAATGATTGGCTAAGGACAACCCAGAAACTAATCCCATCACCATGAAACCCAAGACTGCAAGCTATTTGACAGAGCTGTTCTCCTGGGTTCCCTTAGCCCTACTACTCTCCACTCGGGTGCCCTTTTCCAATAAAATCTCTTGCTTTGTCAGCGCATGTGTCTCCTCGGACAATTCATTTCTGAATGTTTTACAGGAGCCCAGTTTTGGGCCCTGGAAGGGGTCCCCCTTCCTGCAACAGTTGGAGAGCTGTTAAATTAGTCCTGATTTGCTTATGTAAGGTCTTGGCTTTTGCAAAAGAAAAATGCATTTTGTATATTTCTTTCCCTTGTGGTTGAACTTAATTGTGACAGAACATAGATAGATCTAGGGTATGGTGTGAAGATTCAGCTCAGTTCAGGCAGAAGATAACCTAATTCACTGAAATAGGAGGGAAGAATGGAATAATGGTTGTGAGTAAAAATTCAGTGGTAAGTAGATGGTAGGAAGTTTATGAGTTCCTATCTTAAGGCATCTGTAAGTTAAATTAGTTGTTGAGAACAACAGAAGACAGATTTCAGTAGAGGAGGTCTGGCGTTTGACATAGATAGTGGAGATTTAACAAAAAGCTGTGAGGCCTGAGAGAGAGCTAATAAATAAGGGTTTGGGAGTGGTATTGAGATTAGAGACAATGTGATTATAACAGTCAAGTGAATTTCTCTTGTGTTCTTTGGGATGGGAGAAGGTTTGCAGTAAAGGATCAGTGACTAGACTTAGGCTTTATGGGGATCAATACGGAACCAGGGAACTTTACAGCGACGTTTAGCTGTCGTTTATCCAACCTTCCTTATATGATAGGTGGGCTACATGAACATGCCAAAATGTAACAATTCAGACTTCACTCCAACTGTAAAAGGGACTAACTTGGAAGATTTGGCCCTTGAAATTTCCTGAACACACTGGCAGTGTGTGTGGGGAAGTGGGTAAATACCACTTCTGAGCATGTTGAGAAGTGAAGAGGATGCCCTAACATATCACAGGTTATACCATTATTATTCAGGACAAAGGGAAATAATCTAATAGGGCAGGTAACTTACTGCTGCTCCATGCTTTATTCTATTCAGAGTTTTTTGTGCAAGTAATACAATGTAGTGAGAAAGTGCAGTAAGTTCTACTTCAAAAAATTTTTGAATATAAAGAAATCTTTATCAGACTAATATTTTGTTTTGGTTTTATCACTGTGGTAAAAAAGTAGTATCATTTAGAGACAAAAGGAAACATCTGAGCAAATAGTAATAAAATGACAATGAAATTTGTGTTACAGATTTCATATTTGGCAGTTTTCAAGATATAGTTTGAATATATGTTATCTCATTTAATCTGTAAACATCACTGCAAGGTAGGTTTTATTATGAATACTTAACTTACAAATAATGACACTGTGGTACAGAGGTTAATGATTTTTCCAGGATATGTAACTAACAAATACTAGAATCCAGTTTTTCCTCCAAGGTCCAATGAGTGTGTTTCACCAGGTTTATCCTCAGTTTGATGATTACTCACAATAAGTAATTAGTCTGGATAGCTCCACCATGAAGTAGGCAAGGTTTTCATTTTCCATGAAGGTTCTCCAAGAGTCTGAGGGTTTTTTTACAATTATTATTTAAAACTTCAATTTGTGGTTTGTGGTTGTTAGTTCAAGGCAACATATCCACCTAAAATGGAACCTCTCTTCTCTTGAATTTGCTCTATTTTTTAAAGCCTATAAATCTTAAACTCTTGAAGATTGTACTTTGAGGGCCTGTTGAATGAATAAAATGCATCACATTCATGTTGGCCTCTAGAGGTCACAAATGCAACAGAATCTCGTTTCCTTCTTTTCTCTTTAGAAGTGTTTTTGACAGCCCACAAACCACAATGGTTTTGATGTATGTGTGTGGTCACTGTAATTCTTGTGATTCTAATGATTGCATTAGAATAAGTTTGCTTACAAATGTGTCCAGAACCTTATTTTTAAAACCAGCATTCTATGAATATTAATAGCCTTGGGGAACAGGAAAAAGTGATAGAGATTTCTTTTGGAATCTGCAAACTTTTTTTTTTAAATGCAGAAAGAGAGGATATATTCTTTTGAAGAAGACCAGTTAGAATTCTTTGCTATCACTTTTGTGTACCAATGATGAATAAAAGCACTTATTTTATAAATATGTGCAATAGAAATATTTGAAAAATACTTCATGGATTTGTGTGTAAAAATAAATGGAAAAGTATGGTAAGTGTGTTATTTACATAAAGTAGTTAAAAGTTATAATTTAAATTGGTTAAAATATTATGAAAACATTTTATGAAGCCATAAATTTGGTGGTCAGTAGAGTTTTGAAGTCTTAAATATTTTAATTTTATAGTGCTTTCCTAATAAAAATCTCTACCACTTATTGATCATTTATGACCCATAAGGCATCATACTAAATGCCCTTTAATCATATTATTTCATTTATTTTCACAACAACCCTATGTAGGCCTTTTGCTAAATTAAAAAACTGATGCTTTTTATTTGCTTGTTTTTTTAAGGAAAGGTTTTCAACTCTTTCCCATTATATTTTGAGTAAGAGAAAATAAGCATAGGTATTTCAAATTTTAAGTGATTATTTTAAATGAAAATATCTGTCAATCAAGTACATAGATTCACATTGAGAGAGAATTTAAAAAAATTCCAGGTCAATTTGGGCAGTTAATAAGGCATATGATTATTATTGCTATATCACTACCCTAGTTTTTGTTTGCTTTATGATCCCTAGAGATTACTTCATACAGCCACTCTTCAGTATTTTGCATATTATGAATTGCAATAAAGAATAGTAGGCACTTAGTAGTAATACCAACCAGAAACCAATGTTGAAAATTATTCAGTATGCTGTTTTTACAGAAGAACTGTTAAGACGCAATGAAATGAACAGATATCAAAGGAACTTGTCTTCTCCCTCTAAGCTTGCACTTCAGTGTGGAAGGACCATGTCTGGGCTTTGAAGTTAAACTGAGCTGACTCCTTTATCTCAGGTAGGTTATTTACCCTCTGTGAAAGGTGATAGTTATTTATTCTCAGCACAAAGCTGCCAGCACAGTAACTGTGCAGCCTTCCTCACCCTTCTTAGCTTTTTGACAGGTAGTTGTTAACTCTTCAGCGCTTTGGGGTGGAAGGAAGGAAGGCAGCTGTGAGGTGGAGTCTTCCCTGCTCTCCCATCGATACTTCCTTCCCAGTGGAGGAGGTCTATTAACTCTCAGCAGTCACTCTTTTGTAATCAGATGATTGGAGAAGCAAAGGGATCATGGTGACTACTTGCCGGCATCTGGCTTAGTTGGCAAGGACAGTTTGGATGAACATACCGTGTGAAGAAGCAGTCTTGTATCTTATGCCCCAGGGGTCTCAGAACAAATCTTCAAATAATGAAAGACAATAAGAGAGAAATACTATTTGTAAAGTGGACTAACGATACAGCAGAAGAGATGTGAGACCAGGTTCCAAAGCTAGACCGCCTAGGTTTTTGTTTTTGTTATTCATTTATTTGACGGTGCGGGCTCTTAGTCGTGGTATGCAGGGTCTGGGCCCCCAGCATTGGGAGCACAGAGTCTTAGCCACTGGACTACCAAGGAACTCCCAGATGACCTGGGTTTACATTCTACCTCTGCCCTCGCCAGCTGTGGAACCCTTTGTAAATTGCTTAGCCTGTCTGTGCCTCAGTTTCTTCATCTTTAACATGGTGATTATTAGAGTCCTTTCCTCATGGGTTGTTGTCAAGGTTCCATGAGTTAATGTATGTGAAGAATTAGAACAGTATCCCACACTGTTAAGTACTACATGAGTCTTTATCGCTGTTATGAGTGATTACAAAATAAACAAGTGCAAATGTGAGTAGCTAAGTTAAGAAAAGTTTAAATTACACTCATTAAAAAATGTCATTAATGTAGGCTACTTCCTTTCCCACCTTGAATTTTGATCCTGGTATTTATAGGTTTGAAAAACTGAAAACAATGCACAGTGATCAGAGTGTAAATTCCAGGGGACGAAATAGAGCGGAACCACCGCACTTAACAGTTTTCACACCAAACCTAAAACGAATCCAGGTTTGCCTTAAATTGGCACCTTTGTTTTGTTTAGTTTGGTTTTAAAGAATCAGGTGGTCCCTCCCTGAAACACTATATAGTTTTTTATATTTCAAAATATCAGATGAAGTGTCAATGTTTGAATGAAGACTAGGCCAGGTGATTTTGTTATAAAAAATAGATTTGATTTGCAAAATGCAAGAGCCTCTGAAAAAGAGGACTAAATCTTGCCAAATCTAATGCTATAAAGACACAATGATGTTATCTATCTTTGTCTGGCTTTTCTTTTCCCCTTTTGTTCCCCTGCACACTAATTTAGGTGAGGGAAATGGCAACCCCCTCCAGTATTCTTGCTTGGAGAATCCCATGGACAGAGGAGCCTGGTCCATAGGGTTGTAGAGAGTTGGACATGACTGAAGTGACTAAGCACGCACGTACACTAATTTAAGAAAGCAACTTGAAAAATAGAGTAAGACTGGAATTTAGACTGCATTTAATTTCTTGTGCATGGATAACTTCCTTTACATCCAGATAAATTTTTACATGGATATGCATAGCTATTTCAAACTCACATACTCTGTTAAAACTTATATTCTCTTTTAAAATGCTATCATTTGTAGAACTCCTCTAGTTCCATGAAGAGCACTGTCACTCAGCCAGTTTTCCATCTTGCTACCTTTGAGCCAGCATTTTGATCATAGCATCTTGTTAACTCTACATCTGGCACAATTGTGAAGACTATCTTTTTCTTTCCTAGGGCTAACCTCGTCTCTTACCTCTTTCTGTCCTACAGGTTTTGCTCTGCCATGTTGGGTAGTCTAGGTACTTTCATGGTTTGGGGCCTCAGATCTAAAAATTTACAACAGATTGTTGTAACATATTGTTTTTGTTACTTCATAGAATCTTAGTGTAACTACAGAATTCAGCTTCTCTCTCTAGCCATCCTGGATATCTTAGCTTGTCTTTGTCTCCTAAGTATTGTGTGTCCTAGAACATGATAGGTGTTCCATGAATGTTTGTTAAATGAATGAATAAGCTGCCCAAGGGTGTCATTTGCTCATGTGCTGAAATGATTTCACATAAGGTGGTGTCAACTATGAAGTAGTTTTGAGAGACAAAATGTTAAGCATAATTTATTTGAATTGATGGCTTGGAGGGATTATAGTTTCAGAAGCATACACATTTTGATAGGGAATTAAAGATTTGAAGAAAAGTGTTAGTGAAGACCAAGTTTATTTAACACTCAGACGAGATCATGCATGTATCTCAGTCACTTCAGTCGTGTCCGACTCTTTGCGACCCTGTGGTCTGTAGCCCACCAGGTTCTTCTGTCCATGAGTTTTTCCAGGCGAGAATACTGGAGTGGGTTGTCCTGCCCTCCTCCAGGGGGTCTGCCTGGCCCAGGAATTGAACCTGTGTCGCCTGCACTGCAGGCAGATGCTTTACCGCAGAGCCACCAGGAAAGCTCCAGATGAGATCTGCAAGCAGCTATTTTTTTAATGTGACAGAAAAAAAAAAATCTAGCCTCATGTGCAAGCAAAATCTATGGCAGAAATGGGCTGGTATCCACCTGGAATTTGTTCTCCACCTCCCCTGTTGTTGAGTCATTGCTGGGAAGCAGTGACCTAGCCAGCCGTCCAGGTGTTGGTGGGGCCATGTCCTTGTTCCCGCCAGTGGGTAGTAGGGAAGCTGTTACTCCACTCTGGACTAAGGAGGTTGAAAGTGGTGTGCCTTCTTTATTCTCTGTCCCCCATCTACCAGCTGTCATCTGAAGATGGCAAGACTGCAGCAAGTGACAGAGAGACAAGGTGGACAGAGCCTGTCCTCCTGCACGGTTGTTGTTGTAGTTCCTAAGCATTAATGTTTGTTATGTGGAGTCAGGGTGTTGGATGATGAGCCCTGATTCAACAAAAGACAACAAGGGAACTGAAGGAGAGAAACTTGTTACTCAGAGCTCCTGGAAGAACTGTCAATACATGGTATGCCTCAAGGACCTCGTGGAGAGGCCAAGAAAGGGTTCAGGCAGAGACAGCAGGATTGGGGGGCATATGCTTTTATTAGGGTCTACAGGTAGAGTAGTTTGGGATTCCAGGGCTGGAATCAGGTTCGTCAGTTCAGACTGGCGAAGAGTGTGTGAGACTGCTTGTCACAAAATGATTGGGGAGCATGTCAGGACTGACATCTACTTGTGACTCTATGGGCTGTAGTCTTAGGCAAGGGCTGGAGGCAGGGGCGACTGTCAGTTTAAGGCTCCTGCAGGCTGCTGAGCCACACAAAACATATGCCAAGGCAGCGATATTGTACAATCATCAAATGGAGGGAAGCTAACTTCAAACCACGAATGTGCACAATGCACTCTTACATGAACACAAGATAGAATTTTATGAGGTTGCTGCTGCTGCTGCTGCTGCTGCTTCTGCTGCGTCGCTTCAGTCGTGTCTGACTCGGTGCAACCCCATAGATGGCAGCCCACCAGGCTCCACCATCCCTGGGATTCTCCAGGCAAGAACACTGGAGTGGGCTGCCATCTCCTTCTCCAATGCATGAAAGTGAAAAGCAAAAGTGAAGTCGCTCAGTCATGTCTGAGTCTTAGCGACCCCATAGACTGCAGCCCACCAGGTTTCTCTGTCCATGGGATTTTCCAGGCAAGAGTACTGGAATGGGTTGCCATTGTAAGGTATATTTGTTATAATGTTGCTGGCTTTTGTGTGTATTAAATGGGCTAGAATTTCTCTAATACCAATTCCCATGTGTTCATATCAGTTCAGTTCAGTCGCCCAAGGTGTCCGACTCTTTGTGACCCGATGAACCACAGCACACCAGGCCTCCCTGTCCGTCACCAACTCCCAGAGTCGACACAAACCCATGTCCATTGAGTCGGTGATGCCATCCATCTCATCCTCTGTCGTCCCCTTCTCCTCTTGCCCTCAATCTTTCCCAGCATCAGGGTCTTTTCAAATGAGTCAGCTCTTCCCATCAGGGGGCCAAAGGATTAGAGTTTCAACTTCAACATCAGTCCTTCCAAAGAACACCCAGGACTGATCTCCTTTAGGATGGATCGGTTGGATCTCCTTGCAGTCCAAGGGACTCGCAAGAGTCTTCTCCAACACCACAGTTCAAAAGCATCAATTCTTCTGTGCTCAGCTTTCTTTATAGTCCAACTCTCACATCCATACATGACCACTGGAAAAAACATAGCCTTAACTACATGGACCTTTGTTGAAAAATTAATGTCTCTGCTTTTTAATATGCTGTCTAGGTTGGTCATAACTTTCCTTCCAAGGAGTAAGCGTCTTTGAATTTCATGGCTGCAGTCACCATCTGCAGTGATTTTGGAACCCCTAAAAATAAAGTCAGGCACTGTTTCCACTGTTTTCTCATCTATTTCCCATGAAGTGATGGGACCGGATGCCACGATCTTAGTTGAGCTTTAAGCCAACTTTTTCACTCTTCTCTTTCACTTTCATCAAGAGGCTTTTCAGTTCATTGCTTTCTGCCATAAGGGTGGTGTCATCTGCACATCTGACATTATTGATATTTCTCCCAGCAATCTTGATTACAGCCTGTGCGTCATCCAGCCCAGCATTTCTCATGATGTACTCTGCATATAAGTTAAAGAAGCAGGGTGACACTATACAGCCTTGGTGTACTTCTTTTCCTATTTGGAACCAGTCTGTTCTTCCATGTCCAGTTCTAACTGTTGCTTCCTAACCTGCATACAGGTTTCTCAAGAGGCAGGTCAGGTGGTCTGGTATTCCCATCTCTTTCAGAGTTTTCCAGTTTATTGTGATCCACAGTCAAAGACTTTGGCATAGTCAATAAAGCAGAAATAGATGTTTTTCTGGAATTCTCTTGCTTTTTTGATGATCGAGTAGATGTTGGCAATTTGATCTCTGGTTCCTCTGCCTTTTCTAAAACCAGCTTGAACATCTGAAAGTTCATGGTTTATGTATTGCTGAAGCCTGGCTTGGAGAATTTTGAGCATTACTTTACTAGTGTGTGAGATGAGTGCAATTGTGCGGTAGTTTGAGCATTCTTTGGCATTGCCTTTCTTTGGGATTGGAATGAAAACTGACCTTTTCCAGTCCTGTGGCCACTGCTGACTTTTCCAAATGTGCTGGCATATTGAGTGCAGCACTTTCACAGCATCATCTTTCAGGATTTGAAATAGCTCCACTGGAATTCCATCGCCTCCACTAGCTTTGTTCATAGTGATGTTTCCTAAGGCCCACTTGACTTCACATTCCAGGATGTGTGGCTCTAGGTGAGCGGTCACACCATCATGATTATCTGGGTCGTGAAGATCTGTTTTGTACAGTTCTTCTGTGTATTCTTGCCACCTGTTCTTAATATCTTCTGCTTCTGTTAGGTCCCTACCATTTCTGTCCTTTATTGAGCCCATCTTTGCATAAAATTTTTCCTTGATATCTCTAATTTTCTTGAAGAGATCTCTAGTTTTTCCCATTCTATTGTTTTCCTCTATTTCTTTACATTGATCGCCGAGGAAGGTTTTCTTATGTCTCCCTGCTATTCTTTGGGATTCTGCATTCAAATGGGTATATCTTTCCTTTTCTCTTTTGCTTTTTGCTTCCTTTCTTTTCACAGCTATTTGGAAGGCCTCCTCACACAGCCATTTTACTTTTTTTGCATTTCTTTTTCTTGGGGATGGTCTTGATTCCTGTCTCCTGTACAATGTCACGAACCTCCGTCCATAGTTCATCAGGCACTCTATCTATCAGATCTAGGCCCTTAAATCTATTTCTCACTTCCACTGTATAGTCATAAGGGATTTGATTTAGGTCATACCTGAGTGGTCTAGTAGTTTTCCTTACTTTCTTCAATTTAAGTCTGAATTTGGCAATACGGAGCTCATGATCTGAGCCACAGTCAGCTCCCAGTCTTGTTTTTGCTGACTGTATAGAGCTTCTGCATCTTTGGCTGCAAAGAATATCATCAATCTGATTTTGGTGTTGACGATCTGGTGATGTCCGTGTGTAGAGTCTTCTCCTGTGTTGTTGGAAGAAGGTGCTTACTATGACCAGTGTGTTTTCTTGGCAGAACTCTATTAGCCTTTGCCCTGCTTCATTCTGTACTCCAAGGCCAAATTTGCCTGTTACTCCAGGTGTTTCTTGACTTCCTACTTTTGCATTCTAGTCCCTTATAATGAAAAGGATATCTTTTTTGGGTGTTAGTTTTAGAAGGTCTTGTACGTCTTCATAGAACTGTTCAACTTCAGCTTCTTCAGCATTACTGGTCAGGGCAAAGACTTGGATTACCATGATATTGAATGGTTTGCCTTGGAGACGAACAGTGATCATTTTGTCGTTTTTGAGACTGTATCCAAGTACTGCATTTTGGACTCTTGTTGACTATGATGGCTACTCCATTTCTTCTAAGGGATTCCTGCCCACAGTAGTAGATATAATGGTTATCTGAGTTAAATTCACCCATTCCAGTCCTTCTTAGTTTGCTGATTCCTAGAATGTCGATGTTCACTCTTGCCATCTGTTGACCACTTCCAATTTGCCTTGAATCATGGACCTAACATTCCAGGTTCCTATGCAATATTGCTCTTTACAGCATCGACCCTTGCTTTGAATGTGTTCATATATTGACTCTATAACAATATTCTCTTCACAGGTTGGCAATATGACTCATAAATTTTTGTACCTCCCATAACACTTAGCATATAGCTGATCACATACTTTTCAATTCATATGTATATATGTTTATAAAATTGTGGACATTAGATAAGATGATTGAATGTTGATTTGAGGGAAACTGTCTTCTATGAAGGGGCTTACCTGGTGGTAAGTAATCTGCCTGCAATGCAGGAGATGCAGGTTCGATCCTTGGGTCAGGAAGATCCCCTGGAGTAGGGCCTGGCAACCCACTCCAGTATTCTTGCCTGGAGAATGCCATGAACAGAGGAGCCTGGCAGGCTACAGTCCATGGGGTAACAAAGAGTAGAACATGACTAAAGCGACTGTGCATGCATGCACATCTATGAAATATCTCTTGCTATCTTCTTAATACATAGAATGGTCATTTGAATTGGTAAAGTCTTCAAACCTAGTTGCTAGGTTTCTTTCTTTTTTTTTTTTTTTTTATAACTTGGATTTTTTTTGAGGCATTTTCAGCCCAGGTTTGACTTTACAAACACTTCCTGATGACGTTACCTCATATCCCCCAAGGGAGAAATAATTAATTCCTCTTTTAAACTTGTAAAGACATCTTTATAAGTAACTACAACCCTGTGTTGCTCTTAGTTGCTTGTGTATCTGTCTGTCTCTAATCTACTATAAGCTCTTTGAAATCAGGCACCATGTCATATGCTGCCGGGGGCCAGCGTGAGGAACTGAGGTCCAGGCCTGAGCTACCTGGGGTTGATTGGCATGGCTTGTTGTCTCTGTTTAGCAGGACACTGCCGACAAAATGCCTTATTTGACCACAAGAGAAACACTTTTTATTTGTAGAATCCTTTTTGTTACGATTACTTTTCTTTTTCCCTTTTCTCTCTCTCTCTCTCTCTTTTTTTTTTGTTTACTCTTTTTTTTGGCTTGGGTGAGGCCCCCCCTGAGGGGGTTTTCTGCAAGGAGCAGGCTCTGCTTTAAATGCTTCTTTGTTTAAAAAAATTTTTCCCTATCTTTTTCAACCTTAGGCAATGTTCTGGGAGGCTTTTGAACTGATCTGAACTGAACTGAACTGAACTGGGAGGCGTAAGCGGAGGTGGGGTGGTCGCCTTAAATCAGAAAATATTGGATAAATTTTTAAAGGTTTGCGTAGAGGCGGAGGGGGCTCGCCAGGGCGCCCGGCTGCAGCGCCTGTAAGTCCTCTCCTTCCTCGGGAGGTATAGTGTCCCTCCATTTGTTCGCCAATGGCAGAAAATATGATCTGCATAGAAGGTGGAGACCCACTGCCATCCACTGCTATAGCCTCTCCCATAGTCTGTCTAACAGCCTCATGACGGGGATCTGGAACATTTCTAATCATATTCCACAGAACAAAAGCATTTACAGGCCCATGTAAAGTATAATAAGTTTCTAGTTGTTTCCTTAGCTTCACCCAAGTATCTAAGTTCATAGTGTCCTTGTCTGGAAACCAAGGACACTGTTCTTATACAAATGAAAAAATGACTGAATATTGGATTTCTTAATTTTAATTTCTCTCCTACTTAATGACTGCAAAATTACTCCTATAAAAAGCTGTCTTTCTTTTGATTCACTGTTACCCATGTCAGAAAATTAACATTTATAGAAAAGTCTGCCTCAACAAAGGTTTTCCCTTTGCAAGGGGGGTTTTCTTTTCAACCCGAAGAAAGCAGGTTTCTTTCAACTTCTCTAAAACTCTTCAATATTTCTTTCAACTTCTCTTAAACTCTTCAACACTTCTTTCAACTTCTCTTAAACTCTTCAACACTTCTTTCAACTTCTATTAAACTCTTCAACACTTCCCACTCCTACTCACCCTGTCTATCCTACAGGGGGGTCTGCAGCACCCTAAGTGGGGTCCTATCCATTCCGAAACTCAACACTGCGGGAACAACAGGGCTGATGACCCTAGCTGTTCTGAGCAATAGGGCTGATGACCCTACTTGCTCCATACTAGGGGAACAACAGGGCTGATGACTCTAGTTGTCCAGAGCAGTAGAGCTGATGACCCTACTTGCTCCAAGGGGGTGGCAATAGGGCTGATGACCCAATTGCTGGGGGAACTTACCTTCGAATAGCCTGTTCTGGGCGCCACTTGCCGGGGTCCAGCCCCGGTGGATCCAGGGTGATTCGAAGGTGGGGATGGAGTCGGCGTCTTTGGAAAAATACATATTTAATCACAGATATAGAGAGATTAGAAATGGATAGTGTAGTAGGAAGATTAGTGGAGAAAAAGAGGCTGAATAACTTGGATTACGTGGAAGAGCATCCATGCTCCAGATGGGAATTCAGCCAGAAAAACGGGAGCAAGAAAGAAGCGACATGGGGAAATCAGTCTTTCCGGAAACTGATCCTATTTCTTTATTTTTGGGTTTGCTTATATACCTTTTGTTACACATAGGGATGAATACAGAGTCATGCGGGGGTCAGCAGTCCTGACCTTTATCAAAATCAGGTGCTTCACATAAATGTATAAAAAAGGTACATCATCTTCTGGCCATGAGTGAGACCTGCTGACATTTTATGATCCTTTCTTTCTGATAACCAAATATCTTATTTTTTCCAAGGGTGTTTTCTCTTAAACCAGGAACCACCCTCCAAATAAAGTTGCATTCCTATAGGGTGAGGGTGTAGTGAGTTACAATCAAGAAAGGAATTTATTTAACCCAAGGTTAACATGATTAGTCTTAAAGGTTAATACATATTTCTCCTATATGCTTAGAGGTTAATACCTATTTCTTCCTATATGCTAGTTATATTCATTATAAGGGTTGGGAACATGGAGATTTAGCAGCAAACATCAGCCCAACAAATGAAAATCCTTTCACCAATGCTCCCCTTAAGATCTATGTAGTCTTAAGATATGATAAAGTTACATTTTTACATAGCAAGGACACAGTGATTTATAACAAAGTACAGTGATCTATTACAAAAGAGAAAATCCATTAACTCAAAAAGTCTAGTATTGCTAACATCAAAAACTACTGTATTTCCTTTGCTATATTCCAAATACATTGATTAATATATTCCCAGGTGCCTAAGGATATGGAGGCCTGGCAGCAATCACTGACTCCATGAGAAGAAAAAGTCCTATGCTAATTAAGACTCTCAAAATACTCCAAAACTCTCTGTGCTGTTTATGGTTAAGAGGTAGTAAACAATCATGTGGCAGGAGTATGGATAATCCTGTCACACAAGCTAGTCTGTCAGCAGAGAGGTTTGACCTGAGACATCCTTGTCCCACCCAGAGGAGGGAATTAGCAGCAATTATTGACACAACAAATGAAAAAGCCCTTCACCAATATAATTCCTAACCAACCCATTATACTAATAATTTCTAACTCCCCAAAAGAATTTGCCTTTAGTAAGTCTAAAACATCTCGTGCCTCTCAGATTGGGAGGCTATAAACAATCACATGTGGACGGATGAACCTATACAGGTGGGCTAGATAACCTTCAGAGGAGTCTGTAAGCTGAAACACTCTTGTCACGCCCAAGAATTTTTATTGCCTTGGAGCTGCACGTTTACTCCTTCTCCGAGAGACACGGTTATGGGGGAGAGCCCCCCGTAAAGTCAGAGGTGTAGGTGATTAAAAACAGACTCTGGTTTTGGGGTTAGATGCTCAGGAACAGGGGGTTTCCTAAGGCTTGATCACGCCTTTGCGTATGCCAAGCCTTCTTCCTCTTGACCTTTGCCATGGGCAGAGTTCCTCACGCTGGCCCTCGGCAATATGCATCTTTTTATTTCAATAGGCTAGAAATTCACTAATGACAAGACTTGCTCTGTGGTGCTTACTGCCATAAGCTTACTAGTGAGAAAGGAATAGATGTTTCAGTTCTTAGCTTTCTGTGTTACTTTTTTTTCCCTAAACTAAAACGACTGAAGAAAATTGTGATTTTTTAATCAAAAGCAAAAATATCTGAAATGAGATCAAGATAGTAAAATGAAAAAATTTAAAATATATTGTCATGTCCATATGCAAATCCTAAAATGTGAGAATATTTTAAGATAAGTTGAGCATTGAAAAATTGATGCTTGTGAATTGTGGTGTTGGAGAGACTCTTGAGAGTCCCTTGGACTGCAAGGAGATCAAGTCAGTCAGTCCTAAAGGAAATCAGTCCTGAATATTCACTTGAAGGACTGATGCTAAAGCTGAAGCTCCAATATTTTGGCCACCTGATGAGAGGAACTGACTCATTGGGAAAGACTCTGATGCTAGGAAAGACTGAAGGCAGGAGGAGAAGGGGGCGACAGAGGATGAGATGGTTGGATGGCATCACCAACTGGATGGACATGAGTTTGAGCCAGCTCCGGGAGTTGGTGATGGACAGGGAGGCCTGGCATGCTACAGTCCATGGGGTTGCAAAGAGTCAGACATGACTGAGCTACTGAACTAACTGACTATTTCTAGAGACGAACTCATAAATGAGAGAAGATGAGCAAGACAATCACATATTTAAAAACCGGGTACGACACTGCTTGTTAACTCTCAGCATTTTAATTTATTGTCTCTTTTAGTATTTTTTAGAGAGACAGAATGATAAAATAGAGCATGACTAGATTGTGAGTCTTGATTCTACAATGGACTGGTTATATATTATTGGAAAAATTAGTCATTTAATCTTTCTGGGTATGAATCAACTTTTTATCTTTGAAATGGGATTGTTACCTCATACATTCTGATTTTATGGTCTCAAGATGCATTTTTGAGTGTAGGATGATTAAAAAATTATGACTATCAACTTTAAATGTTTTGTCTAGTATTTATTCTATTCAAATATATTATCTTCAAAAGTTTGCATTTTAAATATGTGCAATCACTTTAATCTTGTGGCTTACTTCCTTCTTGTTTTTCAGTTGCTAACTGTTTAAATAATGTAATTTTTAAATTATTTTGATTGGTTAAAAGTACATTAAAAAATAAATCACTTAGAGTTCTCTCATCCAAAGAAAGAAAACACTGTGCATATTTTGTTATACATCCTTTCAGTATTTTTATTGTACATATTTTAAAAATTGTAACTGTGTGATTGAAGGCAGGAGGAGAAGGGGATGGCAGATGAGGTAGTTGGATGGCATCACTGATTTAATGGGCATGAGTGTGAGCAAGCTCCGGGAGTTGGTGATGGACAGGGAGGCCTGGTGTGCTGCAGTCCATGGGGATGCAAAGAGTTGGACATGACTGAGCAACTGAACTGAACTGAATTGACTGAACTGTGTTCTAGGTAAACATTTTATTTCTTTTTCTGCCTCCTTTTTTTTGATTATAACATTATCTTTAAACCATTTTCATTACTCACTGATTTGATTTTCTTTTTTTTCAGTATAGAAGATCCAGAATTTATTTAACCATTTTCCTCAATTTATTGTTTAGTTAATTAGTTATTTTTGCTTTAAAAAAAAGCCATTTTAAATAGGTTTCATTTGCATCAGGTGTTTATAAAAGCTGGTCATGAAATATAGTAAAGTGTACAAAAAATAGAAAAGACTAAAATTTCTATATTCTTAAATTAATTTTCTATACATGAGAAGTAAGCCATCTATTAATTTGCATTTTGTTTTTAACTAAGAATTCCTTAATTACTACAAAAGGAAAATAAGCTAGAAAACTCAAATAGCATGAGAGTAACTTTTATGGATTAGGAAGTGTTTTGAGAAACCCTAAATAAGTGATTGGCATGGTTTATGTTCTACCTTTTAAGAAATTATTAATCCAAGATGAAGTGAGTCAAACTTATTATATAAATCACAATAAATCCATTTATATAATTTTCTCTCAATAGTCTGTAGTCATCGTATTTAATCACTATTATCTTTATATTTCTTTACAATGATGGATAATGGATGGATAGAATCACTTGTAAAAAATTCCTTTGTGTTCATAACATTTTTTGCAAATGAGGATTTCATTATTTGTATTAAATAAATACACATTTCCAAAAATTGTTCTGAAAAAAAAAATAGCACATCCTGATTAAAAAGTTATTACTACCATGTTATTTAAAGAGGCTGAACACTCCAGGGAGCTAGGGGTGTGGTGTGATGGAAAGGCAGAGTTCCAGAACTTAGAAGCACTTTTTATCTTGGCTTTGTAACTATTTAGCTATTTGATTATGAGTGAGCAGACCTCCTTGTGCTCCCACATTGGGCACATTAAAGGATTTGAAAGCCAAATCGCTCAATTCCCTTTCATCTCTGAAATTTTTGTAAATCTCTTATTCACCTTCTCTAAGATGAGAAAACAGTTTATATCAGAAAAATTTGATTCTGATCTCTGATACACTGATGGCAGAAATGGCTCCAATTCTCTCCCTCTCCCTGATTCGTACCCATTGCCATATGGTGTTGGGTTTCTTCCCGTTTAGAGGTAGAATCTATTTCTCTTCTTCTAGAATCTGAGTTGGCCTTTGATTTGCTCTGGCTGGCAGAATGTGCTAAAGTGAAGCTGTGCCCAGTTCTGAGCCAGGCCTCAATAGGCTTGGTGAGCTCTGACCCTCCCTCACTAAGCCTTCCCACTGCCTTGAGAATGAGCCTGTTGGAGGATGAGACATTGTGTTGAGCAGTGCTGAGTCAGCCCAGCTGTCATAGCCAAAACTTTAACCCAGCCGAAACAGATGGTACGTGACTATGGGAGTGTGAGTGAGTCTAGCTGAGACCAGAAGAACCATTCAATCACCAGAAGAATCCAGAACTAAAAAATTACTTATTATTTAAACCCTTTGAGCTATATAGTTGTTTGTTTTGCAGCAAACAAACACCTTGTTTCCTTGTGGCAAATGGATACTTGATATATGTGCTTAAGCTGGGCATGCGCTCTGTCAGGTCCAACTCTTTGTGACCCCATGGATGGTAGCCTGCCGGACTCTTCTGTCCGTGGAATTCTGCAGGCAAGGATACTGGAGGGCATTGCCATTTCCTACTACAGAGGATCTTCCTGACTCGGGGGTTGAATCCACATCTCTTATTATGTCTTGCATTGGCAGGTGGGTTCTTTACCACTGGCACCACCTGGGAAGCCCCCTTTAGATACCTGATACATAATCCTTTAGAGCATTGTACATATCTTGTTTGACCCTTATTCTTGAGAATTCAGCTAGGGGTGTTACTTTCTTCTACCAATCGAGTAGCTCACCTGAAGGCATTTGGTCCTGTCGGCACTAGACATGCCGTGTATTTATGACTGAAGCCATCGTTTCTCTCCCTTTGTGTCAGCACCAGATTGGCTCCTTACGTGTCTCCCATTTTGGTAGATACGGTATCACAGTTCTTCCAAGCTGACAATCAGAAATCACCTTGGAGACATGCTTAACGCTCTTTATCTTCTCCACTGCCCCTCTGCCCCTTTTATTGCTGCTGTCTTAGTTTCATCCTTAGCCTTGCTTTGGAAACATTGCATTAAGTTTCTAACTGAGTTCACTTAGTATCTAAACTCTCTCATAAGCAAAGTCTGCTGCTGCTAAGTCGCCTCAGTTGTGTCCGACTCTGTGCAACCCCAGAGACGGCAGCCCACCAGGCTTCCCCATCCCTGCGATTCTCCAGGCAAGAGCACTGGAGTGGGCTGCCATCTCCTTCTCCAATGCATGAAAGTGAAAAGTGAAAGTGAAGTCGCTCAGTCGTGTCTGACTCTTAGCGACCCCATGGACTGCAGCCGACCAGGCTCCTCCGCCCATGGGATTTTCCAGGCAAGAGTACTGGAGTGGGGTGCCATTGCCTTCTCCTAGAAACTCTAAAATACAAGAACTCATGCTAAACTTTCCATAGAGAAAAGAAGAAGTATTATTGTTGGACATGTAATCGAACTATCAAAAGTATACAAAATCAGCTGTATACAAAATGAACCTAAGTCAACAGTTTCGTTGAATATGCCAAAAAAATATTTAAAATCTTAGCAATACAGAAAAAAAACCCCCAATTGTTACTGTATCTAAAAAATTTCTTTGCTAAAATATAATTTCTTTGGGGAAACTTAAATACTTGCTGGGAAATATTAATGAAGGAATTCACTGATCGTGGCACTGAAATCACTTACTAAAATGCTGTCTTTTTAAATGAAAGTTTCTGTTCATCTGCCAATTGCCTGGCACAGAGAGACACTCAGCAAATATGTGTTGTTGTTGTTTTTCATTTTAATTATTAATGCTGTGTTTCTGAATTTCACAAGTGTGGTGGGTGGAATTTTGCATTGTTGCACTGAATTCTATACTTAGGTTCTGCCAGTATTTTCACATACTGATGTGTGTAATCAGGGCAGAAGATATTTAAACTGACATATGGTTTTTCTGCAATCAGAACGAGAAACAGTCACTTTATTTTGTGGCTTTCTGAAAAGTACACTTCTGTGTGTGAACATCAGCCTTTGTTTTCAAAGACTGGAATGGCTACAAAATGAAAGAAGGTCTGTGTTTGTTAAGACAGATGCTGGGGTTACAGTAAGAGTAAATAGGATTTTGTGGCTGGCACCTAATATTTGGTGAAGATCAAAAGGGTAAAAAGAAAATCTGCTCACTGCTGAGAAAAGGAATCTGGGGCCTTTTGAATAATAAAAGTGTGGACCAGATACAGCAGTCTTGCTGGGAGAGAGTCTGCTGGTGCAAGGGTTCCCAAATCTGAAATACTGTGAGGACTCTCTGAAGACTCTCTCAATCCAAACTAACAGAACCTTCAACCCGACCCTTCAGTGGGGCCCAGCCATCTGTCTGCTCTAAAGACTGACTGGATGATTTCATGATTTCGATAACCAGGCATATCTGGGCTCTAGTAAAGGATAAGTAGGATACGGTAGCTACATCTTTTCTTTTTTTTCCCTTAAGGCAGTACTAATTTTCTGAAACCTCTAGATACAATTTGTTTTTGGAGAAAAGAAAGGCATTATAGTAAGACTTTTTTGAAAAGATAGATTAGGAAAAGAAAAGGAGGACTTCCCTGGCAGTCCAGTGGTTAAGACTCTGGGCTTCCAGTGCAGGGAGCATGGCTTAGACCCCTGGTCAGGGAACTAAGATCTTGCATGCCACACGGCATGGCCAGGAAAAAAAAGAAAAGGAAGTCAGGTATATAGGTATATTTTTTTCTGCCCCTGAGTATTGAGATTTTGTTGTTGTTGTTAAGAAATATACTAGCCTCTGTTTGTGGAGTCTAAAAATGTTGACCTTATAGAAAGAGTAGCATAATGGTTACCAGGAGTTTGGGGGTAGAGGAAATAGGGATATGTTGGTCAAGGGTACAAATTTCCACTTATCAAATAAGTAAGTTCTCCAGAGAAGGAACTTAGGGTTACCAGTGGAGAAGAGTGGGGAGAGAGGGATAGGTTGGGAGTTTGGGATTCACATGTACACATTGTTATATTTAAAATGAAATGCCTTTCCATGGGGGAAAAATGAATAAATTTTGTGGCTGTAATGTACAGCATGGTGGCTGTAGGTAATAATAATGTAATGTATATATGACTGTTGCTAAGAGTAGCTTTTAAGGGTCCTCAGCACAAACAAAAATAGGGCTACTATGGGAGGTGATGGACATGTTAATGAGCTTGATTTTGTGAGGAGAGTGAGAAAGTTGGCTTAAAGCTCAACATTCAGAAAACGAAGATCACGGCATCCGGTCCCATCACTTCATGGGAAATAGATGGGGAAACAGTGGAATACAGTGTCAGACTTTATTTTTTTGGGCTCCAAAATCACTGCAGATGGTGACTGCAGCCATGAAATTAAAAGACATTTGCTCCTTGGAAGAAAAGTTATGACCAACCTAGATAGCATATTCAAAAGCAGAGACATTACTTTGCCGACTAAGGTCCGTCTAGTCAAGGCTATGGTTTTTCCTGTGGTCATGCATGGATGTAAGAGTTGGACTGTGAAGAAGGCTGAGCGCCAAAGAATTGATGCTTTTGAATTGTGGTGTTGGAGAAGACTCTTGAGAGTCCCTTGGACTGCAAGGATATCCAACCAGTCCATTCTAAAGGAAATCACCCCTGGGATTTCTTTGGAAGGAATGATGCTCAAGCTGAAACTCCAGTACTTTGGCCACCTCATGCAAAGAGTTGACTCATTAGAAAAGACTTTGATGCTGGGAGGGATTTGGGGCAGGTGGAGAAGGGGACGACCGAGGATGAGATGGCTGGATGGCATCACAGACTTGATGGACACGAGTCTGAGTGAACTCCGGGAGTTGGTGATGAACAGGGAGGACTGGTGTGCTGCAATTCATGGGGTCGCAAAGAGTCGGACACGACTGAGCGACTGAACTGAACTGAGTCACTAAGTCGTATCTGACTCTTTGTGATCCCATAGACTGTAGCCAGCCAGACTCCTCTGTCCATAGAATTTCCCAGGCAAGAATACTGAAGTGGTTTGCCATTCCCTTCTCCAGGGGATCTTTCCAACCCAGGGATTGAATCCATGTCTCCTGCGCTGCCAGGCAAAGTCTTTAACACTGAGCCACCAAGGAAGCCCAATGAGCTTGACAGTGGGAGTCATTTCACAACGTGTATGTGTATCGAAGCACCCCACTCCAGTACTCTGGCCTGGAAAATCCCATGGACGGAGGAGCCTGGTAGTCTGCAGTCCATGGGGTCGTGAAGACTGAGCGACTTCACTTTCACTTTTCACTTTCATGCATTGGAGAAGGAAATGGCAACCCACTCCAGTGTTCTTGCCTGGAGAATCCCAGGGACGGGGGAGCCTGGTGGGCTGCTGTCTATGGGGTCGCACGGAGTCAGACATGACTGAAGCGATTTAGCAGCAGCAGCAGCAGCAGCAGACCTTAAGTATAGGCAATTTTTATTTGTCAATCCTGCCTCAATGGAGCAGGAGGAAAGTCATTTTAAAAAAGCTAAGCTGATAAAGAAACTGTACAGGTCTCTTCTTATGATGAATTTCTGTTATAAATCTTTAATACCAGCATTTCTCTTTTTAACCAAAAGGGCAAATTATTTATTTTGAGTGATTATAATTCTGATTTCCTTTATTTTGCTCCCTAAGCATCTTATGATAGGGATATTGTGTAAATGCCTTTAAAAATAGTGTGCTTATCATTTCATAAGGCTTATTTGCAATGTTACCTTGTTTATTTTGTAATGAAAGTTAAAAACTCTTTTTATAGCCAATAAGTTATCATCTGTGAAAGTTGACTGCAAAAAGGGAGAATTTCTGAAAGAGAGGGAAGATATGAAGCCATTTTGGGAAAAGTTGGTCTGAAAGCAAGTTCTAAAAAACTGAATAATTTCTCTAGGGACAGAGGGTTGAATTTTACTAGAACATTGGCTATGTTCATTAAAAAAAAATCAGCTGCCAAAGTTTTAGCTAAAACCACTGAAAACTGTCAATAATCAATTAGGTGGCAGCCTACCTGACTTCGGAGAAGGAAATGGCAACCCACTCCAGTGTTCTTGCCTGGAGAATCCCAGGGACGGGGGAGCCGGTGGGCTGCTGTCTATGGGGTCGCACAGAGTCAGACACAACTGAAGCGACTTAGCAGCAGCAGCAGCTACATGACTTGATGAAGCTGAAAAATTAAAACAACTTGTGAGTGGGCACACACAGAAAAGAAGCAGTTCTTCAAGATGTCTTTTTCTATTTGGAGTACTTTTATGAGTAAATATATGTAGGGCCATAACCCAAGTTTAATGCATCTTTTAATAGTGTTTTGAACCAACAATAAATTCCCAAAAGATAATCCAGAGCATAAATCAAGAATAAAAGACAGAGATTAATCTTGGGTGTGAAATAAAATTGAGTTTCAGTTATTCAGCAACTGTTTCTCTACTGGCAAGTTACTTAGTTTCCGCACTGCTAGGTGTGATTCATTTTGTTATTACAATTGATCTAGGATCCTTTCTTGGTTCTTGAAATTTATTTTTATTCATACAGGTTAACAGATTTGAATACCCACTGTGTGCCGGGTGCTGGGGACACACGAAGGGGTAGTTTCCTGACCTCATCAACCTTTGGTTTAGATCAGGATCATTAAACTATGGCTTCATCTGGCCTGTCACCTGTTTTGGTAAATAGTGGCTCAGCTGGTAAAGAATCTTCCTGTAATGCGGAAGACCTGGGTTTGATCCCTGGGTTAGGAAGATCCCCTGGAGAAGGGAAAGGCTACCCGCTCCAGTCTTCTGGCCCAGAGAATGGACTATATAGTCCATAGGGTCGCAAAGAGTCGGACACGACTGAGCAACTTTCACTCACTCATTAAGATGCAGACATTCATTTGTTTACATATTGATCAGGGCTACTTTCATATTACAATAACAGGATGAGTGGTGATGCTGGACAGGTACTGCATGGTCTTTTCCTAAAATACTTAATATCTGAAAACGTTTGCTGACCCAGGACTAAGTTCTTTCTAAAGCAGTAAATTCAGAGTGGAGAAAGTAAAGATAAGACACAAAAACACCAGGGGTATATGTTTTTAAAAAATCACTGTGTCATATATATATATATATTATATATATATACTCACACACACACATACAGGTACTAAAAAGTTTTTAACTGGTTAAGAAATATTTTTTGCTGGCCAGCTCAAGTAGTTACAATAGCATGTTAACAAGCCCAAGACCATATTCTTGACCCTCATTTGGGGCAGTTATGGTCCCTCTAGTTACTAGCATCCAGACTATGAATATGGACTTAATTAGGCCAGTGAACTGTGCTGTGCATTAACAGTGCTGGTTATCAGGGTGACAGGTTGAAAGCATGTGGCTTAATTAGTACAAAATTTCCAACACAGCAGAACAAATAAAGTATATCCCTTTCTGAAGATGTGCTTATAGTGTCTTTGTGGGTTAAACTTAGAAGTGTTGAAGAAGACTAATGGCAGATAAAGAGATGGGAATACCAGACTGAACGTGAACAACAGACTAGTTCCAAATCGGGAAAGGAGTATGTCAAGGCTATATATTGTCACCCCGTTTATTTAACTTATGTGCAGAGAACATTATGAGAAATGCCGGGCTGGATGAAGCACAAGCTGGAATCAAGATTGTTGGGAGAAATATCAGTAACCTCAGATATGCAGATGATACCACCCTTATGGCAGAAAATGAAGAAGAACTAAAGAGCCTCTTGACGAAAGTGAAAGAGGAGAGTGAAAAAGTTGGCTTAAAGCTCAATATTCAGAAAACTAAGATCATGGCATCTGGCCCCATCACTTCATGGCAAAATAGATGGGAAAACAATGGAAACAGTGACAGACTTTATTTTCTTGGGCTCCAGAATCACTGCAGATGGTGACTGCAGCCATGAAATTAAAAGACGCTTGCTCCTTGGAAGAAAAGCTATGACAAACCTAGATAGCATATTGAAAAGCAGAGACATCACTTTGCCAACAAAGGTCTGTCTAGTCAAGGCTATGGTTTTTCCAGTAGTCATGTGTGGATGTCAGAGTTGAACTATAAAGAAAGCTGAGTGCTGAAGAATTGATGCTTTTGAACTGTGGTGTTGGAGAAGACTCTTGAGAGTCCCTTGGACTGCAAGGAGATCCAACCAGTCCATCCTATAGGAAATCAGTCCTGAATATTCAATGGAAGGACTGATGTTGAAGCTGAAACTCTGAAACTTTGGCCATCTGATGCGAAGAACTGACTGTTTTGAAAAGACCCTGATGCTGGGAAAGATTAAAAGTGGGAGGAGAAGGGGACGACAGAGAATAAGATGGTTGGATGGCATCACTGACTCAATGGACATGAGTCTGAGTATACTCCAGGTGTTGGTGATGTATAGGGAGGCCTGGTGTGTTGCAGTCCATGGGGTAGAAAAGAGTCAGGCATGACTGAGTGACTGAATGGAACTGAACTGAACTGAATAAATGATAGAAAAGAGACTGCAACCAAAAATTCAGCACCTCTAAAATAGCCTTTCTGCTCAGTGGGAGTGACTAATATCTCAGCCAGATCACTATCTCCTTGGAAGATATTTTAATTGGGAAAAATCAAGGTTCCCATCTTGTAAGACAAAATTCAGGGACAGTGCCACCACCCTATCACTAAACTGCTGGTTTAAGAATTTCTGGTCCTGCCCCTGTAACTGTGAACCACAAGGAGAAAGCCTGCTATTAATTTTGCGCTGTAAACAGAAGGGTCCCCAGGGAGGTTGTGGTCCTTACTGAATTTCTTGTCTGCATAGGATGGTGAATCCATCACGACTTTTGTGCTGCCAAGACTGCATCTGTGGAAGCCTGCCAACCCTGCAAGGGCATAGAGGATGCATCTAGCTTTTCACTGCAGTGCCCACTAGAGAGGAACACTGGGCTTCTTCCAACTCTGGGAAACTGGGGCTAAAAATCTTCCTGACTTCCTTATGTGGCCCATAGAGAGGCTAAGTTTACTGCATATGTGAAATGACTAACAATTGATTTTAAAGTGGCTTGGACAAATGACCTCAATGCAATGCTTTGGCTTGGGAGAGAAAGTGAGAACATGAACAACTCAATTTCATCAAATCATCAAGGAATGCAAGATCTCATTTTCTTCAATTAAGTTAGTTTCACTTGTTCATAATATGACATGATATCAAACTTGATGAAATATATCAATTGGTTTTTAGTAAATAAGGATGACTAATTCAAACAAATGGCTTCACTTGATCCGGGAAAAATCTAGTCAATACTTAGTAAAAGGCCTAGAAAGAGAAACAACATCCTAGCAGATTAAAGTTATTAAAAAAGATCAAGCCTGGTGAATTGGGCAGACTATCTGGTTTCAGGACTCTGGCCTTTAATCTTGGCAAAGAGAGAACTCATTGCTGTCATTTCAAGTTGGCTTCCTGCCTTTGCTTTGTCTTGAGAGGTTTTTTGGTTTTGTTTTTAACAAAAACCTAATATCCTGATTGATGATATGTTTAACTTTCTCCATTTTCTTTTTCTACTTACAAAAGGATCTGGTATTCTGGGAAATTTAGTTCAGTTCAGTCGCTTAGTCATGTCTGATTCTTCTTGACCCCATGGATCACGGCACTCTAGGCCTCCCTGTCCATCACCAACTCCCGGAGTCCACCCTAACTCATGTCTATCGAGTCGGTGATACCATTCAACCATCTCATCCTCTGTCATCCCCTTCTCTTCCTGCCTTCAATCTTTCCCAGAATCAGGGTCTTTTCAAATGAGTCAGTTCTTCACAACAGGTGGCCAAAGTATTGGAGTTTCAGCTTCAACATCAGTCCTTCCATTGAATATTCAGGACTGATTTCCTATAGGATGGACTGGTTGGATCTCCTTGCAGTCCAAGGGACTCTCAAGAGTCTTCTCCAACACCACAGTTCAAAAGCATCAATTCTTTGGTGCTCAGATTTCGTTATAGTCCAACTCTCACATCCATACATGACCACAGGAAAAACCATAGCCTTGACTAGACGGACCTTAGTCAGCAAAATATTGTCTCTGCTTTTGAATATGCTGTCTAGGTTGGTCATAACTTTCCTTCCAAGGAGTAAGTGTCTTTCAATTTCATGGCTGCAGTCAGCATCTGCAATGATTTTGGAGCCCCCCAAAATAAAGTCTGACACTGTTTCCATTGTTTCCCCATCTTTTTGCCATGAAGTGATGGGTCTGGATGCCAGGGTCTTAGTTTTCTGAATGTTGAGTTTTAAGCCAACTTTTTTACTCTCCTCTTTCTCTTTCATCAAGAGGCTTTTTAGTTCTTCTTCGTTTTCTGCCGTAAGGATGGTGTTGTATGCATATCTGAGGTTATTGATATTTCCCCCAACAATCTTGATTCCAGCTTGTGCTTCCTCCAGCCCAGCATTTCTCATGATGTACTCTGCATAGAAGTTAAATAAGCAGGGTGACAATATATAGCCTTGACATACTCCTTTTCCTATTTGGAACCAGTCTGTTGTTCCATGTCCAGTTCTAACTGTTGCTTCCTGACCTGCATACAGATTTCTTTCCTTAAGAATATCTCCATAATAAAATCAATACTACTTATTTAAAAGTGTCAGTATAGGGTTATGTATATAATTGATGAGTTTCCCTGATGGCTCAGTGGTAAAGAATCTGCCTGCCAATGCTGGAGTCATGTGTTTCTCTGGGCCAGGAAGATCCCTTGAAGAAGGAAATGAATACCCACTCCAGTAGTCTTTCCTGGGATACCCCATGGACAGAGGAACCTGGCAAGCTACAGTCCACTGGGTTGCAAAAGAGTTGGACACGACTTAGCGACTAAACAATAGTAATATAATCAATGATTATATCAATATAATATATAATAATCAATATAGAGGCTGCAAAGAACAAAGAGTTTTATCTGAGGTCTTCTGAATTTCAATTTTGGAGACGCAGATCTGGATAAACTAAAAGAATGTTCCAGGGAAGAGAAGGAATCAGAGGCTTATAAAGACAAGAGTCATGAGGCTGTACTTTGACACAGGAAAGAAAATACTTGTCCTTAAGGGACAGGCTGTCTCTCATGAGTTGTTTTAGGTTAAGGGTCTGATAATAGATAGGCTGTCACAAGTTAGTTTAGGGTAAGAGGCTGATAAGTATCTTGAGTTTCTGACAGATGTTCTGAATGTCTTCCTTAGGACAATAAGTTGTCAAAAATTCATGTTCCATCCTGACTAAGATGTGCGTAAGTCACACTTCCTCAATGGGCTTCAGGTTCCTTTTTAAAGAGCTCTCAGCAGTACGACCTCCATTTGGATTTTCCTTTCACAATATGAAAAAAATTCTTTTTTTCTCCTTCCTCTTCTTATAAACTTATTCTTAGTGGTGGTTCTCTATAGTTCTTACATCCTTCAGATCGCTGCTCTATCTGGCTGAGCTGACAACTAGGTGGTCCCAGCTTTTCATCCCTCCTAGAGTCAGGGAAGGATACTTTCCCTGACATTGTTTTCCTCCTTTTATAAAATTGGAATTATTATAATAACTAACTAGTTTTCTCATTAGGGTTAATAACACAATGCAGAAAAACACTTAGCAGAGTGTCTGGCACATAGTAAGTATTAACTGAGTGAGTGAAGGGAGTGAAGTCGCTCAGTCGCGTCCGACTCTTTGTGACCCTATGGACTGTAGCCCACCAGACTCCTCTGTACATGGGATTCTCCAGGCAATAGTACTGGAGTGGATTGCCATTCCCTTCTCCAGGGGATCTTTCTGACCCAGGGATCGAACCTGGGTCTTCCACATTGTAGATAGGCGCTTTACCCTCTGAGCCATTGAATTTCAAAGTCTAAAATAAAATGTGGCAAACATTTCTCTATTCAAACAGTGATAGTGATTGAGGAGGTGTGCCCCTTGCTGGAAATTAGAATTCATGGGTTTAAATCTCAGTGTGTGTGTATGTACTCAGTCATGTCTGACTCTTTGTGACCTCATGGACTGTAGCCCACCAGGCCCCTCTATCCATAGGATTTCACAGGCAAGAATACTGGAGTGGGTTGCCATTTCCTCGCCTAGGAGATCTTCCCAACTCAGGGATTGAACCCTTGTCTCCTGCATTGCAGGAAGATTCTTTACCACTGAACCACCTGGTAAGCCTTAAATCTCAGTGTCGGATTCTACAATTCAGGAGAATCCAGACTATTTTTCTGGGCAGGAATAATTTCTGTTCCTCTGCAGATCCATATTTCTTGGCTGTGATGGGATGCTTTTTCCTGAATGTCAGGCTGAACAAAGAGGAAGTGAAGAGCCCTCATCTTCCCCAGACAGGAGAGTGTGGCCTAGATGTTCTAACCATTCAATACAGTTTTTACATTATGTCTAGAAACTGATTAGGAGGCATGATGATAAAGACCTAGAGAGGCTAGATATGGCTACTGCAATATGTATATGTATTGTGAGTCAGAATAGGTATTTTGTAAGGTCAGAATAGGTATATTGTATAATGTGATAGAATCTGGGAAGGTAAATTATTCACTTGTTAGTCTCTCAGTCATGTTTGACTGTGTTCAGCTCCATGGACTGTGGCCTGCCAGGCTCCTCTGTCCGTGGGATTTGCCAGGCAAGAGTACTGGAGTGGGTTGCTATGTGCTCTTCTAGGGGATCTTCCTGACCCAGGGATCAAACCAGTGTCTCCTGCATTGCACGTGGATTCCTTACTGCTGAACCACTGGGGAAGACCAATCTCACACGTAGTTGAAGACAGAAACTGTGCAAATGATCTTGCATTATTACAATATTAATCATTCGTAACCTCAAAAAATCCCTGCTTGTTTACACTGAACTAACCCATACCCTGCCTCTCACTCCTGTTACCGTTTGTCCTAGGGAGATAGACTCTGACATGAAAATTTGCCTGCAGAAGGTTTATTTGGGAATGTTGTCAGGAACCGCATCTATAAAGAGAGGAGGGAAGCTGGGCTGGGCAGTGGGAGCATTTGATCTGCGATGCATTGGCACCAGAAATCCCAGTGGCTCCCACTTGGCACTCTGAAGCTGGGATGGCACTTTATGAATGACCTGAGCTGAGCCTTTGGGGGCCTTCTCCTCCACTCACTGAATACAGCTGCCTCTGGAACAGCATGTGGCTTCGGGCCATCCTCTGAAGGGGCTCTTGTGTGACCTGCCAGTGGGCACACTGCTGGTGGCTGTGGGAAGTGGGCCTCCTGCAGCAACCTCCTGCACGTTAGCTCATCATACACTTGCATTCTCCACTGTGCCTTCACGGCTTTCTTCTACTTCCCTGCTTTAGTCTAGGGGACATAGCATTCGTGTTTACTGGGCATCTTTTGTGTGCCTGGTGACACATACACTGTTACATGTATTATATAAAATGTATAGCACATGTAATTTTATTTAACCCTGTAGGGGAATGAAATTTGCTACTTGAAAATGTGTCTCCTAGGCCTGAGGATCGTTTTTAAGGAACAGAAGATTCAGGAAGTCTTTATTTTTATTTCTTCCTTAGTTGCCTAAAGGTAAAGGTACATCGTCGTCATGTCCAACTCTTTGCGACCCCCTGAACCCCTCTGTCCAAGGGATTCTCCAGGCACGAATACTGGAATGGGTTGCCATTTCCTTCTCCAGGGGATCTTCCTGACCTAGGGATCGAACCTGCATCTCTTGTGTCTCCTGCCTTAGCAGGCAGATTCTTTACTGCTGAGCCATCAGGGAAGCCCTTAAAAGGGCCGGGGAATCAAATCTTGGTCTCCCCCTGACAGGTGGGGATACTCACCACTATACTAAAGAGGACAGCGGCAGAGGATTTAAATAAGGGACTTCCCTGGTGGCCCAGTGGCTAAAACTCCATGATCCCAATGCAGGGCCCAGGTTCAATCCCTTGTCAGGGAACTAGATCTCACATGGTGCAACTAAGAGTTCGCATGCCACAACTAAAGAGCCTACATGCTGCAATGAGGATTGAAGACCCCATGTGCTACAGTAAGGGCAGGCACAGGCAAATGTATAAATAGATAAAGATGAATGTGAAGAAACACATTTAAAAAGAGTTTAGACGGAGGACCCTTCCAGAAAAGGAGCTATCATTGAAGTTCACTATAGTGTTACCTAACTGTAGTGCTCAATGCCAAAGAATGCTCAAACTACCGCACAATTGCACTCATCTCACACGCTAGTAAAGTAATGCTCAAAATTCTCCAAGCCAGGCTTCAGCGATACGTGAACCGTGAACTTCCAGATGTTCAAGCTGGTTTTAGAAGGGGCAAGGGAACCAGAGATCAAATTGCCAACATCTGCTGGATCATCAAAAAAGCAAGAGAGTTCCAGAGAAACATCTATTTCTGCTTTATTGACTATGCCAAAGCCTTTGACTGTGTGGATCACAATAAACTATGGAAAATTCTGAAAGAGATGGGAATACCAGACCACCTAACCTGCCTCTTGAGAAATCTGTATGCAGGTCAGGAAGCAACAGTTAGAACTGGACATGGAACAACAGACTGGTTCCAAATAGGAAAAGGAGTACGTCAAGGCTATATATTGTCACCCTACTTATTTAACTTATATGCAGAGTACATCATGAGAAACGCTGGGCTGGAGGAAGCACAAGCTGGAATCAAGATTGTTGGGGGAAATATCAATAACCTCAGATATGCAGATATGCCACCCTTATGGCAGAAAGTGAAGAGGAGCTAAAAAGCCTCTTGATGAAAGTGAAAGAGGAGAGTGAGAAAGTTGGCTTATAGGGCAACATTCAGAAAACTAAGATCATGTCATCTGGTCCCATGGAAAATAGACAGGGAAACAGTGGAAATAGTGGCTGACTTTTATTTTCTTTTGGCTCCAAAATCACTGCAGATGGTTACCGCAGCCATGAAGTTGAAAGACTCTTACTCCTTGGAAGGAAAGTTATGACCAACCTAGATAGCATATTGAAAAGCTGAGACATTACTTTGTCAACAAAGGTCCGTCTAGTCAAGGCTATGGTTTTTCCAGTGGTCATGGATGGATGTGAGAGTTGGACTATAAAGAAAGCTGAACACCGAAGAATTGATGCTTTTGAACTGTGGTGTTGGAGAAGACTCTTGAGAGTCCCTTGGACTGCAAGGAGATCCAACCAGTCCATCCTATAGGAAATCAGTCCTGAATATTCAATGGAAGGACTGATGTTGAAGCTGAAACTCCAGTACTTTGGCCACCTGATGGGAAGAGCTTATTCATTGGAAAAGACCCTGATGCTTGGAAAGACTGAGGGCAGGAGGAGAAGGGGACAACAAAGGATGAGATGGTTGGATGGCATCACCGACTCAGTTGACATGGGTTCGGGTGGACTCGGGAGTTGGTGATGGACAGGGAGGCCTGGCATGCTGCAGTTCATGGGGTCACAAAAAGTCGGACACAACTGAGGGACTGAACCGAACTGAACTGAACTATAGTAGACAGAAGGAGTCCAGCAAAGTCTCTTAAAATTCCTTGTATTCCACTGTTTCTGCAGGAACCAGAAAACGTTTATTCTTCAAACATTTCCTTTTCCATCCGCATGCCAATTGCCTTCCTCTGCTTTGAAGTCCCAAATCACTACTCCCAACACCCTCTGTTGTTTTTAGCTGAAGATATGCTGTTTAAGGTGAAGGTTTCGACCATTTTGGCGTTATTCAGTTTTCCTTGGATCTCTTCCATGTATAAGCGTTACTAAATTTTTGTCTAATTTTCTCGTTTATCTGTCTCATTTAATTCTAAGACCAGCCAGAAAAACCTAGAAGGATAGAGAAAAGTGTTCTTCTCTGAAATCCCTCAAAACGGTTCTAAGAAGGAGGAGGAGACCAAATTTTATAGCATAACTTACCCAAGGTGGCAAAAATCAGAGCCAGCTCTCCAGTGGCAAGCAGGTTATGGGCAGAAGTCATGCCCCTCCTCCAACACGGCCCCACCTCTCCCTGTCCGTCTCACCTCCGCTCCATTTACAGGGTCTAACATGACTGTTTCCAGTGCTCCTTCAGCAGTGAGCTCGAAAACACACTTTACTTTGTAGCTTTTTGAAACTATGTTTATTTTATTTTAAAATACCTACATTATCCCTTTCAATACACTGTATTTAATTTGCAAGGAGTTATACAAGTTAAAATCTGGTAATCATCAAGGATCTATAAATATTAAGGTGAAGACAAAATAATTTCATTATGTTTTTTGGAAGTTCACTGATTTAATTTTGACTCTCTTTGTCAAAAATCCTTAAAATTTCTAAAAGATATATCTTTAGACCTCACATACTGGGTCATTAAATTCTATTTTACCTTAACTTTCAGTAATGACCTGAATAATCACCTTTTGTAAGTAATAGCAAGCAAAGAAGTTCATCTGAATATCTTAAATTGGGAATTAAAAAAAAAATGAAGATAGTAAAGTGATGTTAGCTTAGTAATAGATAAAAGGTAATTTTCTTTCCTTGATTTTTTTTTTCTCTGTGAATTTTCATAGTAGTTTCTAACCCCAAACAAATCATAGTTGTTATTTTTTTAAAGACGTACCCAAGGGAGAAAATATTTCTTGGTCAAATTCCTTCCTTTCAGAGCTGTTGACACTTTCATGAATTTTATATCAATTTCCAGTTCTTTCTTCTCCTCCAAAGAAATTGTTAAGATATCTTTGAAAAACTTTTGTGTGTTAGTCCTACAACATATCTCTAAAATATATAGTTGTAAGGGAATTCCTTGGTGGTCCAGTGTTTAAGACTCCATGCTTCCACTGGATTTGGACCCTGATTGGGGAACTAAGATCCCACATGCTGAGTAGACTGGCCTAAAAATAGAAATGAAAAGAAATAAATAAAAATAAATATATAAATCTTAAAATATATAGTTGTGAATCAAACTTTCAAATCAGTGATTTCTTTTCCTACTGCAAATGGTAATGTAATTCTTTAGTATTCTTTGCACACTAAATTTTCAAGTCCCATATGCTACTGGTTTTCTTTACCCATCTATCAAATCAAGAAATCCTGCTTATTATAGAAATGCCTCTGTAGAACGTTGAAAAAAATCTTGTCACTTCTTTGGTCCATGGAAGGACCTATCTTCTGTTTTGTACAATTCCTTACAGAGAGTAGATTTAAGAAATGAAATCCACCTTTCAAAGTCAAAGTCAAAGTGGTGCTCGACAGAGAATTGTGGCAGAGTCCATAGCCAGCCTGCCACTTTTTCTTCCATTCTCAGAGCAATGGCAGAAGTGGACTTTAGTTTCTAACTTAATAGTTCATTTACTCTTTCAGGTAGTTCACTTTTGCTCCTCTCACTTGGAGCTAGACTTCTTGGCAGTCTGTCCTCGGGCGAGTTCCCTAAAGATTTACTTCTTGCAGACTGGTTGTTCAATATTATAGCAATGTAACTTCTGGAAGGCTCTCTTTGTTTCTTTGATGCCATGTCCTTCTCCGTTCTTTTATTACATTTGAGACCAACAGCATTTTTTTTTTTTTAGTACCTTACTGGTTAATCGTTTTCCATCAGTGTCTTAAAAAAAGAGAAAGTGTTTTTGACTGTTGACCACCCTGATTAGTAAAAACATTGAAGTACAAAATGATTTAAAGTTTGTGTGCTTTAAAGACCAAGCAATTAAAAATATCCTTTGTTCTTGGTTTTCTGTGTAGGAAAATGTTGAGGTTAATTCACTGACCATGTGGGATAATTTGACTCTTAATCAGTAAATTTAAAAGATCTTTCATAACATAAAAAAGATCCAGCCCTGCCAAGAACAAATGACTGGCACTGAAATTCCTTTGTTAGCTTAAGTCATTGATATGTAAAACAAAAGAAAATTCTTTGGCAGAAAACAGAAGTATGTCCAGATGGTTCCTATCTATGTTCTCATTGATTGTATAATTAAAATCCTCTTTAATCATCAGAAAAATTGAGATAGAATGTTTGTATTAGAACAGTACTGTGTTTTCAAGAAATACTTATTCTGTGGTAGATTCACTAGTAATGAAGCACTGGCAGTGACCGCTTTGTGGATTTGCCCTGTACAGAAAAGATACCCATACACTTCACCAAGGGTGTGACTGCTTACTTGTAGCATTATGCTTGTTGCATAAGATTAAACAGTGATCTATTAAAATGAATATGAATTAGCAATGATCACCCAATTTTCATGTAATATTTTTCCTTATCTGAGGCAGGATTCACTTCTTTGATTAATTAAGAAGTGAATTAATTTCTTTGTGAGGTTAGTTACTAATGAAATCACTAATAATAGTAAACTACTTATGATGACTTATGTTATCAATTATGGGATAGAATTTATATATTCTGTAAAATGATGGTTCTGCTGATCAACATGAATGATATTGGTCAAAAGAACTACATTCTTCCGTATTCCTTCTAGTCTACATCATTAGGTTACATATTATTGCTGTATACCTCTAGAATGTGCGTGTATATGCATGGTTTTAGTTGATGGGTGGCTTTATCTTATCAGGCTGAGGGATTACTTAGAACTTGGCGGTGATCTTGTATGACATATCTGTGTCTAGATCCAGCTCTAGAGCTCTTTGTCTCCTTTGTTTATAAGTGGTGTCACTAATGATTTTAAAATGGAAAACAAGCAACGTGAATCATTGTGTGGTTTCCAATGGGTAATGACTCATAGTCATAAAGACCAAAGACACAGGAGGGCAGGATAAAAATTGTAGGTTCAAATAACTGCCAGGCTTATTAAGTTAATTACTGTAAGTTGTGTGCAGGGCTAAGGACTTCACATACTGCTGCTGCTGCTGCTAAGTTGCTTCAGTCGTGTCCAACTCTATGAGACCCCAGAGACGGCAGCCCACCAGGCTCCCCCATCCCTAGGATTCTCTAGGCAAGAATACTGGAGTGGGTTGCCATTTCCTTCTCCAATGCATAAAAGTGAAAAGTGAAAAGTGAAAGTGAAGTCGCTCAGTTGTGTCTGACTCTTAGCGACCCCATGGACCGCAGCCCACCAGGCTCCTCTATCCATGGGATTTTCCAGGCAAGAGTACTGGAGAGGGGTGCCATTGCCTTCTCCAGGACTTCACATAGATGACCTTATTTAACAGCCAGAGATGGATACCATTATTATCCCCATTTCGTGCATGAGGAGAGCAGAAGCTTAGGGAAGTTAGTTAATTTGGAGGATCTGCAATTCAAATCTCAATAATTTAACATGAGAGGCAACCTCTCAGTCATTACATTGTTCTGCCTGGAAGTAGGACTTTGAAACATCTGTATCAAAACCAGGGGACATTCCACAAAGAGTATCTGAAGTCTGAGGCAGTCCGTTGGTTTCTTTCCTCTCTCTGAGTCTATGCATGAGAGAAAAACACATTTTTCTGTTAAAAAAAATCTGAATTTGGGGATTCATACAGGCTCATAAATATGTTTCCAATTATATTAATACTTATATAGAAACTAATCTTGATGATTTTCTGGTGTTATACTTTCCAGTCTAGTCAGTAAATTTTCTATTCATTCAAGGGACTAAGTCATTATATAACTGATTTTGTATAAATTATCAAATGATAATTTTTATTAAAATTCTTTTGAGGACAGAGTCTGAGGTTTTCTTGTTCACCACTGTATTCACAGCTCCCTGGCGCAACAGTCAGTGGATGGTAGACACTCAAAATGTATGCTACTCTAGTTAAAGTGGTATGATGGGGTAGTGGAATGGACATTGAATGAAGTGTTAAAAGGTGTCCTTAGTATGGAATCTGTGAATCTCAATTTTCCTTATTTATGAAATAAGGATAATATTATTCTACTTATTTAAAAGAATTTTATGATGATCAGATGAAATTATATATATATGTATATATGTGTGTGTATATATATATATATATATATATATATATGCTTTGTAAAACTGTAATGTAAGATACTAGTTCTTACATTACTAGTATGGGGCTGGGGCTAGTACTAGTACTAGGCTGTTACTAATACTAGTGCTATTACTAATATTAGACTGGGGCTTCCCTAATGGCTCAGGTGATAAAGAATCTGGTTGCAGTGCAGGAGACCTAGATTTGATCCCTGGATCAGGAAGATCCCCTGGAAAAGGGAATGGCAACCCACTTCAGTATCCTTGCCTGGAGAATCCCATGGACAGAGGAGACTGGTGGGTCACAGTCCATGGGTTCCCAAAGAGTCTCACTTGACTGAGTGACTAATGCGTGAGATGCTAGTATCACTACTGGAGTTAAATGTGTAGTGTTCAGGGGACCGTATTTAAAACATATATTTTTCCACAATTGTTTGGCTTTAGTACAGACTTTATATTACATATGAGTGATAAAACTGAATTATATGTTTTTCCCTTGGAATATGAGGAAAGTTGAAACTCAATAAAACTTTTGTGCTCTTCCTTGCTTAGGTCCCAGAGTTACTGTGTTTTCTGAGCATGTCACAGAGTCACATGGAAATGCATTCTGCAAGTATTTGAAAGAAGGATAGAAAGAACAACAGAAGGACCAGAAAAAGTTAAAAACCACATAATGATTAATATTTTATGTTATTTATCTGGGGAAAACAGAATTCAAGTTTGGAAGTCTTTTTTTCTTCCTTTCTGAATGTTGCCATATCTGTTTGGCTTAGAATGAACAACACGTTAGCAATTAAAAACAGATTAGTGCTAGAGTAAGAGTCCTTCACAGCAACCTTGGATTCCCTTCGGTTCTATGTAAGAAAGGCTTCACTACTCTCATGGGCATAAGCTTCTCATTTTGAAAAATGCTTGGTTGAAATGTGCCCTGTGATCCTGAGTACTCTCCTTATTAATGTACCTCATACATTGGATGTGTTGTCGAGTTTATTTGGACCCTCTCTAAGTGTTAGCAGTGAAATTATCTTGGATCGCTTTCTTTCAAACATGGCTCTTTCATCACTGCTGGATCAGAGGTTTTCATTGCCAAATGACAGGACCACATATGTGGGGTATTTTCAGGCAGCAATAGATGGTGATGCAGCAAGGGAAGGAAATAAAGCCCTAGGTTTTGGTAATGTACTGAATGGCTTACTCTTTTTTCCAAGAAACTGTTCCAGAAACAAAATGTTTTCTCCTGAGTTTAAATGAAAAGCAGATACAACAAAGGCTTTAAACTGAGAAATAATAGATTCACTGGCATCAGGTACTGAAGAAATTGCACATTATTTAGACTTCTCAAAAAAATTGGCTATGCTTGTTAGCTGGGGGTCCAAAAATTCTCTGGAAATTATTGTCTCTGTTAACCATAAAACTACTAAACAGTTTATTATTGTCAAATTCACTTAAAATGAATAACCTTGATCTCTAAGTAATTCCCTTTGGGGAATCTCCTGCGGTAAGAATATATTTTAGAAGTCCATTGCTAAGTATTTCAATAAATCAATATGATTGAGGAAAATTTGATATTCCTATGGAAATTTCCATGCTTTCATTGCTTTTTCCATATTACTAAGATTAGTGATTCCCATGCTAAAGGATCTGGGACTAACATTTTCTCAGTTTAAAGTATAGTTTATGAATACTGATGGAAAGAATGTTACTGTGGAAATTCATGTGTTTTCTTTATGAGCATTATCTATCTTCTTACTCTCCAAGTTTACCTTAAACTCCTGTCAACCTAAGTTAGTTCTGTTATCCAATCATAGATATAGTCTACATATTTACCATGAGAGGGATGCAGGCTCCAAATATTTGTTTAACACAATTTTCTGATGGAAACATAAAATTTTTGTTGAGATAATAGAGAGACGCTATAATACAGATTTTAGTGGTAGGTTAAACAGCCATCCCAGGACCAAGGAGCTTCCTGGGACATAGGACAGTTCTCTGAAAACTTTAACAGTCATCCTGTGTATTAATAATATACATTAAAGATTATATGAAAAATACCTAACCCAAAAGCAAAACATTAATTATGAAATATATATCCCAAACAGGTCTTCATTTTTTAAGGGACTGACAATAGGATTGAACTAATTCTTTGAAATATTGCTTATTTAATTGTTGATCATCTTAACAAAGAAATAATTGAATATTTCTGACTTTAAAAATATAATTTAGTTATTTATTTATAGTCTATATTTAGCCTAGATTTTACTCTGTTCAAGATACAGAATTTTTTGTAAACTCCTTATATTATTTCTTAGTTTTCATTAAAACATATGAACTTACTGACCAAGAACCTCATTAAGAAATATTTTTTGATAATTTATTTTCCAGTTGCTTATTTTATATTTTGAGATATTTACTTTGAGAAGTCACAAAACATATTCCTACTTCTTTGTAAGTCTGTAAGTTCCCCTTGTACGGTTTTACTGAGAACCTGAGTGACAAGATAAATTTTGTCAACACTCCTTGCCCCTTTTTCTTTTCCCAGAGCACTGGCTTGTGAAACAGGTTTGATGCGTGTTGCCTTTCTCTTATACATAACTCTGCTCCCTCTCATGAAATGTTGTAATCCAACACTCCAAGGAGCTTGAACTATCCGAAATAGTGAATATTTTAAGATTCATTTCAGTGAGACATAGTATATGAGGCAAAGAATACCTACCAAATTTCTGGAGACTTTGAGCTTGGAGGAACTATCTCAGATAAAAAACTCTCCTTCCTTAAATTTTAACCTAAAGGGCTTTCCTTCTTTCAGTGTTGCAAAGAATCAATTTTATCCTGCAGGAGTAAAGTGGGCCATAATATTGAACATAAAAGGTTACAAAAGCTCATTAATTCACTCTGATTATAACTATTAGTTCCATTGTAGGGGGCACACCTAACTGGTCTATTTATTCCTGCTAATTGGACATGGAAATCACAAATGTGTTGAATGCCCATTTCATTCCTGAAGGTGCCAAAGGAAAATAAAAATGGAATTGGTATTGCTAAGAGAGCTCTCTAAAACAGAGCCACAAGACCCCTGAGGAAATATGACTTATGCATATCTCAGCTTAGATGAAAACTGGCCTTGGACCACTTACTGTCTTAATGTAGGCATCCAGAACACTTGGCCAAAGTTCCAGAAACCAAGATACTTACCACACCCTTACCCTAAATAACTCACGACAGCCTATCTGTTAAGGACAAATACTTCCTTTCTTGTGTCAGAGTATAAACTCATGACTTTTGCCTTTATGAGCCCCTTACTCGCTCTCTTCCCCAGAACATTCTTTCAATTTTACTCATACCTGTATCTCCCCAACTGCAACTTTTAAGACCCCAAATAAACTTTTTCTTACTTTTTGCAGTGTTCTGTGTGTTTTTGCTTTGTTTTTAGTGTTTTTAAAAAAGTGTGTGCTTTTTTTGTTTGTTTGTTTTTGGTTATCAAAGGAAATGAGAGGAAATGGAAGGCCTCCCTGTTAGGAACTTATGGAAATATGTGTTCTAATATTATACTCAACATTCAGAAAACTAAGATCATGGCATCTGGTCCCATCACTTCATGGCAAAATAGATGGAGAGACAATGAAAACAGTGACAGGCTTTATTTTTTTGGAATCCAAAATCACTGCAGATGCTGACTGCAGCCATGAAATTAAAAGATGCTTGCTCCTTGGAAGAAAAGCTAAGACAAACCTAGACAGCATATTAAAAAGCAGAGACATTACTTTGCCAACAAAAGTCCATCTAATCAAAGCTATTGTTTTTTCAGTAGTCATGTGTGGATGTGAGAGTTGGACTATAAAGAAAGCTGAGCACCAAAGAATTGATGCTTTTGAACTGTGGTGTTGGAGAAGACTCTTGAGAGTCCCTTGGATTGCAAGGAGATCCAACCAGTCAGTCCTAAAGGAAATCAGTCCTGAATATTCATTGGAAAGACTGATGTCGAAGCTGAAACTCCGATACTTTGGCCACCTCATGCGAAGAACTGACTTATTTGAAAAGACCCTGATGCTGGGAAGATTGAAGGCTGGAGGAGAAGGGGACAACAGAGGATGAGATGGTTGGATGGTATCACTGACCTGATGGACATGAGTTTGAGTGAACTCCGGGAGTTGGTGATGGCCAGGAAGGCCTGGTGTGGTGCAGTCCATGGGGTTGCAAAGAGTCGGACACGACTGAGTGACTGAACTGAACTGAATATCATGTGACAGTAGATGGCCATATTAATGGATAGAATTAGCTGTGATCGATTTTCCCTTTCTTGTGTAGATCACGGGCTGTTTTGCCACACTACACAGAATCAAAGCTTCAGCTGCCCTCTGTGGTCTCCTTTTCTTCTTCATTCTTTACCAGTGAATGTACAAAAAAGGGCAAAGGCTATAAAAATGGAAGAGATATAATTATTATTATCATATTTTAAAAGGCAAAGAGTTGAACTGCATGTCATATACAGGGTCAGATGAAATCCTGCTTTCACTAAGAACTATTATCATTTCTTTTTTAGGTCCTATGTAGGATCAAACTCTCAGTGTATGTCAGTACATATGTGTACATATTTATGTGCATGTATGCTAAGTCGCTTCAGTTGTGTCCAACTCTTTGCAACCCTATGGACTGTGGCTTGCCAGGCTCCGCTGTCCATGGGCAAGAATACTGGAGTAGGTTGCCATGCCCTCTTCCAGGGGATCTTCCCCACCCAGGGATCAAACCAGTGTCTCTTAAATCTCCTGCATTGGCAGGCAGTTTCTATACCACTAGCTCCACCTGGGAGTCCCATATATTTATGTATATGTATAAATATATATACATATACATATATAGAGAGATTTATATATCTCTCTATATATAACTATATTTTAATATCAAATGTAATTATATTTTAAATACTTTAGTGTTAATTATATTTTAAGTATTTCAGTTTTATGTTTTTGGAAATTTAATATTTAATATTCATATTATAGTACATATTTGTCCAATGGGAAAAGACACTTTTTAAGTCTATCACAAATAGTTTTTCATCACACTAATTTATATCTACAGATCTGGCTATGGATATATTCCTCAAGTCTAAAATAGAGAAATAGATAGGTAATCTTCTGTAAGGAAACAAAGCTGGTTACTAGCTCTCAGCAGTATTTCATGATGCCTTTCCTACTAAAATAATTCAATTGTCTCTGCCTGATTTCTTCCTGACAGTTGCATAAGAAATGTTACCTGTTTTTGCCTTCTGAAGAGTAAATTTGAATTTTTCTCTTTGGGCAGTAATGACCACCCTTAAGGTCATTCTTTTTTAATGGTTAATAGTCTTCCTTATGGAGAAGGCAGTGGCACCCCACTCCAGTACTCTTGCCTGGAAAATCCCATGGATGGAGGAGCCTGGTGGGCTGCAGTCCATGGGGTCGCTAGGAGTCGGACATGACCGAGCAACTTCAGATTTACTTTTCACTTTCATGCATTGGAGAAGGAAATGGCAACCCACTCCAGTGTTCTTGCCTGGAGAATCCCAGGGACAGGGGAGCCTGGTGGGCTGCCATCTCTGGGGTCGCACAGAGTCAGATACAACTGAGGCGACTTAGCAGCAGCAGCAGCAGCAGTCTTCCTTATCGGAGAAGGCAATGGCACCCCACTCCAGTATTCTTGCCTGGAAAATCCCATGGACGGAGTAGGCTGCAGTCCATGGGGTTGCTAAGAGTCAGACACGATTGAGCGACTTCACTTTCACTTTTCACTTTCATGCATTGGAGAGGGAAATGGCAACCCACTCCAGCGTTCTTGCCTGGAGAATCCCAGGGACGGGGGAGTCTGGTGGGCTGCTGTCCATGGGGTCGCACAGAGTCGGACATGACTGAAGCGACTTAGCAGCAGCAGCAGTCTTCCTTATAGTCCTAAGCACTATATAACAAGCTATGTATACCCCAAGAAATGTAAATCATACACTGTCTCTGTTTAGAATGAAAACATCTTTCCTCTTTAGCAAATTGTGCTTTCACCTCATGTACTTTCATTCCTACCTGTCAGCAGTTTCTCAAATGGACCCATGGAGGTAGCCTGAAGTGGTCAATGGTTAGCTGTTCTCTGGACAGTTATGAATATGCAGTGTGTATAGCTCAGTACCCATAATCAAGGACACAGTGCCAAAAGTAATTATCCATCAGGGCTGTGCAACAGTAAAAGTTGGCTAAAAAGGCAGTAAATAAACATGACCTTTCCTTCTGATGGCATCTTTTTTCAGGCATACTGATTCCAAAGAAAGGATAATAGGTCTTCGCCAGACTTTAACACTAAAGCAAATTAACCATCCTTTACTTGTGGGGCCCAGAGAAAAGAATTCTGAGTCTTTCTCCCTTACTTGTTTGGATAAATGAAGTAGACATGAGAGATCTCTAAGAATATCTGTCTTTCAGAATTTCTATTGAGAAAGAAAAGCTGAAGAATTTGACATCTTTGCTAGTGAAATGCATAAAAGCAGCACTGGAGGAAGTGGTCCCTAGTCAGTCCTGAGTCTTTCATGTCTTCTCAGCTTCTACTGAGCTTGCAGAAGAACCTGCTGTTCTTTGACAGATTGTGTGTTTACCTTGTAAAACATGATTCTTAAAGATGTGTACAATGTGATGATTTATTATATGTATACATTGTGAAATAATTGCCACAATGTTGCTAATTAACATGTCTATTACCTCCCATAATTACTGTTTATGTGTTTGTATATGTGTGGTATAGAAACAAATTTCAAATACACAGTTCTCAAATTTCTTAGCAGATACTATCTTGGCAATTATAAATAATACAATATTATTAACTACATTCATATATGGACTTGGAGAAAATATTTGCAAAACATACACTTGATAAGGGGTTAATATCCAAAATTATATATGGAACTTATACAACTCAAATAACAAGGACAACAAAACCAAATAACTTGATTGAAAAAGGGCCAAAGGACCTGAATTGATGTTTTTCAAAGAAGACATACAGATGGCCAACAAGTACATGAAAAGATGCTCAGTATTACTTATCATGAGGAAAACGCAAATCCAAGTCACAATGAGATATCACCTCACAGCTGTTAGAATGGCTATTATCAAGAAGACTAGAGATAACACCAGAGAAGGCAATGGCACTCCACTCCAGTACTCTTGCCTGGAAAGTCCCATGGATGGAGGAGCCTGGAAGGCTGCAGTCCATGGGGTCACTAAGTGTCGGCACGACTGAGTGACTTCACTTTCGCTTTTCACTTTCGTGCATTGGAGAAGGCAATGGCACCCCACTCCAGTATTCTTGCTTGGAGAATCCCAGAGACAGAGGAGCCTAGTGGGCTGCCGTCTATGGGGTTGCACAGAGTTGGACACGACTGAAGCGACTTAGCAGTAGCAGTAGCAGAGATAACACATGTTCGCAAAGATGTGAAGAAAAGGGAACTCTTGTGCCCTGTTGGTGGGAATATAAATTAGTGCAGTCACAATGGAAAATATTATGGAGGTTTCTCCAAAAACTAAAAATAGAACTACCGTATGACCCAGCCATTCCTTTGTTGGGTATATATCCAAAGGTAATGCTATTCTTTGAATGTGCCAAGATCCCGTGCTGAGCCTCAGAGACATTGCGTTTGCTGTTCTTTTTGCCAGGAATGTTCCCTCTCCAAATCTCAGACTGGAGGCCTTGCCTTGTAGACCACACTACTGGCTTTGCTGTTTCCCCTGGAACACTTAATGACTTAAGTCTGAGATTACACAGCTGTATCCACTCACTCGTTTAGTATCTGTCTCAGCCACTAGAATGTAAGTTCCACGTGGGCTGGAGCTTTGTTCAGTTTATGACTATATCCCTGTCTTATACACCTCAAATGCTTGACAAATGCTTGTTGATGAATGAGTGATTGAATTTAAAGTAGAATGTGTCATATAGCTCTTTCACCGTAAGAAGGAAATACTTATTTTTCAAGTTAGAAGCACAGAGAATCTATTTCTGGCTTTAACATATGCCAAGATCAGGTGAGAAATTGCAAGTTGCTTATAATAGATACTTGCTGGGGAGTTGTATTGGAACAAAAGTCCAACTGGGGAAGAAAATGACTCTCTTCCTAAACTCCTAAGATCTAAATCAGAAGCAGATCCTGGATATAATGCTTCCTATGCCAGCAAGCAATGTCATCATCATCACTACAGGAACACATGTGTTTTGACCAGTGAAACTGCACGTCTCTTCTAGTGATACCTACAGACAGCAGGGAGAAGCAGTGGTGACTGCAAATGAGAAGAGCATGAGAAACAACATAGAGATTGTGGGGCCGTCTTGGCTCTAAATGTCTGCTCAGTCTCATTTTAGTTAATCTCAAAAGAGCATATCAGTGATAACTCACTATTTCTTGCAAATATTCTTCCCTCTTGCCTTCTATGAAGATAAAGTTTTCTGATGTTTGTCTCCTGCCCTGTTGTCTTAACCAATTCCGCTTCTCTTGTCTTCCCCTTAAAAATTAGTGTTTATCAGAATTCTACCCTCTGTTCTCTTCTCATTCAAGTCCTACCTAATAGCCTCCCTGTCATCTTCATGCTAACGATAATTCCTTAACATATGCCTCTAGCACTGGCATTTCTTTCAATTCCTAGGCTCAAATGTCCAACAGTTACTTGATATCTTTGCATGGATTTTCTTTAGGTACCTCAAGACTATGATGTCTCAAACCAAATCTGTTATATTGTTTCTTCTCCTTCTTTTCTCATTTTATTTTCTAGTCCACTTCAAGGAGCTATCTGCTTCTTATCCCATATCTCACTAGCTGACTTCTTATTTTTCTCCTCCTTACTTTATTTTCAGTCACTCTGAAGTCTAGACTTTCATCATTTCCTATGTTGGCTAATGTAATAACCAGCATGGCTTCTGATGTCATTAATTCATTTCCCTTTCCTGCAAACTCCTTGCTTTTTATTCCCCTGGAAGAGATTACCAGTTTCTTTATGAAGGCATAGAAATTTTCCTTAAATCTGGTTCCCAAATATTTTTCTAGCTTTATGTGTCTCATAGCCTCACACGCAGCCAAACCATTTGTGCCCCTTGGTTATCCCTGTATCTGTCTCCTTTGTGACTTTAATCACATCTAGGTCTCAGTCTATGTGCCTTTCTTTGGTTCTTTACATTAAAAAAATATCCCATTCATTCTTTGAGATGATGCTTAAACATCTAACTATGAAGCTTCCCTTTGCACTCTGAGAGCTCATGTCTCTTTCTCCACTTATTTAATTCTACCTTGTGTTAGGATGACTTTCACCCTCACTAGACTGCAGTCCCCATTCAGATCAGCTGCCTTACCTGTTTCTCTGATTCCCTTCTTAGTGTCTTCTAGTATAGCGTCTTAAATATCAGTTCAGTTCAGTAAGTTGCACAGTCGTGTCTGACTCTTTGTCATAAATATAGTAGACTTTAAATGCTCCTTAAAAATGACATTATGTTGTATATCTTGGGCTCATAGTAAAGTGCCCATTCTAAGTGATGGCTGGTAAGCAACTGAAGGTTCATTGTCTCATATTTATAGGACGCCTTGATAAGCTCTTCATGAGCTCTTTATGTTTGGCAAAGTGGTTAAGACATGGGCTATGAAATTAAGCAGATCTGGGCTTGAGTTCTAGCCTTGTCACAGACTAGTTCTGAAACCTTGGGCAAATTACCAACCTCTTGTAAGCTTCAATTCATTTACATACAAATGGGGTATAATAATGTTAGATAAGAATATCTAAAGTAGGGGGGTTGTTAGGACTGATGAAATATGAATATAAAGTGCTTAGCACAGTGACTAGCTCATAGAAATCATTTCAATAGAAATGACTTATTATTTCACGCTTCTAAATAGTTACATACAGTCCAAAGATATCTTCATATTGAATGTTAGTGGAGAGCATACTTTCTGTCTTCAGAATTAGATTATATGTGTCTCACAATACAAAGTCTTTGGTTGTGTAATTTCTTAATATGCTTCTTGTCACTCTTGCCTTTTGTCTGTGATCTTTTGAAAAGGCAAGACAAACAAGTATAAACATTATTCATGGCATAAACAATGCTCATCAATGATATGAAAACATAACAGTTGTGACCTGATATGGATTACAGAGACAACACACTAGAATCACCAAGATTGTCCTTTTTACTTTCTTTTTGAACAGCCATTTGAAGCTAAATTAATTTAGATTGCTGAAATATAATCTTGGCTCCAGTTTCTGGCATTCCTAAAGCCAAAAAAAATTGCAGTTTAATTGGCTTCCCTGACTTTGGCAATAAATGATATAATAGATTTTACTTAGGAAATCTTGACATTTCCAAAAGAATCATGATTTTTATTTTTAACAATCTGTAAAAGACCATGCTTAAGCCTAGGAAGAGAGAAAGAGGAGAGAGGGGAATCATGAGAGAAGTATATGTTCTGGCTCTGGACAAGTATAATTTTTGGACAAGAAATTGGACTGAGGTGGTGTTTGTAAGACAATTTAAGCTTCATGAAAGAAAACTGGCATTACAAACACAGCATTATTATCTGCATATGTGTTTATGTGGCATCCACCAATATGCTGTAAAAGAATTTAGAAAGAGATGTTAAATTGATGTTATTGAACATGAGTGGGTATCAGCTTAACACTCTGAGGAACACTGTATGCTGGAATTTCTAAGGAGTCTCCAGAGCTGTTTAGTCAAGTCCTCTTCTTGGCCTGGAAATACACCGAAGGTCTACAAGAAGATGGCTTATCTGGGGTCATCTAAAGGTTTTCCACAGGTAAAATCTGTTGGTTGATCTCAGTGTGTAATAATCTTTGCTGGGAAAAATGTGTTCACTTCCTGAAAATGCTAGCTCTCTTTTAGTTATCATCAATGTGAGGTTACTATTTTTGTGCTTCTCTTACCTGAACACCACTGTCTTATTTGTACTCACACTTAGAAATTGCTATTAAAAAGTAACTAGAGGGACTTCCTTGACAACCCAATGTTTAGGACTCCATGCTTCCAATGCAGGGGGCCCGGGTTTGATCCCTGGTCGGGGAGCTAGATCCCACATGCTACAACTAAGAATTTGCATGCCACAACTGAAGATCCCGCATGGCACAACTAAGACCCAGCACTGTCAAGTAAATCAATATTTAAAAAGTAGCTAGACTTTGGTGTTCATTTCACAATATATATGTATATTGAATAATTACATTGTACACTGAAACTCATATAATGTTATACATTAAGTATATCACAATAAAAAAGTAATGTATGTACATGCAAATAGGTAAAATGGATGAAAATATTTACATGGAAATGGGAAGTTTTCCCTTTCTTTACCCTTCTCTTATTCCTCAGAGAAAACTTTTTGATCTCAGGATCCTTTTAGACTCCTAGTAGTTATTGAAGCCCCCAAAGTATGGCACCCCACTCCAGTACTCTTACCTGGAAAATCCCATGGACAGAGGAGCCTGGTGGGCTGCAGTCCATGGGGTCGCACAGAGTTGAACACGACTGAAGTGACATAGCAGCAAAGAATATTTGCTAATATGCTAATCATATTGATGTTTATCATATTAGAAACTGAGAAGGCTATAAAATATTTATTAATTCATTTGAAACATTAATGATAAACCCATTGCCTATTAACATTAGACATACCACTTAATGAAAAATATCAAAAAAGATCTTCCATGATAGTGAGAAGAATGGTATTGTTTGTTTTTGTACATCTCTTTAATGTCTGGATGAATACAGACGAGGATCCTCACCTCTGCTTCTGTGTTCCGTCTGTCGTAATATTACACATCATGTGGCCTCTAGAGAAATCCACTGTGCGGCGATGTTAAAGAAAGATTGAAAAAGGCAACATTTTGGTGTTATCAGGAATATAGTTTTGATCTTGTGGATTCCCTGAAAAAAGTCTGTGAACTCCATGGGTTCTGAACCATGTTTGGAGAATTGCTATCTCAGACAAAGTCATTTTGACCGTTTCTGGATTTGTCTTTTCTGATAATGAATTATCAGTGTTAAAGATTATGCTTATACCTTTAGTTGTTTACTTTCTAGTTAAATTTGTATCTGATCACTTCCTACTCCTTAAGCTGTCTCCTGATCATTGTTAGACATTTCTCTCTCCTTCCAACTATACAAGATAAACACTTTGGTGTGCGTACATGTTCCCCTCCTCTATTTCTTTTCCTTTCTCTTTTCAAAATCAGCCAACTGTACTAGTACTTTCCACGGTTAAGTTTTACAACTTTTGAATTCTTTGCCACTGTTATAAATAGAGATTTCATGTCCTTTTTTAAAATTGAATTTAAAATGGAAACTGATAAGAAGTATGTAAAATATGACAATTATGTAAATATTTCTATGTGTAAAAATCCACAGAAAAAGAAACAGGATCTTACATCCCTAAATCTGTACTGTTTGGAAGCTCTGAGCACGAAAGTCAAGTAAGTTGTCTTTTTCAGATGCTTATTACTCCCAGGAATGACTTTTTTTTAGTGGCTCTGTGGGGTTTATGGGATCTTAGCTCCCTCACAAGGGATGGAACCTGAGCCCTCAGCCATGGCAGTGCAGAGTCTTAACCACTGAACCACCAGGGAATTCCCAAAGAATGACATTTTAATATGCTTCTTACTTGCATCATAAATTTCTTCTACGGTTTTAAATTCCTTTTAGAGTTTCTAAATGCCTTTCTTTCTTTCTTGTTTTTCAGAAAAGAACTTCTGCTTAATAAACTGTGTTTCTAGAATAATTTGATTTCTTCTTAATAATTATACTATTAGATACATCTATATGGGTCCCAGGCCTACTGTAGAGGTTTCATTCTGTGTTCTTTTTTATTGTATGTCTTCCTTTTTTGGTTGCCTTTTAAATTTCACTGTAATCTATATTCAAGTTATATTTTTTTTTTTTCACAGAACGGTAGATAAACCTACTGATTATCTGTATATACAAAAGTCTTTATATCTTCTGTACAGTTTGATTGGGACTTTGGCTAGATGCAGAATTCTAAGTGGAAAATAATTTTCTGTTTTATCTGAGAAGGTGTTGCTTCATTAGTTTCCAACATGCAGTGTGGCTAATGAGAAATGTGATATTTTTCTTCCTTGTGGGTTTATTCCTCTGGATACTTTTTGGTCATTTTGTTAGTCTTACTCTTCTGGTTTTGTGAAATGTTCCTAGGTGTGGGTGTGACTTCATTTATCCTGCTCTGCAGCCAGTGATACAGTGTAATTTGAAGACTTTTGTTTTGGTTCTGACTTTTTTTTTTTTCTTTTTTTAAATTGTTTCTTTCTCTTGATTTTATGTTTTATTTGTTCTGGAATGCTTATTAAGTAGAAATTGGATATCCTTGATTGATTCTATACCTTTTGTCATTTTTCTCATATTTTTAATAATTGTACCTTTTTTCTGTACTTGTACATTACCTTAGCTTTTTACTCTAGCTTTCTAGTGAAAATTTATCTTGGCTGTCAGATTAGTATTTTCCAAGTGCTCTTTTCTCCTCATTATTCATTTTTAAGCTTTTTCTTTGTTATAAAACTTTTCTTGATATTGACAATATTAATTAAAAATTCTCTTGATTAGGTCTGAATTATTTTTGTTTCCTCTGGGGTCAGTTTGTTTTGTTCAGCTTGATCCTTTTCTTTCGTGTTGCTGGTCTTCCTCACATGTCCGTTGACCTTGGTTTTCTGTTCATATTTGTGAATGCAAAGTTAAGGTTTGATTCATACAGATTAGTGCTTTGTTGTTTATCTGACTTTCCTAGCCTGTTTCCTGAATGAGAGAGGTGACTGAGCTCTGTGTAACATGGGCAGCTTGTTGACTGTTGATCTCATGTTAGATTGTAGAGCCTTTGAAAGAGGAAAGTAGAATTCTCTACTCCAATGCTCACAAGACTTGCCAAAACAATGAGGGCTCTACTATGTAGTTCCAGTATCTGACTTGGAAGACTTAGTTCCTTTAAAGCAGATAGCTCAATTTCGTCACAGCATACTTTTCTGCTTTAGCTTGAGTACATATGACTCTGCTACACAGGAAGGGATTGGACAGTCACTCAGTGAAGGCATTCTGCAAACAGTTCTTCAATCCATCATCTTGCTTTCTCTCCTTCTTTTTTAACCTCTGTTTATTCTTACTTCTGCTTTATATTGGCTGTCTGGGTTTAGGATAGGGCTGGAAAGAGAGTTCAGCAGTGAAGAATTCTATTCCACTGATGTTTTCTTTTGAGGATCCCTATACTTGTAATGCAATGTTCCTCAGTGTATTTTTGGCCCCAGTTAAACAAGGTGGTCATTAGCTTTCCTTTCAGCCTGGTTTAAAAAGCATGTTTAGTCAATTCTCATTTCTACTTATACCTGAATCAGACAGCTTTTGGAATCCCAAAACACCAGATGGGAATGTAGGCAAGCACATCTAACTGACAGATTAATTGGTGAAACATCCTGCTGAAGAATTCTTAAATGGTTTACCCTTTATGTTTCAAACATTATCTGAGGAAACCTGACACTGAGACCTACAAACTTGGCTCCATTTGAGAGCAGTGTGGAATCCCCTAGAGGTACAGGGAGGCTCCAAAAGCAGTCCTTTGGAATATAAGCTGTGCTTTTGGGCAGGGAGAAGGAGTTCTGCAGATTAATTAAAATGAAACAAACTGATTTAATGAAAGCACATACTTAAATTTTTATAGCAGCTTTCTAAAATGATGCTCTGAATGATGTACTTAAGCCTTTATAGACAAAACACAAAAGTTTGCCAAATGATATTTTTAGGAAGCATTTAATGAGTGCCAGTACGCCTACAGGATACTGAAAGGAGGGTAACAAATGTTGCATTTTATTGATGTCAGTAATAGTTTGTAAACCTCAGACGTGACTTCACACCCAGAGGTTGCTTCACTGCCCAGAATGAAAAGCTATTTGCAAGGGAACTCCTGGCACCCGTTTCAAGAGTTCTAAGTGCATGGCCACACTGAGGCTTCGTGTGAAGGGCAGAAGTGGCAGCTGGTGAATACATAAGCCTCTCACCTCTGGAGGTCTGAGTTTATAACTTAGCTTTGCGTTGGCCATGAAAAAAAATTTACTTGGTTCGTTTTCTCCCTGATTAGCCTCATTAGAAAACCACCACACCATTTGGCTCCTTTTGCTCCAGCTGGCAGTGTCTGTTGAAGGGGAGGCCAGGGGTTGGGTAAGCAGGGCTCGCCTGAGGTGTCCTGGCTCTGCAGAGTGGGATCCTGCCTGCTACCTGCCTGGACGTGTGCTCGCTGCAGGCCAAGCGCTATTAATCCTTCTCTGTCATGAACATGACATCCATGACATCAAACTTTTCAAACTCTTCGAACCCACTCGTTAGGAATTTGCTCTTCTGAAGCTGGAAAGATGTAAAGCCTGAGACTAATTGGTAAGTAAAACTATCGACTTTTCATCTCCGCACGTCGACGTCCACAGACTCCCTAGCCATTTGTATGTTATGATTGGTTTTTGTTTGCAGGTTGGCAGTGAAGTGTGAGTGTTTAAGGTTTTCCATCTGAGACTAAAAATAATGGGAAGAGTGGAAGCCTTCTGAAACAGTTTAATGGAAAACAAAGGATTATCAGAGCTATATTAAGAAGTTCTGCTTTTTCTGCATGATGAATCTTAAGGAACATCTCAATCCAACGACGATATGATTCTCGCAGGGTTTTGTATTTGAGATTTAAAGTTTCCTTATGAACTTTTGTGCTGACCATACCAGGATCCCTGCTCAGACCCAGGCAGGTAATTGCTTTCTGTCCTTTTCTTCTGCAGTCACCATCCACCCCCCATCCTCTCTTGTCTCTGCCCAACTTGGCTGCTGTTCCTGAACATGAGCACGCTGGCCTTTTCAGTTTTAAAACTGTCTCCAAATTAGCCTTGGGCCTTCTAAACTCTTATTAGGAATTAAAAACCTTTCTCTGGAAATAGAATAGAAAATTGCATGTTTTCATGAAGTCAGATCAAAGAACCAATGTAGAGGGGGAATCTTTTTTTTTTAATTTTGGGAAAAATTCAGGAAAAATTAATTTCAGTATTTTAAGGGAATATACCCTGGTTGTCCCTTGACAGATGTGTTTTTGAGAAAAGGGATAAAGAAGCTGTCATTCACTTTGCTGCTCCAATTCTGCCCTTTGAGGAGGGAGAGCAGAAACATTTAAGAAGCTGAGATTCAAAGGGAGAGAACCACAGAGGATACGGTATCTTTGAGGTTACATTGCGTGATCCACTAGAGGCAAAGAAGAAAAGCTATAGGATGCCATAAGATGTGTTTCTACTTGCAATCTAAAAGTGTCTCTGAATGATATTTTCAAATTCTCACAGTGGAGTAGAGAGTACGTTAGAGGAGCAATCAGTGTTCATGCCTTAAATGTCACTTCCTTTACTAAACCTGTTGTCACCAAGAAGCCCCCCGAGATTGCTCCTCCTCAGTTTTGAATTTCCATCTCTACCACATACTGATTCAACAAGTATTTACTGAGCAGCATTTGTTTACTAGGTACTGGTCTGAGTTCTTGGATACAGCGATAAGTGATAAGTAAAGTAAAGCTAGGTGCTCCCCTGGGGGCTCAGTGGTAGAGAATCTGCCTGGCAGTGCATGAGATGTGGTTTCAATCCTTGTGCTGGGAAGACCTTCTGGACAAGGGAATGGCAACTCATTCCAGTACTCCTGCTTGAGGAATCTCATGGACAGAGGAGCCTGGTGGGCTACAGTCCCAGGTCACAAAGAGCTGGGTATGACTGAATGATTAAATGACAGACTAGACATGGTCTCAGCCTGGAAGAAGCTTACATTCTAGTGGTAGAGACAGTTTATGTGTTCTCAGTTTCATCATCCTTGTAAGAGTCTTTCATCCTATTTGCAAGCTAACAAGTTAATCTGCTGGAGTTTCATGAATCTTGTCAGAAGAGATGAGATACCTGGATCAGAGGAAAAGGACTCAGAGTAATAGGAATTGCAGGGGAGTCAGCATTTGTGTGGGCTTCCCTCGTGGCTCAAGAGTAAAGCATCTGCCTGCAATGCGGAAGACCTGGGTTCAGTCCCTGGGTAGGGAAGATCCCCTGGAGGAGGGAATGATAACCCACCCCAGTATTCTTGCCTGGAGATTTCCATGGATAGAGGAGCCTGGCAGGCTGCTGTCCATGTAGTCACAAAGAGTCAGACACAACTGAGTGATGGACACTTTCACTTTCCTCAAGGCCCACTTCCTGCAGAGTGAATGTGAAGAAGGCCAGATGGTGCTTGGAGAGGCAGGGGCGGACTGCTCCTGTTTAGGAGTTTAGGAGCCTGAGTCCACCATAATGGGCACCAAGCATACCTGGCCTTTATTTTGTGAGACATTATCTTTTATGATGCTGCAAAGCAGGCATGTATGCCCCTTCCCCCAGAGGAAGACCCTATCTCTGCCTTCCAAGGCTGTTAACTATATAAACATTGTTAAAAATGTCGTCTGGAACAGAGAGCAGTGGATGCCTCATTTGCAAGACGTGCAAAGACAAGGGAAACCCGTGGAGAATTCTTTTCCGACAGTTCAGAGCTGTGGCATGATTTGTCAGATTAGAGGCAGCTCTACCTACAGGGGTGAGAAGCAGGTTTTTCAGATGCTGCCTCCAGGGGCTTATGGAGGTGACCGCAGTACTATGTGGTCATGTATTTGGGTAGGACAGAGGAGAAACAGGGCTGAGCCAAGGATACTCTTGATGCGTCAATTCAGTTGGCAGCTTCCAGGAAACTCACAGCCCTAAGACAGCATGAGACATTAGCTAGGCATCTCATGGTTCCAAGGTTGGGCTGCAGGTGTCAGAGAGGCCGGACACCAGGTGATCAGGCAGCCACCCAGGGTGGTGGCTGAAGGACTTGGAGGAGAGATGAGAGCCTGGCATGGAAACATTGCATTAAAAAACCCCTGTTTATACAATGGAGTATTACTCAGCCATTAAAAAGAATACATTTGAATCAGTTCTAATGAGGTGGATGAAACTGAAGCCGATTATACAGAGTGAAGTACACCAGAAAGAAAAACACCAATACAGTATACTAACACATATATATGGAATTTAGAAAGATGGTAATGATAACCCTGTATGCGAGACAGGAGAAGAGACACAGATGTATAGAACAGTCTTTTGGACTCTGTGGGAGAGGGAGAGGGTGGGATGATTTGGGAGAATGGCACTGAAACATGTATACTATCATGTAAGAAACGAATCGCCAGTCTATGTTTGATACAGGATACAGGATGCTTGGGGCTGGTGCACGGGGATGATCCAGAGAGATGATATGGGGTGGGAGGTGGGAAGGGGGTTCAGGATTGGGAAACTCATGTACACCCGTGGCAGATTCATGTCAATGTATGGCAAAACTAATACAGTATTCAGTTCAGTTCAGTCACTCAGTCAAAGTAAAATAAAATAAAAATTAAAAATAAAACCCTGTTTATGATGTGAATTAATTTAAATAAGTGTCTTGTGTTGGCCAAGATGTGTTTTGTTTGAGCCTGGTATACAGCAATTTAGAAATAACTATATGGATTTTCTTGAAAAATGGTAAAACAAAATGTGCTTCTAAGCTGTTTGTCAAGTTTCAGCCTTAGTCAATTTTTACAGATGAGTTTGAACCCCTAAAAAACAAATTTATAATAGAAGGGTTGATGTAGACATTGACTTAACTTGCAAAAATGTGCTGTGGAAGCTGAGACAGACAGACATGGAGTTTTGTAGGAAGAATTTGATAAAGGTTCATTTGATATGATGATAAGTTTGAAACAGTAGTAAAATGAAATAAAAATAAGAAAATATTACTGCTGGTGAGAAGGCCATATAAAATGAATTATAATGTCTCAATCAGAAATCCAAGAATACAGGATGTATATTTCCTGAAATGTTCAGTGTATATCTTTCTGGAGTGACAAATTAACCTAATATAAATTGACATTCTTGGACCTTCCTATCCGAATTCCTCCTCACTAATACTGTTAACAAAATAGTAGCTGTATAACTAATTTTCTAGGCTAGCTAGGAGAGAAGCTACAATGTGTTTGTTTAGTCTTATTTAAATTTTTTCTTTCAATCCCTCTCTGTATAGTCCCTGTGCCAAAGCTTGCCATATGTGTACTAGAAGAGTATTTGATTAAATTTTTTTAAACATCTACAAAGTGCTTTTGCTACATTGTTGTGTTTGATCCCATTTGTTCCTAAGAATTATGAATACACTTTGCAGGAAAGTGTTAGTCACTCAGTCGTGTCCTTCTCTGTAGCCTGCCCGCCATTTCCTCTGTCCATGGGATTCTCCAGGCAAGAATACTGGAGTGGGTTGCCATTTCCTTCTCCAGGGGATCTTCCCAACCCAAGGATTGAACTCAGGTATCCTGCATTGCAGGCAGATTCTTTCCTGTCTGAGCCATAGAGGAATTATTATCTCCCTTTTACAGATGGAGAATCTGAGACAGGTAGAACCTCAGGGATTGCCTAGAGCTATATCACTAATGAGAGCATATGGTAATGAATTGTCAAACAGTGTTCCAACTTGCTTCTTCCAACAACATTATTATGTAAACAGTTTATTGTTGACATGGTAATTTCTAGTTTAGGTTACCATTACAATGGGATTAGCCCCATTAAAAAAGCAATAAAATATGTAAATACACAAACATCACCCAGAAGTGTTTTCCGTGGTTCAGTTTTGTAAGAGGAAAATACACCAGTTCTGTCAATGTTTCAGGGAAAAAAAAAAAAGAAAAGAAAGAAAAGGAGAAAATTAAGGGAAAAAAAAAAAGAGATGCCAGGTGATATCAGAGATTCTTTTTGGACCTGGCCTATGAAAACTTAAGAAGTAGGGGCAAAACTGTTGGAATTCAGATCACTTTCTACTTTAAGAAAGTATACATCCTATTTTACTGAAAAAATTAGGGGAAAACATAAACAGTTCATTTATTTAGTACATGCAGCTTAAGAAAGCAAATATTTCAAATAAGGAGATCAATTTTAAGTACTCAGATGTTGAATGTATTTAAACAAATTTAATTCTAACCCACACAGTCTCTTGAAAACTTTGTCTGCTTATTGTTTTGGCTGTGCCGGGTCTCCACTGGCTGCCCGGGCTTTCTCGGTTGCAGAGAGTGGGGGCGGCTCTCTAGTCGCGGCGCGTGGCCGTCTCACTGCGGTGGCTCCTGTGGCTCCTCCGTGGAGCACGGCCTCCAGGGGGCGGCGGCCGCAGTAGCTGTGGATCCTGAGCTCTAGGGCACAGGCTCAATTGTTGTGACTTAGTTGCTCCCCCGCACATGGGATCCTCCTGAATCAGGGATCGAACCCATGTCTCCTGCACTGGCAGGCGAACTCTTTATCACTCAGCCACCAGGCAAGCCCCCTAGCCCATACAATTTTGAGTGAATTCCCTTCCAGTTTTAAAAGTAAAAAAATCTAGGGGCTGATTTCATACTAAATACAATGGCAACTGACATTTTCATGGCGAAGAAAACTTTACCATCATATAGGTATTAAATTTAGCAGTAGTTTAGCAGACAGAATTAGAAAACTGTGCCTGTATTAACATCATCATGATTTTTAAATCTTTATGCAAAGGAAGTTGAAGTCAAAGGGATATAGCTGCTATAATTCTTCTACATGGAGAATAATGGCAGTCATAAAACACAAAATAGTATGAAATCATAGAGATTCATTCTGTTTACATTTTTATTTCTGATAGTGACTAAGGGATAGATTAGTCAAATCCACTGTTTCCGGCAATGGCTCTGGTAAACTTAATCCCTCCCTCCATATAAAGACACAGAGAAATATGAAAGGTATAATTTGTCTCATCTTGAGGATGGGAAAGGTGGGAGTAAGGTGAAATTTAATAAGGCTTATAGGAATTTATCAAAGTTTGCAAATACTATCATGGATATTTGTATGGTTCCCTGGTCCCAAATACCTGCCTTATCAGATATCCGAGGGCTTGAAATTTCACCAAAGGATTTATTATTTGGGGTTTTAAGCCCCTTGGGTCATTAAGAATCTCTCTGGGAGGAATAACACCCAGTATTGGGCCTGATACACAGTGAATGCCCAATAAATGTTTTTAACAAAAGGTTTATAACCTTCTTATGGGGATTAGTTGACAGAAAAGCAAGAGAAAGTTAGGTCCTCAGTTAAGACAAGGGGAAGAAATCGAGAGAGGACCTCTGAGAGTACTCCTCAGGGGCCAGGAGTGAGGCTATGGGAGACCAAAGGAAGCACAAAGAAAACCCTGTGTTCAGGTTACAGACGCACTGAAGCTTGCCTTTCTTGTACATAGTTTGTCAGAACTTACTTCCTCTTCTTTTTATTCTTTCTCCTTTACTAATTTTCACATTTATATCCTCCTTTTCCCTTCATTTTCTTACTCATCTGTCTAGTCCCCGAAAGGATTTAAAGGTGTACTATAGGACAGCTAGTTAAAATCGTAGGTATCACGAACATTTGGATAGATGGGAAACTAGAATTATTTCGGATAGGCTTCAGTTCAGAGATGTTTTTTCTTGTACAGATTTCTATATTGTTCTTATTCCTAATTCCTATCCTCACTGCATTTTCAGGATATTTAGGGACATTAAACACCTTTAGAAATAGTGCACATTTTATTTTAAATTCACAGAGGAGCAGCAAACTTGCCTTACCACCCTTTTATTTTTTTAGTCTCATAGTTAGCTTCAAATACATCTTTATTGATGCCAAAGTGTGGTGAGATCACTTCTTAATACTTGAAATAAAAAAGACAGCTCAATTTATTTATAAGGGAGAACTATGCTTTCAAAGTCTCTCTGAGAAGAGTAGACTGCTGATATTATGTAGAGTGTTGAACAGCATTGGCTTACTTTGAGAAGCATAAGTAGGTTGATATCATCTCTTTAAGCATAATTACTCAAGTGAGATTGTTGCTGAGTTGTTGGCATCCAGGGGCATGTATCTGTGAGTGAGTCTCTTTCTCACTGGCAGACTTTTTAAAAAATTAATTTTCTTTTAACTAAATTTTTGGTTGATTAGCAGTGCTGTGTTTCTGGTGTACAGCAAAGTGAGTCAGCTATACATATACATGTATCACAAAAAAATTTTGTTTCTATTTTAAAAAATTTTGTATGTATGTGAGATGACAGATGTTCTTTAAATTTATTGTGACCATCATTTCATGATGTACGTAAGTGAAATCATTATGCTGTACACATGCAACCTATAGAGTGCTACATGTCAGTTTTAAAACTGGAGGAAAATAAAAGTGAAAACAAAGGAAAAGGGAAATTAAGAAAGAAGGAGCCTCAGAGATCTTAGGGGTCCCCTGGTGGTTCAGGCAGTAAAGTGTGTGCCTGTAATGTGGGAGACCCAGTTTCGATCCCTCGGTCGGGAAGATCCCCTGGAGAAGGAAATGGCAACCCACTCCAGTATTCTTGCCTGGAGAATCCCATGGACGGAGGAGCCTGGTGGGCTACAGTCCACGGGGTTGCAAAGAGTTGGACATGACTGAGCGACTTCACTTCGCTTCGCTTCACTTCAGAGCCCTTAAAGAAATAAATAGATGGTTGACTACAAAAATTAAATTTCTGTATATGTTCAACTAGAGTCAAATAAGAGTCAAATGACATGACAAATTTGGAGAAAATGTTTTCAATACTAATGACAAAGGGTTATTGTTGCAAACCTTTAAAGTGTTGCTACACATTGATTAACAAAAAGACAAAAATGCCTAATGGAAGAAATGAAGTCAAATGTTTAATAAATACTTTAAAATATAATCACACTATTGATGAAGAAAATAGATCATAAAGCACTAATCAAATATTTTTCACCTATTATATTGGAAACCATTAAAGAGCTTAATAATATTAATATTCACATATACCTGGAGTGAGCTCATTTAATCTTTAGGAAAGTTATTTGACAGGAAAATTCCTATTTTTGGATTATGTCCAAGAGAAATATTAATATTTGCCCAACTGCATAAAGAAACATACACAGTTGACCTTTGAACACTACAGGTTTAAGCTGCACAGGTCCACGTATACACAGATTTTTTTCGATAGTAAATACTATAGTACTACGCGATCCACCTGCGGTTGAATCCACAGATGTGGAACTGAGTTTATGGGGAGATCATGTATACAGAAGACTGGCTATATACATACTACATGCAGATTTTCAACTGCAAGGAGGGTCAGTGCCCCAAACCATAGGTTGTTCAAGGGTCAACTGTATATGGATGTTTGTAGTGGAAACACCTGGGAAAAAATCCTGAAGTCTATCCATTTAGAGAATTATTGAAAATATTTATTTTAAAAGTCACACTGTGGAATATTATGCAGATATCAAACCAGAATAAGGTCAACTCAATTATATATATGTGTGTGTATAATATATATTCATCTGCTAGCATGTCCTAGATACATTTTAAGTGAAATAAAACAAATTGCAGAGTAAATATAAAAGATAATCCAAGTTAAAAAGATGAAGTAAGCAAAAATCAGTATGTAGATATATATGTTGGTGAATGCCTTAATGCATAGAGACAGGTTTGGGAGATTAGATACCACACACAAAACATTGGTAATCTCTTGAGATAGGATCGATTGGGGTTTTTTGTTGTTGTTCAGTCGCTAAGTTGTGTCCAACTCTTTTTTTAAAAAAATTTTTTATTATTTATTTTTTTAATTTTACAATATTGTATTGATTTTGCCATACATCAACATGAATCTGCCACGGGTGTACACGTGTTCCCAATCCTGAACCCCCCTCCCACCTCCCTCCCCATACCATCCCTCTGGATCATCCCAGTGCACCAGCCTCAAGCATCCTGTATCTTGCATCGAACCTAGACTGGCGATTCATTTCTTATATGATATTATACATGTTTCAAAGCCATTCTCCCAAATCATTCCACCCTCTCCCTCTCCCACAGAGTCCAAAAGACTGTTCTATATATCTGTGTCTCTTTTGCTGTCTCGCATACAGGGTTATCATTACCATCTTTCTAAATTCCATATATATGTGTTAGTATACTGTATTGGTGTTTTTCTTTCTGGCTTACTTCACTCTGTATAATAGGCTCCAGTTTCATCCACCTCATTAGAACTGATTCAAATGTATTCCTTTTTAATGGCTGAGTAATACTCCATTGTGTATATGTACCACAGCTTTCTTATCCATTCATCTGCTGATGGACATCTAGGTTGCTTCCATGTCCTGTCTATTATAAACAGTACTGCGATGAACATTGGGGTACACGTGTCTCTTTCAATTCTGGTTTCCTTAGTGTGTATGCCCATTAGTGGGAACTCTTTGCAGCTACATGGGTTGCAGCACACCAGGCTTCTCTGTCTTTCACTATCTCTTGAAGTTTGCTCAAATTCATGTCCATTGAATTGGTGATAACTACCTAACCATTTCATCCTCTGCTGCCCCCTTCTCCTTTGCCTTCAATATTTCCCAGGATTAGGGTGTTTTCCAATGAGTTGGCTCTTTCCATAGGGTGGCCAAAGTATTGGAGCTTCAGCTTCAGTATCAGTCCTTCCAATGAATATTTAGGGTTGATTTCCTTTAGGATTAACTGGTTTAATCTCCTTGCAGTGTTTAGTGTTTGCTTTTTAGATATACTACTTAGGATAGAGTAGTAAAAAACAAACAAAATGGATATTTATTCATTGACAAATAAATCATGTAAAACATTTTAAGATGTTAGGCTGCTTAGAAAGTTAGGAACTCCAGGTAAAAGAATAAATGCTACAATCTGAATAGGTACTCTAAAGGGATTTCAGGAACCAAGAGAAGGAAGAGAGATAATAAAAATCCTATGTATTTTTGACTTCCTATGGACCATAACTCAAACACTGTTATAATACTAGATAACCAGTTATTGAAAGTGAAAGTTGCTCAGTTCTATCTGACTCTTTGCCACCCCGTGGACTATACAGTCCATGGAATTCTCCAGGCCAGAATACTGAAGTGGGTATTCTTCCCAACCCAGGGATTGAACCCAGGTCTCCTGCATTGCAGACAGATTCTTTACCAGCTGAGCCACCAGGGAAGCCCAAAACTAGATAAGTAGTTATTTGATATTAGTTATTACATCCTACATCTATGTATTCATGACCAACATGAATTAGTATGTATAAAAAAGCAAGAAACAGACAATCAGGAACCTTGAAGACTGACTGTTGATTTATCTAGTGGTGGGGATCTAGAATTACTGGTCCTGAGTCTTCTGTCAAATACAACCTCTGGTTCTTATCCAGCTCAGCAGATGTAGTATTAAAGTATTCTTTGAATCACAAGACGTTAACCAAAATAATTATCATGAGAAGTTAACAACGAGGAGACTGTGATTCAAGAGGTTCTAACTTGCCAGTGTTCAGATGAGTCAGTGGTAAATTTGGGATAAGCCCCAGATGATCTTTTAAATAAAATTCTCTTTCTATTTCTAAATTTTAGCTACTAAGATTAGCCCTTCTAAGATTATGCCTTTCCCTCCAGCAGGCCATAAATAATGCTGTTTTAAAATAAAAGTGAGTACATGTGATAAGGCTACTTGTTTGATTTTTTAAAATGCCTAAAGATTGTCTCATTATTCATAGTTATGGTTTTCGGTTTGCTATCTATAGCCAGTGTACAAACTGACTAGATTAGCAGAGATTTAAATCTCACAGATATCCTGTTCCTGTTTTTTCCTGCACTGACATTTTAGAGATAACAGAAATGCAGTGTAGGTAACCATATGGATGCTTATCTGAACTTTCTAAATGTGGATGGTTAATTCATTTAGATTCTATGCATGAGTTTAAAATGAACAGCCTATCATGAAGTTTAGGCTCCCTTAGGAAGATCCTAATGGATACCTAGTTACCCTTATATTCATGGAACATTTGACTTTCCCAGTAAATGATCATTTAGAAGAAATGTTTCCATTTAAGGGAATATATCTCTTAGAGTGTGTTTTTTCTACTTATATTTCTAGTAAAGGCTCTCATGTGTCTATATCATGAGGCAGGCATATCACATCAACCACTGGAGGTTGAAAGCTAGAATAAAGCTACCATTTGTATGTATTTTGAGTTTGAGCTTTTTTTAAACATGGGTGTAAAAAAAATATTTAGGAGCACTGAAGAAATGGCTTTAAACTCAGCCCCCCTTTCTTAATTGGAAACAGCTTTGCACAGAAACGTTTACTGGTGTTTGTGGAAATGACTAGAGTCTAGGACAGTCTGCCTGTTTCTGTACTGACCATGAGCTAGGAATGGTCCTTATGTTTAAAACAATTGAAAAATATATATATTTTTTAGTTTTTTATTTTTTTAATTTTAAAATCTTTAATTCTTACATGTGTTCCCAAACATGAACCCCCCTCCCACCTCCCTCCCCATAACATCTCTGTGGGTCATCCCCATGCACCAGCCCCAAGCATGCTGTATCCTGCGTCAGACATAGACTGGTGAAAAATATTTTTTAAAAGAATATCTTTTGACACATGAAAATGATAGGAAATTTAAATTTCAGTATCTGTAAATCACACAGACCCATTCATTTGTTTTTGCATTGCCTATGGCTGCTTGGTAAAGAACCTGCCTGCCAGTGCAGGAAATATAAGAGACACAGGTTCGATCCCTGGGTCAGGAAGATCCCCTGGAGGAGGGCACGGCAACCCACTCAATATGCTTGCCTGGAGAATCCCATGGACAGAGGAGCCTGGTGGGTGACAGACCGCGGGGTCACACAGAGTTGGACACGGGTGAGCGACGTAGTATGCATAGCACGCACGGCTGCTTTCATGCTGTGATGGCGAAGTTGAGTATGCGCGACAGAGACTGTATGTTCCTCAAAGCTTAGAACATTGATGGTATGCTTTTTACAGAAAAAAATTTGCTATCCTCTGAATTAGAAAATTCCTTAGTGTATTCGTTCTGAGGACTTGTTTATGTTTGGTTTCTTTTGTGGAAACCTGAATGCCATTAATTGATTCATTTATTCACACTTTTATTCTTTCATTCAATAAAACCTTTATTAAGAACTAAAACTGAACCAGCATTAGGAATAGAGAGATGTGTAGGACAAGTTCTTCATCCTAGAGGAGATTGTATGAAATGATTGTATGTTATTTAGACAGTCATACTAAGAATTTTACAAAGAGATACTGACTTGGGCAAAGAAACATAGTAATATTAGGTTCTCACAATTATTTCCTCAGAAGAGCTCTATCTCAAGGTTTGGTGCAATATGTGCAGACTGTGAACTTTTCTCTTTACCCTCTTTGCTAGCATCCTTTTCCCTGCCCACATGGTTACACAATGTGTTCCCTGCTCTCTGGAGCATGAGATGAACACTGTGCTTCCCTATTGTGGCAGTTTCGGTTCAGTCGCTCAGTTGTGTCCGACTGTTTGCGACTCCATGAATCGCAGCACGCCAGGCCTCCCTGTCCATCACCAACTCCCAGAGTTCACTCAGACTCACGTCCATCGACTCAGTGATGCCATCCAGCCATCTCATCCTCGGTCATCCCCTTCTTCTCCTGCCCCCAATCCCTCCCAGCATCAGAGTCTTTTCCAATGAGTCAACTCTTCGCATGAGGTGGCCAAAGTACTGGAGTTTCAGCTTTAGCATCATTCCTTCCAAAGAAATCCCAGGGCTAATCTCCTTCAGAACGGACTGGTTGGATCTCCTTGCAGTCCAAGGGACTCTCAAGAGTCTTCTCCAACACCACAGTTCAAAAGCATCAATTCTTTGGCACTCAGACTTCTTCACAGTCCAACTCTCACATCCATACATGACTACAGGAAAAACCATAGCCTTGACTAGACAGACCTTTGTTGGCAAAGTAACGTCTCAGCTTTTGAATATGCTATCTAGATTAGTCATAACTTTTCTTCCAAGGAGTAAGCGTCTTTTAATTTCATGGCTGCAATCACCATCTGCAGTGACTTTGGAGCCCAAAAAAATAAAGTCTGACACTGTATTCCACTGTTTCCCCATCTATTTCCCATGGAGTGAGGGGACCAGATGCCATGATCTTCGTTTTCTGAATGTTGAGCTTTAAGCCAACTTTTTCACTCTCCTCTTTCACTTTCATCAAGAGGCTCTTTAGTTCCTCTTCACTTTCTGCCATAAGGGTGGTGTCATCTGCATATCTCAGGTTATTGATATTTCTCCCAGCAATCTTGATTCTGGCTTGTGCTTCATCCAGCCCAGCGTTTCTCATGATGTACTCTGTATATAAGTTAAATAAGCAGGGTGACAATATACAGCTTTGATGTACTCCTTTTCCTATTTGGAACCAGTCTGTTGTTTCATGTCCACTTCTAACTGTTGCTTCCTGTCCTGCAATAGGTTTCTCAAGAGGGAGGTCAGGTGGTCTGGTATTCCCATCTCTTTCAGAATTTTCCACAGTTTATTGTGATCCACACAGTCAAAGGCTTTGGAATGGTCCATAAAGCAGAAATAGATGTTTTTTCTGGAACTCTCTTGCTTTTTTGATGATCCAGCAGATGTTGGCAATTTGATCTCTGGTTTCTCTGCCTTTTCCAAAACCAGCTTGAACATCAGGAAGTTCACGGTTCACGTATTGCTGAAGCCTGGCTTGGAGAATTTTGAGCATTACTTTACTAGCACATGAGATGAGTGCAATTGTGCGGTAGTTTGAGCATTCTTTGGCATTGCCTTTCTTTGGAATTGGAATGAAAACTGACCTTTTCCAGTCCTGTGGCCACTGCTGAGTTTTCCAAATGTGCTGGCATATTGAGTGCAGCACTTTCACAGCATCATCTTTCAGGATTTGAAACAGCTCAACTGGAATTCCATCACCTCCACTAGCAGTTTAGAGGTCCCAATTTGTGGCCATGATCACTGAGCACTTTCCATGTGATGATTGCTGTTCTAGGGGCTTTGCTTAAAAGATGCCACTTGAAATCTCACCCTCTACAAGATAGGTGTGATAGCCTCCTTGTAAATGAGGAAACCGAATTTCAGAAAACTGCTAGTAAGTGGCAGAGGCAAGGCTTCAGACAAGGTTGCATGTGTCCAAGAAGCAATTCATTCTATGCCCAGTTTCCTATATTTGCCTTGTTTTTAAGATAGATTCTCTCCCCATGGTGCTGTCTTTTGAGGTTACTTTCAAGGTGTCAAATGTTAGCAGTTTTCTAGGCTGCACCAATGGGATAGCAAATAAATATTTTTCTCAAGAATGCTCTTTCCATGTTTATGGGTGGCAGTGTCTTTGTACAAGAACGAGTTTTACCCTAAATTCCACTTTTGTTTCTAAAACATTTGTGTTTACTAGGATGAGAAGAAGGATTTTCCAGACAGTGACTCACTCTAGGTTAGAGCCACACGGTAGGGGGCAGAAGAAACATAGGTTCAGATTTAAACCCTTGAATGAGTGCTTATCAACATCATTTCACTCTCAACCTCAGTTTTCTCATTTGTAAAATCATTCCTGGTGGAATTTGAGATAAGTGTCTGTCTGATCCTCACAGGAACTGGAGAAGGCATGGCACCCCACTCCAGTACTCTTGCCTGGAAAATCCCATGGATAGAGGAGCCTGGTGGGCTGCAGTCCATGGGGTCACTAAGAGTCAGACACGACTGAGAGACTTCACTTTCACTTTTCACTTTCATGCATTGGAGAAGGAAATGGCAACCCACTCCAGTGTTCTTGCCTGGAGAATCCCAGGGATGGGGGAGCCTGGTGGGCTGCCGTCTATGGGGTCATGCAGAGTCAGACATGACTGAAGCGACTTAGCAGCAGCAGCAGCAGCAATCCCCAGAGGAATAGGGCCATCTTTAGAATCAGTTTCCCAACCAATCCTATCAAAGATGATCTCTTTGGCTGGTAGGATCATACACTCTCAGAGTTGGAAGGAACAATATAATGGACAATCTTTGAAGACAGACTGAAGTCATGACTAGCGAGGGATCTGAGGCCAACTGACTTCATTTCCTTGAGTCTCAATTTCCTTATGTATTAATGGGGGAACTCTAGTACTGCCTCACAGGAATAGTAATGCTAAGTGCTTACTATGTGCCAAGAACTGTTTTAAGTACTTCATATGAGATGAATGATTTAATCTTCATAACTTTATGAGGTCATTACTAATATGAACCCCATTTTGCAGAAATGGAAATTGAGATGGGGAAAATTTTAGGAAGTAGAGAAGTCAGATTAGAATCTTAATAGTCTAGTTCTTGAGGCTAGGTCTTTACTAACTATGCCACAGCTCTCAAGAACTATTTGAGGTGTAATTAAGAAAAAATACACAAAACTGTTAACATAGAGAGGACTTTCAGTAAATGTTGGCTACTCTCCTTTGAGGAGTGTTTTAAACAAAGTAACCCATGTTCACATGTATTGAAATCACTTGGAGAGGGGGTGGGTTGTCAGAAATGCTGATTCTTGGACTCCAATCTGCACCCACTGAATTCTGGGACTTCTGCCATTTTAAAAATATGCTTCCTGGCTGATAGTTAATACACCAAAGCTTGGGATTCTACCTTAGACTCAATCTAGCCCAGTTTTGTAACAATGCAAAAATCATTTCATGGCATTGTTGCAATCACTCCCAGGGTTCATGGGAGCTCCTGAAGAGCCCTCACTTCCTCTCTGAAAAGGAAGCTTCTCGGGATTTTTCTCAAGACTGATTATTTGAAACATATTCATTGCAATTGTATTTAAAAAACCATCACCTTATTTTCTCTACATCTGACATACTCAGTCTTCTGAATCGTGCAGATGATGGGTGTAGGAAGGGAGCCTATGGGGCCTGGGACCTAGGTATATTTACAAGTCTGACCAGTGGAATAGCCTTCAGGATCAACAGTTCCCTAGGGAGGAGGTCCTTAAGGTGATGTCTATGCCAATACAGTCACAGGGAAACTGTAAATGGACTAGACTCGGAAATCCAGGTAAGGAGGCAGACAGGTGACAACATCACCAGGAAGACAATCAAAGCATGCAGAACACACCATGGATTCAGATGCTGCAATGGGGAATGAGGTTATAGCTTGGTCACAGGGATCAGAGTCCATGAACTTATTGTGAGATCACCAACAATTTAAAACAAGTGAGCCATTAAATCAAGGTTCTTTATGCTTTCCCTTAGTAGAGGCTGGATTCATGTTTTCACATAATGCAAATTAGAGATGCTTAATGAGTGAATCAGAGAAGGCAATGGCACCCCACTCCAGTACTCTTGCCTGGCAAATCCAATGAATGGAGGAGCCTGGTAGGCTGCAGTCCATGAGGTGGCTAGGAGTTGGACATGACTGAGTGACTTCACTGTCACTTTTCACTTTCATGCATTGGAGAAGGAAATGGCAACCCACTCCAGTGTTCTTGCCTGGAGAATCCCAGGGATGGGGGGAGCCTGGTGGGCTGCCATCTATGGGGTCGCACAGAGTCGGACACGACTGAAGCGACTTAGCAGCAGTAGCAGTAACAATGAGTGAATAAAAATGGCACTCCAGTGGCCCTAGCTGTGGAGATCGCAAGACAGAGAACTGGGCACATTTCAATCATGAAAACTCTCAAGGAAAGCCTTTCCTTCTCCAGCTTAAAAAATTCTGAGTATTTTTCCTCTGCCCAGAATTGGAGCATAGAATCCGTTTTCTGGAGCTCTTTCCAGTTGGCAGCATCTTCAGATACTTGGATTTGTCAATATCCCTCTTAAAACGTGCCACTAGTTAGTGCTGAACAGAGAGCACTCAGGTGGCATGACCGTACAGAGTGCAACAGGACTTCCATCTCTCTGATTTTGTTTGTTACACCATTGGTAATGGCCATACCAAACTGGTTCTCAATTAGATGGGCTTATGTCATAAATGACTCGCTTCTGCTAAGGCAACCTGTACTCACACTAGCTTTCCTAGCCGTCAAATCATGTACTTGGCTCATATGAAATTTCTGTCAGTGAAATCCCTGACATTCTTTGTTGCATAAAATACTACTAAACTAAGACAAATTTGGTTTGTATTTGTGCAACTGAGTGTTTGAACCCAAGTGTAGGATTTTACATTTATCTCTGCTAAATTGCTTCTTGTTAGTTTTGGCCTACTAGTCACGCCTCTAGAGGTATTTTAAAATTTTATTTCTGTCATATAATGTATTTAGCTAACTCTGCCATCCTTGTGCCATTAAAAAATATTACTGAGCTTTCTATATTCATACAAGTCATTAATAGAAAATATTTAACAGTAATAGACTAGTTGCATTTCTCTAGGAACTCCCTTCATGATGACATTCCTGCACTTGTCAATATTCTCTTTGGTACCTGTTAGATACCAAATGATGTTATGACTTGAGGATAAATTGTGAACATGGTCTAGTTCCTGGTATCAGGAGACTCACAGCCTAAGGAAGAAGACTAGCATATCAATGCTATATGATGAGGGTTATAATAGAAGGATCCACAAGACTTGCTGATAGAATCAGGACTTTGGTAGAAGAATCATAGAACGATGAAAATCCATTTGGGATCAAGGAGACCTGCAGAGTACATCATGAGAAACGCTGGACTGGAAGAAACACAAGCTGGAATCAAGATTGCTGGGAGAAATATCAATAACCTCAGATATGCAGATGACACCACCCTTATGGCAGAAAGTGAAGAGGAACTAAAAAGCCTCTTGATGAAAGTGAAAGAGGAGAGTGAAAAAGTCGGCTTAAAGCTCAACATTCAGAAAACGAAGATCATGGCATCCAGTCCCATTACTTCATGGGAAATAGATGGGGAAACAGTGGAATAGTGTCAGACTTTATTTTTTGGGGCTCCAAAATCACTGCAGATGGTGACTGCAGCCATGAAATTAAAAGACGCTTACTCCTTGGAAGAAAAGTTATGACCAACCTAAATAGCATATTCAAAAGCTGAGACATTACTTTGCCGACTAAGGTCCGTCTAGTCAAGGCGATGGTTTTTCCTGTGGTCATGTATGGATGTGAGAGTTGGACTGTGAAGAAGGCTGAGCGCTGAAGAATTGATGCTTTTGAACTGTGGAGTTGGAGAAGACTCTTGAGAGTCCCTTGGACTGCAAGGAGATCCAACCAGTCCATTCTGAAGGAGATCAACCCTGGGGACGACAGAAGTTGAGATGGCTGGATGGCATCACCGACTCGATGGACGTGAGTTTGAGTCAACTCCAGGAGTTGGTGACGGACAGGGAGGCCTGGCATGCTGCAATTCATGGGGTCGCAAAGAGTCAGACACGACTGAGCGACTGAACTGAACTGAACTAAACTGAAGACCTACATAGTTTAGGAACACTTATCTCAGGCTAGTTCCAATCTAATGAACCCCGTTTATCACTCTGATATAACACCTTAAAAGTTGCTACTATTTTATGTTTATTGGCCATCAAGTTGAAGGCCCAGCAATGGTGTGGTGCTGAATGGTACTTTTTATCATCTCTGGATGTTCTTTACCAGATAGATGACAACAACCACTAAGTGCTTTCTTATGAAGAATATTTTTGACTGTTTTCCCTTTACATAACTTATCTATGCTCCCTCCATCCCTGATTCCGCCCCATACCCATGACTAAGGTGACTTCACTTAGTCACAGATGGCAACAGTTTGCTGTTTCCATTTACAATTACAGTTGTGCTGGTGTGTGTGTGTATGTGTTCTTCAAATGCTAGTGGCTCTACGGTCCCATCCTACTGTCTTGTTTAGCCTAAGTTGGGGTACCATGCCAAAGCTGGTTTCAGTTCAGTTCAGACGCTCAGTCATGTCCAACTCTTTGCAACCCCATGAATCACAGCACACCAGGCCTCCCTGTCCATCACCAACTCCCGGAGTTCACTCAGACTCATGTCCATCGAGTCCATGATGCCATCCAGCCATCTCATCCTAGGTCGTCCCCTTCTCCTCCTGCCCCCAATCCCTCCCAGCATCAGAGTCTTTTCTAATGAGTCAACTCTTCACATGAGGTGGCCAAAGTACCGGAGTTTCAGCTTTAGCATCATTCTTTCCAAAGAAATCCCAGGGTTGATCTCCTTCAGAATGGACTGGTTGGATCTCCTTGCAGTCCAAGGGACTCTCAAGAGTCTTCTCCAACACCACAGTTCAAAAGCATCAATTCTTCGGCGCTCAGCCTTCTTCACAGTCCAACTCTCACATCCATATATGACCACAGGAAAAACCATAGCCTTGAAGAGATAGACCTTAGTCGGCAAAGTAATGTCTCAGCTTTTGAATATGCTATTTAGGTTGGTCATAACTTTTCTTCCAAGGAGTAAGCGTCTTTTAATTTCATGGCTGCAGTCACCATCTACAGTAATTTTGGAGCCCCCCAAAATAAAGTCTGACACTGTATTCCACTGTTTCCCCATCTATTTCCCATGGAGTGATGGGACCAGATGCCATGATCTTTGTTTTCTGAATGTTGAGCTTTAAGCCAACTTTTTCACTCTCTTCTTTCACTTTCATCAAGAGGCTTTTTAGCTCCTCTTCACTTTCTGCCATAAGGGTGGTGTCATGTGCATATCTGAGGTTATTGATATTTCTCCCGGCAATCTTGATTCCAGCTTGTGCTTCTTCCAGCCCAGCATTTCTCATGATGTACTCTGCATATAAGTTAAATAAGCAGGGTGACAATATATAGCCTTGACATACTCCTTTTCCTATTTGGAACCAGTCTGTTGTTCCATGTCCAGTTCTAACTGTTGCTTGCTGACCTGCATACAGATTTCTCAAGAGGCAGGTCAGGTGGTCTGGCACTCCCATCTCTTTCAGAATTTTCCACAGTTTATTGTGATCCACACAGTCAAAGGCTTTGGCATAGTCAATAGAGCAGAAATAGATGTTTTTCTGGAACTCTCTTGCTTTTTCCATGATCCAGCGGATGTTGGCAATTTGATCTCTGGTTCCTTTGCCTTTTCCAAAACCAGCTTGCACATCAGGAAGTTCACGGTTCATGTATTGCTGAAGACTGGCTTGGAGAATTTTGAGCATTACTTTACTAGCATGTGAGATGAGTGCAATTGTGCGGTAGTTTGAGCATTCTTTGGCATTTCCTTTCTTTGGAATAGGAATGAAAACTGACCTTTTCCAGTCCTGTGGCCACTGCTGAGTTTTCCAAATGTGCTGGCATATTGAGTGCAGCACTTTCACAGCATCATCTTTCAGGATTTGAAATAGCTCAACTGGAATTCCATCACCTCCACTAGCTTTGTTCGTACTGATGCTGTCTAAGGCCCACTTGACTTCACATTCCAGGATGTCTGGCTCTAGGTGAGTGATCACACCATTGTGATTATCTGGGTCGTGAAGATCTTTTTTGTACAGTTCTTCTGTGTATTCTTGCTACCTCTTCTTAATATATTCTGCTTCTGTTAGGTCCATACCATTTCTGTCCTTTACCGAGCCCATCTTTGTATGAAATGTTCCCTTGGTGTCTCTCATTTTCTTGAGGAGATCTCTAGTCTTTCCCATTCTGTTGTTTTCCTCTATTTCTTTGCACTGATCGCTGAAGAAGGCTTTCTTATCTCTGCTTGCTATTCTTTGGAACGCTGCATTCAGATGCTTGTATCTTTCCTTTTCTCCTTTGCTTTTCACTCTCTTCTTTTCACAGCTATTTGGAAGGCCTCCTCGGACAGCCATTTTGCTTTTTTGCATTTCTGTGCGACCCCATAGATGGCAGCCCACCCGACTCTCCCGTCCCTGGGATTCTCCAGGCAAGAATACTGGAGTGGGTGCCATTTCCTTCTCCAATGCATGAAAGTGAAAAGTGAAAGTGAAGTCATGTCCAACTCCTAGCGATCCCATGGACTGCAGCCTGCCAGGCTCCTCCATCCATGGGACCTTCCTGGCAAGAGCACTGGAGTGGGTTGTCATTGCCTTCTCCGTCCAGTTGCCAACTAAAGCTGGTTTCGAGTGCTTCTAATCGGGGCTCCAACACAAAGCAAAATATTTGGAGAAACAGTTATCTTGCTGCTCCCCATCCACTCAACATCATTCAGGCCAAGAACCTTGCCTCAAGATTCCATGGAAAATATTAGTTATTTTTATATATACAAGTCAGCTCTGAATTAGTTTAGAAACAGATTTTTTTTTTTTTTTTTACTATAAAGTGAAGCTAGAGATTTGGAGAACCACACAGATGGAAACTGAACTAATTCAGTATTTGTAAGTTGGGCCATTTCTAGACATTTCCATGTGTTAAAAAAAAAAAAAGAGAGGGGCTGGGCCCCTGTGGATTAAGTGCTGGTATTGGGGAGCTGGTATTGACTAGGTATAATTTAGTTTCATCTGGCAGCTCATTAAAAAAGTCTTGTTTTTCTCTTTTAGGAAATTGTCTCTAAGCTCTCTCCTCTGGTTTCTGTCTCTGTGGCTGTCTTGCGGGGTATTGTGGATTAAGGCCCCTGACTCCCTTCTGGAGTCAGATGGGCCTGGGTTTGCATCTCATTCCTTTGTAGCTGTGTGTCCTGGGTGGGTCATATCTTCCCTATGCCTCAGTTTTCTTACCTGTGAAATGATGATAGCAGTTTATTGCTCATTGGAGTCTTGGGAGGATTAAATGATATATGAAAATGCTTAGAAAGGCACATGCTATGAAGAAACTGCTCAGTAAGTGTAAGCTATTTTGTTGTTGATCTTAACATAATGCTTTGAGGATCTGAATGATGAAGCTGAAAAAATAAAAGTGAAATTATAGCTCTAGAATGTTGTGTCAGGTATTTTGTTCTATGGACTATTGATATGTTGGGTCAGTTAATTTTTGTTTTTTTTTTTTTCCTTTGGGGATGTTGGTGCCATGCGTGCGTTATAGAATGTTTAATAGCATTCCCGGTCACTACCCGCGAGATGCCAGTTGCACCCCCACCCTTTTAGTTGTACAACTAGAAATGTTTTCTGACATTGCCAAAATTGCCCTTGAGGGACATAACCCCTGGTTGAGAACCACTGTTCTAGGTAAAGAATAATCATAAGTCACTTTCTTCAGCAGTAGGATCACATAGTTCATATTGTCTTTCCCAAGAGCTGTGAAACTGAGTTTGGCTTTGGTAGATTTCTGTAACATTTTATTAGGTGTATTCCTTAGAAATTAGATTCATGTTTTCATATTATTGACAAGGTACCTAAGTGAGAGACAGGCACCACTCACTCCAGTGGGCTTCCTGATACAATTCCGATGTGGAGAATAGTGGTGCATTGCTTTTGCAGGTTATTTTCACTTGCTACTTTTGATCCAGCACTGAATTCTGCTGGAGGAAAGAAGGAATTTTCATTAACAATAAATGCCATTTTCAATAAATATTTTTAGGACTCATTAAAGGCAAAATAAATGTGCTAATTGGCAAGCGTGGTTCAAAAGGACTTCTCTGCTCTTCAGACACTTTGAACTTTGCCCATTTTTTTCTTTGGCAGTGCAGTGGAAAAATGGATTCTGTGAGCCTCTCGATGACATTTTGTTGGATTCTAAGACATAATGCTTTTAGATTTGTGATCTGCAAGAATTTCATTTGTACCTTTTACTTGAGACAGTGCCACTGATGATGATTCCAAATGGTCTACTTTTATTATTTATTTACCTGGCTAATAAAAACAAATTAAACTGAAAGACCAGTTTAACTTGATTTGGAAAGTTTAGTCAATTATTTTATTTCTTAGAGTGGTTTTTGTGGAGCAAAAAAATGGTGCATATTTTGTCCAGAAACAGTTAATTTTTTTTTCCTTCCTGAATCCACATCAGAGATTTTTAAAGAAACTACTATCAAATTACCCTCTTCCCAGGTGAGTGGTAGAAGTAAATAGTGTAATAAAGCCCACAATTATTTTAAAATCAATTGCATTTTGTCTTTATCTTAATCCAAGTTAATAATGTCAATTAATTTAATGAGTTGACATTGTACCACCTTCTAGAGGCTATGATTCTTGGAGGGACGGCCCTCATGAGAATGAAACCCAAGTCTCTGGCGCAACCTTGGGGGACCAATTATGTAGATTCAGTTGGCAGTTATTGTCATGGCTACTTAAGTGTCAAGGCTTTTGATATCCATTTGTAACCAAACCCTTACATTTAAAAACACTACTACTTTCCTTGGCAGCCACCCTAACCTAATTAGGAACTAACGCAGACTTGTACATTTCTTGTAAACACGTCCATCGACCATAGGATCTAGCCAGGGCTAGAGCATGATTGGAACTTGATTGAGGGGTTTATCTTTTTCTTCTTTCCTATAATGCTCTTGCAGGTCTGGATTATATTCAGCAGAGCTGCTTTTCCTTTTATTTCCCAGTTTTGACATTTTAAATTGATTTACTCTCTTGCTCTCACTACTTTTTGGCATTGCTTTCTCCCCCCTCATCCTCCTTTGTTTTGCTCTTTTAAAAAATTGTGGCATTTTATCATTTAAACATCTACAGAAGAGCTAGTCTGAAAGTGAGGAACATGATTTAATGATGACATCAGGGAAGACTGTATTTTTTAAAGTGAGAATTGTGTATTGCAAGTTTGATATTTTTAAAAAAGCTTCTTTATAGAGAAGGATTGCTCTGTTCCCTGGATGGTTCTGGCAAGAGTTTACCATCAGATGAGCACACAGAATAAGATACCAATTTTGATTTAGGCTGAGATGGTGCTAGTGGTAAACAACCTGCCTGCCAATGCAGGAGACATAAGAGACAAGGGTTCAATTCCTGGGTTGGGAACATCCCTGGAGAAGGAAATGGCAACCTACTCCAGTATCCTTGCCTGGAAAATTTCACAGACAGAGGAGCCTGGCAGGCTACAGTCCATGGGGTAGCAAAGAGTTGGGCATGGCTGAACTCACAAACACACACGGTGGTGAAATGGGCACTTATGTGTGCCCAGAGGCATATAGTTCTGCCCTAGAGATGAGTTTTGGTGAACTGTGTATTTTATATGTTGAAGATCACCAGTGAGAAGGACATAGTCACACATCTGGGTTGTAAAAAAGTAGCAGTAGTATTAGTAGCTAATTTTAAGTGTCCACTAAGTGTCACATTGCTCAATCACTCAGATGTGTCTGACTCTTTGTGATGCTGTGGACTGTAGCCTGCCAGGCTCCTCTGTCCATGAGATTTACCAGGCAAGAATACTGGAGTGGGTTGCCATTTTCTCCTCCATGGGATCTTCCTGAGCCAGGGATTGAACCCACATCTCCCGCATCTCTTGCCTTGGGAGGCAGATTCTTTACCGCTAAGTCACCTGTTCACATCCTCTGCCACATACTTGACCTATTTTTCATATAATCTTCCCAACAACTCTGTAGATATGAAAATCATTTTCATCACCATTTTGGGATGAAACTAAATCTCAAGGGAGTTATGTAGCTTTCATTTAATCATGCAGCCAGTAAGTCTGATCTCAAAACCTATATTATCAGACACCGTCTTTGACGGTCTTCCCATTAATCCGAATGTAATTCTTTTTATAATCCTCAAGAAAAAGAGCATGAAAAGTTGTATTGATAAGATAGAGATGAGCAAATATTCTTCCTGGTAAATGTCTACCTGGACTTGGGCTAAGAAAAATCCTGTTGGGTAAAGGTATTGTCTGTGCCTTGCATTGCTCCCTGGGTGTACTAACAGGTTTTGGCAAACCTAAGGGGCAATGTGGCTTTTCTTCTAAGATTTGTTACACTTCATCTGCAAAACTCGTTCTCTCAAAGTAGTTCTTCCACCACCTTTGGAAACAGGAAAGTCTGTTCAGTGCGGAAATGAGCATCATGTGCAACTAACACCTTTTCCTGTGGCCCTTAGTCTCAGGAATGAGTTTTCAGCTAATTGTAAGCATTAAGTAATAGAGCTAAAATAAGAACACAGTTACTGAACCTCAAATGGTGAACTAGCTGGTGTTGCTGTTGGCTAGAGTAACTTCCAGGTTTGGGCTTTAAAGATGAACATGTTTTATGGGTAATTAGTTGTTTAGAGATTTGATGTGAAAGTGATCAATACGGAAAGTTAAAACCAGGCTTTTGTTGCTGTGATATTTACAGGATGAGATGCTCTAGTAGGGATGATTAGGAATCTGGTCCTGAGTGTTGCTTGTATGGCTTGGGCATACCTGTGAGTAAGAGGGACAAGAAGGGTCAAAGGAAAAAGAAAATGCATAAGAAAAGAGTTAAGAGAACAGAGCAGAAAAGGAAAGGATGGAAGGGGAAGGGGAACCAGGAAGGAAGGAAGGAAGATTGAGGGACTATCAGGAGGCCAAAAGAAAGCTGTCTTCGTGACGGAAATAATTAACTCTTGTCTCAGGCAGATGTCAGAGCCATAGTCCATAGTTCAATTACTCTAAATGTTGGTGTGGGAGAATTTTTTTGATCACTGAATGACTTCCATGATTGGGTAACAAACTGCTTTTGAAGAATGATTCTTTTATTTTCCTTTTCTCTTCTAAAATGTCAATTAATTGATTTATTTATTGAACTGCATTGGGTCTTATTTCCAGCATGCAGCATCTTCATTGCATGACAGGGGCCCCTTCGTTGTGAAGCACGGAGTCTACTTGTGGAGTGTGGGCTCCGTAGTTATGGCACCTGGCTTAGTTGCTCCTTGGCATGTGGGACCTTGGTAAGGAATCTGCCTGCACTGTGGGAGACCTGGGTTCGATCCCTGGGTTGGGAAGATCCCCTGGAGGAGGGTATGGAACCCACTCCAGTATTCTTGCCTGGAGAATCCTCATGGACAGAGGAGCCTGGTGGGCTACAGTCCATGGGGTTGCAGAGAGTCAGACATGACTAAGCACACACAACACATGTGGGATCTTAGTTCCCGACCAGGGATCACACCCATGTCCCCTGCATTACAAGTCAGATTCTTAACTGTTGGACTGCCAGGGATGTCCCCCTTTGATTAAATGAAAAAGAAGCATATGATACACAGTTGTTGGCCCCTTGAGTTTTACATTTCATGATGTATCTTGGGAGATTGTTTGATCAGAACACCAAAGGCCTTCTCAGCCTTTGTATAAGTGATTTTGTTTTCCTTTGGTGATACAAGGTGGTGTATATAATTGGTCTCCTGTGTGTTTTCTAACCTTTATCTTCAGACAGTGCTGCCATTACCAATATTGTACGTGCCATTCTGTGTGAGCAGGCTTATCTGTTGGATAAATTCCCAGGCTCAGGATTACTAAGTTAACAAGTGAATGCCAAATTGATCTCCACTGAGTGTTAGCATCTTGGAACTTCCAGCAGCAGTGCATGACTATTCTATAACCCAGTGCGTCAATACTGATGACAATAAACTTTTAATGACCGCTTTCTACTTGTCATGTTTTGTTCTAAGAGCTTTAAATGTATTACTGTATTTAATGTGCCCCGGGTTAGGTATTCGTACCTCTACACATAAGGAAAATGAGACACAGGGAAACAAGTAACTTGAAAATATAGAAGACATTTCAAACTCTGCTAGTCTGACCTTAGTACTTACATTCTCACTGTCAAAATTTGCTATTCCACAGAACCTGGGCAGCTCACCAATGGGTTTTTATTCCCAAATCCAACAGCTCCTGGTCCTTATCTTTATCTTTTTCAACCTTGTGGTTGCATTCAAGGCAAAGCACCAGGTCTTTGAAGAGCTACTCCTTAATTATCCCTCATTTATGGGTATTTTAGGCCTTTAATACAAGTCGAAAGAGAAGGTAAAACCTGTCATTTTCAAAATTATTTAGGAAGAAAATGCCATATGTGAGTTCAGACTTGATGAAAACACCCTTGAATGAAAAATTAAAGTGTCAACAAGAGGTTTCAAAAAGTTTCTACCATTTAATAATAATGTTAGAAAGTTGTAAATGTCTATACTATTGCTAAGGATTTTAAAATTAAAAATGTATTATCTTAATGGTTTATATAGTTGGAGAAAATTTTATTTCACTTTCTTAAATATCTATACTTCTTTGTTCATATAACTACTTAAGTAATATTTATTAGTGCGAGTAAAAAGTTTGACACTCTACATCAATTTTTTTGGCCTGACCTTGAGAATTCAGGATAACAAGTAGAATAATAAATTATATAATCTTTGACCCTGATTTAATCTTAGATAAAAGAGAATATGTGGATAAATACAGCATATATTGATACCTTTTAAGTTCTCAATTAAGTCATATAATTGCTGGTAATTAAAAACTGCTCAACATCACTGATCATCAGAGAAATGCAAATCAAAACCACAATGAGATATCACCTAACACCAGTTAGAATGGCTATTACAAAAAAAGATAAGCGATAACAAGTGGTGAGGGTGTGGAGAAAAGGGAACCCTCATGCCCTGCTATTGAGAATGTAAATTGATAGAGCTACTATGGAAAATTGTATGGGAATTCCTCAAAAAATTAAAAACAGGACTACCATATAATCCAGAAATCCCACTTCTGGGTACATATCCACAGAAAATGAAATCAGAATCTTGCAGAAATAACTGCGCTCCCATGTTCATTGCAGTGTTACAATAGCCAAGATATAGAAGCAATCTAAGTGTCTGTCAACAGATGGAATAAATAAAGATACTGTAATGTCACACATACACACATGCACAATGGAATTATTCAGCCATAAGAAGGAAATCCTGCTGCTTGTGACTTTGAGGACATTATGCTAAGTAGAATAAGTCAGACACAGACAAATACTGTATAATCTCATTTATATGTATGAGATATAAATTATATCTCAGATATAAGAAAAATAAAAAATACCCAAAGTCCTGGAAACAGAGAGTAGAGTGGTATTTACCAGGGGTTATGGAGTGGGAAAAATAGGGAGATATTGTTTAAAGGATACACACTTCCAGTAATAAGATTATCAAGTTTGGGAAACTGATATACAGGATGGTGATTAAAGATAGTAATATTTTATGAATGGTGCTAAGAGGGTAGATCTTAGATATTCTTATCCCCCCACAAGAAAAGAGAGAAAATGTAACTATGTGATAGAATGGTGTGAAAGTGAAAGTTGCTCCGTTGTGTCAGACTCTTTGCAGCCCCAGGGACTGTAACCTGCCGGGCTCCTCTGTCCATGGAATTCTCCAGGCAAGAATACTGGAGTGGGTTGCCATTCCTTTCTCCAGGGGATTGTTCTAACCCAGGGATCGAATCCAAGTCTCCCACATTATAGGTGGATTCTTTACCATCTGAGCCCCCAGGGAAGCCTGAGGATACTGGAGTGGGTAGCCTATGCCTTCTCCAGGGGATCTTCCAGACCCAGGAATCAAACTGATGTCTCCTGCATTGCAGGCGGATTCTTTACCAGCTGAACGAATGGAGGCGATAGTTAATACTACAGTGCCGTGCCATGCTTAGTCACTTCAGCCGCGTCTGACTCTTTGCAACATTAAGGACTGTAGCCCTCCAGGCTCCTCTGTCCATGGAATTCTGCAGACAAGAATACTGGAGTGGGTTGCCATGCCCTTCTCCAGGGGATCTTCCCGACCCAGGGATCAAATCTATGTCTCTTAAGTCCCCTGAATTGGCAGGCAGTTTCTTTACTGCTAGTGCCACAGAGTAATTTATAAATTTATAAATGTAATTTATGTTGCAATTTATAAATGTATCAAATAACATGTAGTATACCTTAAACTTATACTTCTTTGTGTCAGTTGTCTCAGTAAAGTTGGAAAAAACATATATGTATAGATATCTTTCTGGGATAAAAAGCCTAAAAAATTGACTATTGTTTTGAGCCAACTGTTCCTTTCCGTTGTTTCTAAGAAGGCAAATGAACTTCTCTTGATAATGTAAACTATGCTTTACTTAGTTGCTAGAGTGTCTGGCTTCTCAGTTTCACCCCTTGCCTTCTTGATACTCTGCACTTTGGTGTCTGAGAGTCTATAAAGCTCTTTCCCCAGATTCCCTTGCTGGTTGCCTTCCTATTAAGTTCTATTAATGGGAGACACTGGCAGGTGATTGGGAACTGGAAAGAGGGAAGGACATGGGTTTCCTCCTGGCTTCTGTCAGGTGCCTCTGGCGGTAGAGCTCCCTTGCGGGCTGTGGGTTCTTGGTCCGTGTGGCTCCAACAGTGGCAGCAGCAGTGGGCATTTGAGGAGGTGCTGGCCCCAGGGGCCCCGGTGGAGCATGGGCAGTAGAGGGTTTCTCAGCAGCCTCAGAGGCCCACACACGAGGTTCTGGCAACACCGTTTCCTCTTTTGCTCCTACGGTCCTAGGGGACCCCTGCAGTTACTGAGTTTGGAGTGAACTTCTCTCTTGGATCCTCCAGCTCTTGCCAAGGTGCTGGTGAGTAGCCCAGTCACTCCTTTCACTGGTATTTCCCTCTCATACACTCAGGCTGAAATAGCCTGAGGGTGAGCACCCCTTCCTGGTGCCACACTTCTATTTCCATCTAGTCCAGACCGTCTGCCTCTTTCACCTTCCTTCACAAGATGTTACACAACAAAGAAGCTCTCAAATAGATGTTGTTTTCCATTTTCCATTTTCCTTTTACATTTTTGTTGGGAAAGACTGCTAGGAGCTGATCTGGTGACGTGACTTACACTTTTAAAAGTGTTTTTTTTTTTTTTTTTTTTCTTCTGTTCAGTTTGCTGCTTCTGATTCATGTAACTTTTCTTTCCTCTAGCTGGAGGTGGGAGGTGGGAACAATGGTCTGAGCCTTGTTTGGTAGGAAACTCTATCTTTCTCACCTCATTGAGCTTTCCCCAAGAAGTCAAAGAGGGTGTCCTGCATTATCACTGCTGCAGCCTCTCCGTCTGATTGCTGCTCTCTGCCTTTGCACCACTGTTCCATGAACCTTTGTTTCAGTGAGTCCCTGATTTGCTCTCACCCTCACTGCTCACTTGCTTTTAACCCTTAGGCACGTTACTCCCCTCCTGCCAGGCTCAGGCACAGGCATGGGTGCAGGTCAAACACAATCCATGGAACCCAACTTCTCTGAAGCTCACTCTGCCCACCTGGCCAGGCTTTTATCTCCACTGCGGCAGTTTTTTTTCCCCTTTTTTTTCAGTGCTCCACTTTCTCTTCCTTCAGTTTGGTTTCTTTCAGGGATCCCTCATGCCACATAAAGGGACATGTCCAAACCCCAGTAGCTGGTCAGGTTTAAGTTTTTTCCTGCGAGCTCTGGGACCCATGCAGACAAGCATCCTTGGACACTTTACACCAGGAAACAATCTGAACTGCTCGGAGAATACAGGAAGAATCTAGGGGTGAAGTGGTCTGATTCTTCAAGTTATCCTATAGGACTGTTCTTTATACCCAAGATGATATCAACTGCTTGAATTTCTAGGTGGATACAGCAGTCACTTTGCAAGCAGATAACCCAGAACCCATAAAGCTTTAAAAAATGACAGTTGTTTGAGTACCAAAGTAAGAGTGTGCTTGTGAAACCACATGAATAAAAAATATCAGTGATGGAAAAATTTTAAATCCTAGGTAGTCTTCTGTCTGTGGGGTGTGAAAGGGTTATTGGAGTTGTTGACTTCGAAAATATTCACAACCTAAAAATTGAGTTGTGTTTATTTGGTGGGAATTTTTAGGACTTCAAGCCCAGGAGACAGCATCTCAAGTGATCCTGAGAGAACTGCTCTGAGCAGACAGGGAATGAGCCAGGTTGTATAGAAGTTTTGCTACAAAGGGCAGGTGGTTTGGACATCAAGAGATTATTATTAGTTAAAGAAAACCAGATATCTCAAGTTAGGGAATTTAGCACCTTTTTATGTTTGGGAGGATGTGAGTCTGGACTCACTGGAATCGTTCCTCTCATATGCATCTCAGCTCTCCTGGGCCAGTATCCTGTCTTTTTTCCACATCCTTAGCGCTCCCTTGGGGCTCACCATAGGGAGTGGCTGCAGCTTGATGGCTACCAGGTCCCATGTGTTCTTCCCCTTCCTGAGTGCCCCGGGGGCTCACACGGGAGGGCTGCAATCGCTGATGACTGTGATGTCCTTGTTTCCTGATATGGCAGGAGACACTCCATTTCTCAGGGTCTTACAAATATCTAAAGAAATGGATATAACATGGTTCTCTTCATAATGTTGCATATTAACAAAGTACTCTTTTGTACCACTAATGTCCTTGAGACTAGTGCTGACCATTGCTCTGTTCTGTAAACTAGGATATTGGGATGAATGCAGGGAAGCTCGCTGGTCTCATGGAGCTTGTGTTCTAGTAGTTTGGGATTTGATTAGATTATATTCTAGGAGCTTTGGGGATTTCCAGAAAAGATGACTCTTACTAGTATAAAAGCATACATTAGAAGAGACCACTGTCTAAGGGCAAGAGGTAAAAAGAATGTTCAGAATATAGGGGGGGGGTGTAAAATATGAGTGTAACTATATGTAATATGAAACATGCCTATGGCATGTAGACAAGATATACCTTAGAACAATGCAGATTAATCAGATTTCACAAGAGGGTATGTTTAGGCTTTAAAAACAACCCCATAAATGAGTTTCAGGAAACAGCACAAAGCTGCACCACACTAGAGACTTCCCCAGCTGAATATCAAGGGGACATCCAGGAGTAATCATGGGACATCTGAGATATAAGTAAGGAAGCAGATATGGGAAGACGTTTGCCCGTGAGGGTCAGAGGTGAAGGCAATTCATCCATTGGTTATAATATCTGGGGGAAGGGTGGAAGCATGTCTGATATAATAAAATAGCCAGTAGACTAGGTTCATAGCTTGAAAAGCTCTGCTTTCTGGTTTGGCTTTGCATCATTGCAAAACAGAAAGAACAGTTTATTCAAATAATTCAGATTCCTACTAAAAGGGAAATATTGGTAACAAAAATCTCAAAGTTTATTATATAAAAATCATACAATAATTGGCAGGATAATATAAGGTTCCTTTTTCAATTTCCACTTAAGAAAAGGAACAGACTTTAGTCAAGTTGGTTGGGGTTAGAATAGGGCAGGAAAATTTTAATCAGCTTCAGATTACTCTCAATGTAGTTATGATAGTAATATGTCTTTCACATACAAAGATGAAACTTTTGAGCCACCATTAGGAGGGAATATCTTTAGAGGGTTCCCCTAACCACCCCTTCAAAGATGAGGTGGTTGGATTGGTGTACTGGTCTCACTTGATCACTTAATAGCTAACATGCTACCAAATATGTGTGCAAGGTGATAAGAATATGGAGTCATGAGATGTGGCATATATCTCCAACCTTCACAGAAGTGAAAATCTTGAGAGAAACACATAAGAAAAAGCAACACCAGGTAGGAGAGCATTAAGGTGTAGACTAAGGTCCTGGATCAGAAACCATGTGCAGTACCCATCCACAAACCTGGAGCCTTAACTGAAGACTGTGTAAGCAACTGAGGTTAGACATTTCTCCAAATGAGAAATAGGGCAATTCACTAAAAATAAACTTCCAGAAAATCAATTTGTTGGAATTGATGAATTATGGAAGATTTTGCTTTTTAGTTTTGCCACAGATGGCATCACCGACTCGATGGACATGAGTTTAAGTAAACTCTGGGAGTTGGTGATGGACAGGGAGGCCTGGTGTACCTCGATTCATGGGGCCACAAAGAGTCGGACATGGCTGAGCGACTGAGCTGAACTGAAATGAACAGCATTTTCACCTTTTTCTAAGAATTTTTGTTCAATTCAGCTGTATGCTATTTTCACGCATATTTTACATGCCAGATGCCTAATATTTTTCAAATGATTAATGCTTTATCTGTGAATGTGTAGTCTTCAAAATATCCAGTTTATTGCTGGACTGTTTAAGGTTGAGGTTCATCTGTTATTGGGCCGTAGGGGTTAATTTTCTTTCAGATCCCTCCATTCCTCTTGAGATCTAAGTTAAGAAAGTGGAAACCCAAATGGGAAAGGGAAACCTATTTGAAACTGTGAAGCAGACATCAATGAATTGTTTCAGCAGTGTTTTATTGTCAGAAAAAGATTCAAAAGATAAATTGGTATGGGCTGCTTGGGGATTATGTTATGGGAATTTTGATTCTCAAATAACTAAGAATTACTCCAAGAGGCATATTTGTAGTCATTCCTTGCTAAGGATGAAAGAAGATGATGTAAGCTTCAAGAGTAAAGTAACATGGGATTTATTTTGGAATAAATAGCTGGAAAAAAAATAACAAGAACTTCTGACTTGATGTTCCAGAAATACAGTTAAACAGGCCAAGCTTTTATTAAAAGAGAAAAAGTGCGTGTTAGAGAAATGGGAAGACAGTGTTTCTTGCGTGGGTAGAAAGGCACTGTGATGCTCTAAGCTGGCTGAATAGAATAGAAGACAGCAGTGGAGATAGGATCGGGGGCATAGAGACAACCAGATGTAGAAGATTCTTTTCTGGAAGCAGAGAGAAGTTAACTGTTGATACATGATACTGTGAACTTGCTGTATACTGAGAAGTTGGTTGACTTTGCACATGATTAGAATATTGATGATATTGCATTTTTAAAGGAATTTTTATTTTATATTGGAGCATAGTTGATTAACAATATTCTATTAGTTTTAGGTATTCAGCAAAATGATTCAGTTGTACATATACATGTATCTATTCTTTTTCCATATAGTTTATTGCAGATTATTGAGCAGAGTTCTCTGTGCTATACAGGTCATTGTTGGTTATCTATTTTAAATATAATAGTGTGTATGTCAAGTCAGACAGGGAAAATTGCATTTAATGAAGAGATAAAAAATCTTGCTTTGTGGAGGAGTGTATTTATTTTAGGCTTTTAACATTTTAATAGAAAACATAAGACAAAGAGATGAAAAAAATCAGAAGTAACCAATTGATCTTGCCTGTATTTTGTAGAAGCAGAGAAAAAATCTCTTTAATGGAAAAAGAAAATATTTTTATTAATTAAAGAGAGAGCAGTTATTCAGAGGGATTGGAGAACAGAAGGTATAGGAAAAATTTTCCCGGTGTGATGCTTGAAACTGATTCTTATTTTGTAACCACTAACCTGTTAGAAGGTACTATCTGTTAAACATGCTTTTGCTTTTTAATATTAGTTTTAGTTATTAGAAGAACCAAAAGGACATCACTATAGTTCAATACTGCTGGCAGTATTGTGTGCGCTCAGTCGCTCAGTCGTGTCCTACTCTTTGCAGTTCCAGGAACTGTAGCCTGCCAGGCTCCTCTGTCCATGGGATTTTCTAGGCAAGAATACTGGAGTGGGTTGCTATTTCCTCCTCCAGGGGAGTCTTCCTGACCCAGGGATCCAAACCTCATCTCTTGCATCTCCTGTATTGGCAGGCAGATTTTTTACCATTGTGCACCTGGGAAGCCCCATTATGTTGGGAAATAAATTCCAAGAACTGTATTATATAGAGTAAGACAAGATTCTATGAGAGTAAGATAAGACAGGAAAAGAAGGCATTCTCTGGTGGTCCAGTGGTTAACATTTTGCCTTCCAATGCAGGGGGTGTGAGTTCCACCCTGGTCGTGGCCAAAAAAGCAAAAAACAAAAAACAAAACACCAATGCAATATTGTAATAAATTCAATAAAGACTTTAAAAATGGTCCATATTTAAAAAAAAAAAGGATAAGAAGAGAGGAATAATGTCGGACACCCTAAATACATTCAGAAGAGAACAGTGAAAGTAAAGTGATGTGCTATAGAAAGTGCTCTGGCTGAGGCACAAACCATCAGAGAAAGGGTTTTGAAAACTAGAGGATCCACAGAGAATAATGAGTCAAGTCCTGTCTTACACACACTGATATCCCCATGTGTATTGGTCCAGCAGACAGTAGAAAGTCTAAGCATCTTTGTACAGAGAGAGATGATTCCATGATCATTTGTCTCTAATTCTCTTCTCTTTAATTGGGTCCTTTCATCCCCTTCAATATTATGTGGGACCCCAAGTCAGTCAGTCACACATTCTGTAACCATGTGGATGATAACACTGGCTGACATCCAGACAGCAAGAAAGGCAAACCCATGTTAGGAATATGTGTTGATTGCAGTCAAGACAAATTACTGCATTTTCCAGGGTGACAGGAGTCTAGTGGAGAACTGGTGCCAAACTGGTGGCTCAGAATTTGTCTCTGCTGCTGGCAGGTTTGGACTTTCATCAGAAGCAAAGCTTAAAGCAGTCCCCCGAGTGGGGGCCCGTGCAGCGGGACTTTGTCCGCAGCGCATGGCAGTGCTGCTCACCTGCGTCTTGTGCTCTGACTGGCGTGGTTAAGGGCTGGGGCTGCTGACGGGCCGGGCACTCTCCCTGTCTACTGCTGTGTCACCTTCTCTGATGGGTAAAATGCAGTACTTTTCCCCGTTCCCGACACCTCTTACCAAACCTCTATGTCTTCCATATTACTATATTCTTTAGGCCATATTTATTCTTGACTCCAGCCCTTCTCTTTGCACACAAAGTGAATGACCAGGTGGATTGCTTAAAACCCTATCTATTGGGAGGATTTCTCTCCCCACTTCCTTTCAGGGCTACTCTGAATTGGCAGTAGAGCAGAAATTACCCATTTTGGGCTTATACTCACATATGGAGTTGACCAGGCAGACAAGCTTGGCCATTTCCCTCCTCCAAATAAGCTTGGCCCTTAGTTGATCATAATGGACTCCTCACGGAGCCACAGAGAAGAGCTGGGAGAGAGGTACTGGTGTGACGGTGGTACATAACGCAAGGGACTGGGGTGGCTGCTGTGTGTCTTGTGAACACCTGATGCCAAAGGTACCATTTACATCTTAAGGGATGCTGCTGGGCCCACCTCACCTTATGATTTGATAGATCTGATAGAAAACTTGTGATGGACATCCATGTCTCAGATAGTCTGTTACATGTTTTCTGTGAGAGAAGAATCTCTTAATTCACTGAAGCTTCTGTAGTTGGGTTTCATTAGCAGCTGAATATAATTTCTAACAGACACAAAACTTTATATTTCACAATGCAACACTGAAACTGTGTTCTGTAAGCTACTGTCAGTCCTGGACTTTGCCACCAGTGGCAATAAAATCAGCAGCTAGCACCAGAATATAGACCAATTTCTTTACTAAACACACTGTTCAATTCAGCTGACTTTTTCTTTTGGTTGCAAGATGTTCTCAATGAAGAGAGCAGTCTGATTTATATTCTGGTGTAAGATCTTTATCTCATAATGTAGCAAAGTTAGTATATTGACACTTTAAGCAACATAAATCTAAGGCATACATCCCAAAGTGTAATTTTGAGACAGATGTACTAGGGGATAGGAAAAATTCTTTCCTTTAATTGTTGATTCCCTTTTGAAATTTAAACCTGTCATTGTTGAATGGGGCTATTAAGAAATGTTCTTTTAAGGAACCCTCTAACTACCTCACTGTCCTATTCTTGGAAGCATAGAGTGAAAAATTATTAAACAAGATTTGTTTTCACTGACTTGTATGATCACAGCAGTATCTAACATTTTGTTTACTTGAAAGCAAATAGAAATCTTTCATTATATGCTTCTTAATATGCCATTTGTCTGACATCAAAGTTTGCATACTGCAAAGCAATTGTTTTACATGTAGATTTGGCTTAAGTTTCAGAGTGGAGATTGAATTGCATGGTTTGCCGATACATGTGGTAAGTGCTGAATATATAGTAGCTATTATTCTTATTTGAACTTGGGTTAGTTAATCACTATTCAACCCCTATTCCCTAGATCCTACTGTGTTTATCAGAATGTATTCTGTATGAACAGCAGTAAATAGACAGAGCTGTGTAAACCTTTCAGGGCAAAATTACTTAGCTAAGCCCCAACCTGAACTGCTAACTTCTGTCTTTATCTGTAGAAAATCATGGAATAAACACCAATAGCTACTCACTGCTCTAATCTCATAACTCTTTGAACTTTCTAGTAAGGGTAAAAATGCTCTATTTCAAGATCATGTTATTCTTGGGAAGGACTTTATTCTGACTGTGTGCACAGCTTTTCTTACTGCATGAATCCAGTTGACATGAATTCCGTTAGAAATTCTGTGGTAGAAAATATTTCCTCCCTGCCAAATTATTGAGTGGTACAATTCTCATTAACTTTTTAGTCTAAGGAGGTCAGCTTTATGGATATGGCAAAGGATATACGCTTTTTAAACTACAGAACTTAATTTCCCTAGCTTGCCTTTCCAGGAAATGTACTCTGTGAAGAAATTCTAGGACTGGCCAAGTAGAAGACATTTCTAACTAAGTCATCTGCAAATCAGCAGAGGATGTTTGTATATAGAGGGACAGTAGCTAGAATTTCCACTTTTGAAGAAAAATGGTTTGTGACAACTGGGCATGACCAGGATAGCATTTTAAATTCCTATAGGATTAGAAAGGGAATAAAGTAAGGACCAAATATTCTCAACAGTGATAGAACCTGAAAAAAAGAAGAGAAAGAGATAAGGTCCAGCTGTAAGAGAGGTGAATCTGGCATAATTTTTAGTAGATTCACTCTCCAAAGTTGTCTTGATTTGGACAATTAATTATATGGCCTCTCTCCTTGTGGCTTCTGAGCATTCTGACTGATCACAGTGTTCCTTTTCTAATTGGCCAGTGCCCGCTACCCACTCCAGTATTCTTGCCTAGAGAATCTCCATGGACAGAGGAACCTGAAGGGCTTCCATGGGGTCGCAGAGTCAGACACAATGAAACAATTAAGTAGAGCACAGCGTGCCCTACCAGTTGTTGTTAAATACTTTTAGTATCAGATACAAGATTAGATTTGACATACACTGCCACGTGGAAACTAGATAGCTAGTGGGAATCTTCTGCATGGCACAGGAAGTTCTGCTTGGTGCTCTGTGATGACCTAGAGGGGTAGGATGAGGGTGGTGGTGGGAGGGAGCTCTAAGAGGGAGGGGATATGTATACATGCAGCTGATTCACTTTCTTATACAGCAGAAACTATCATATTGTAAAGCAATTATACTTCAATAAAACAGTAGATAACAAATATGACAGAATGAAAGGTGTAACCTGGTGCCATTCCAAGCAAACTAGGATGTATGGTCACTCTAGTCATAAATATAAGACTCTACTGAATAAAATGAAAAATTTGGCTTGGAGTCTTTTTCAAATCTCTAACATTGTTTGTATCCGTTGAGCGTATTTAGTCTTAAGAATATTTGATAAATTTATCTAAAACTGGTTTCTAGAGCACATTTCTAAGAGAAGCCTGCCTACAGGCATGCTTGCAGGAAGAGTGACAACAAGGTTTAGGCTCTGTGCATACTCGAGGCAGACACATAGATTTACACGTAGCTATAGCTACAGATATAAACACAGATTCATAGCTATAGACATAAACAGAGATGCAAAGCTATCATCATATTTTGGAGTGTTTACTATTAGCCAGGCTTTTTCAGCTTTACAAATGATGAATTTGAGGTCAGTTCAAGAAGGCAGATGATGTGTGCATGGGAACATAACCTGTGAGAACTGGTATGTGAGGAGATGGGAGCTTCTACTCTTTCATGCTATGTAAAAGCATCTCTCACCACCAAACACCTCCCTTATTGCCAACATTTTGCTTACTTGCTTAGGGGCTTGTAGATCAGGAGACAGACAGATGAATCTACCTCTTATAATTGTATATAAAATGTGCTGTGACACGGGCAGAGAGAGCTAAGTCATATGGGTAAGGGACACTTTCTGCAGGAGGACAGCTCCAGGTGCATTTTAAATCAGTCAATTAGTCAGACTGCCTCAGGGCTTTGTTGCAGCACACGGAATCTTCGTTGTGTTATGTGAGAGCTTTCCTTGTGGCACAGACTCTGGGTGTGGCTCTTGGGCCCAGTAATTGTGGCACATGGTCTTAGTTGCTCGAGGCATGTGGGATCTTAGTTCCTTGCCCAGGAATTGAACCTGTGTCCCAGGCATTGCAAGGTGAATTCTAAACCACTGGACCACCAGGGAAGTCCCTCCAGGTGAATTTGTGAAGATGGGTAGGAAAACAAAGGGATCTGTGTGTGCAAAGACACTAGCCCAAAGGCCCGCATGACATGTTTGGGGAATGATAATAAATACTTGGGGATAGTTGGAGGCGGAGGGGTAGATTTTGTGCTCAGTTGATTAAGATGACAGCATCCTGTACACCTTCAGAAATCATCTCAAAAGGCTTCCAGTGTAGTAACAATGTGATTTATTTGCACTTTCTGGCAGAGGAGTGGCAGACAGGTTAATCAGAGGCCACCTGAGTGGCAGAGAAATCAGTTAGTAATTATAGGAATTTAGATGAAACATTATGGCTTTGAAATACTATCCCTCTCCCCGTTCCTTATTTCCAAAGCACTGTGAGTCATAAGTAAAGAGTGAAAAGAGCAGAAGAGTGAACAAGAACTGCCTAAGAATCTAGGTTATTACATGGAGGGAAATGCTTGGGAGCATCAAAGGGGAGGAGGAGGTCAATGGAAGATGAGAAAATGGAAGGGAGGGAGGGGAAAAAGAAAGGAAGCAAGGATGAAGAGGAGAGAGCAGGAGAGGAGGGGAGACAGAGAGAGAGAGAGAGAGACAGAGAGAGAGAGAGAGAGAGAGAGAGGGAGAGAGACAGAGAGAGAGAGAGGGAGAGAGACAGAGAGAGAGAGAGGGAGAGAGACAGAGAGAGAGAGAGAGACAGAGAGGGAGAGAGACAGAGAGAGAGAGAGAGAGAGAGAGAGTTTCCTTTTTGTGGCTTATTTCTCATCTTTGCTGTGTTTTTTGTTTCCCTTGCCCAACTCTGCCCATGCAACTACTCTTGATAATTTTTCTCTGCTTCCTTCTCCTAAATATAACTATCTATCTCAGTTTATCTGTATTCTTAAAAAGAGGATACTGCAGTAAGACGAGTGAAACCAGATCAAAGGAGTCTTTGTGAAGTTGTGGACTTGTTGATAAGTTCTTACCTCCTTTACCTCTTATATTCAGGACCCTCTTTGTGGGCTTCCCTGGTGGCTCAGACAGTAAAGAATCTGCCTGCAATGCGGGAGACTTGGGTTTGATCCCTGGGTCAGGAAGATCCCCTGGAGAAGAGAATGGCTACCCACTCCAGTATTCTCGCCTGGAGAATTTCATTGACAGAGGAGCCTGGTGGGCTTCAGTCTGTGGAGTCGCAAAGAGTTAGACATGATTGAGCAATTAACTTTCACTTTTTTACTTTTGTCACTGAGTAAGGTGGTGAGTGATGCTGAGGCAAAGGAAGACCCATTTCATTTGAAGAATGTTCAGTCATTAATGGCTTATTTAAACCTATTCACTTATAACTGATTTAGTGTCATGTACATGAAGCAATTCACACAGAACCATTTTAAAACCACTCTTGCCCTTCTCTGTGCTTTCTGAATCATCTTCCTTCTTGCCTCATTGCTATGTAATACTTTCTCTCTGACTCTCATTACTTGGGATTTTATCTTTCTATCACATTCCTAGCTTTGTTCCCTGTTTAATGTAATGAAAGCTGATACCTGTACACTAGCTGGGATGTTCTCTTTAGCACAGGATGGAAGAGTCCTCTTCTTAAAAAGATAACAAGCTTTTACCCTAAATGTAGTGAAAATCTAATGTTTTCATATTTAGGTTGAAGTTAATGCAAATAAATAGAAGAGGGAAAGAAGAAAGAAAGAAGAATAAAGAAAGATAGAAGATTAAAAAAAAAAAACAACTGCAGAAAGTGACCAGGAAATGGAGCAGCTTTGTTTGTACGTTTGCATCCATGTTTTTCCAACAGTGATATTGGAATTGCTCCATGTGGTTTGCTTTATTCTATTAATAAAATCTGATGATTTAAGACATTAGCAATAGGCAATGGAAAAATAATGTATTTTCCCAGCCAAACCAAACCAAACTCTTATTTCTTGAGGTTGGCCCCCTAAAGACATTACTTTTGCTAACTGCTAGTATCACAGAAACCATGGAAACCTCAGGTTGAAAAAAGAGCCCTAATGATTTTAAATGAAAGAAAATGAAAATTTGAGGATTTAATATCTTTTTGAATTATTATTGGGTATAGACTACTTATATTTCCAACATTTCCCCTTATTATACATTTAGGATAACATTCACTGGACCAAAAAAAAATCTAATTTAAGTATTGGAAAGATTGATCTAAACAAAAGATTCTAGGAATAAAGGCAGAAAATAAGCACATCCCTTCATCTAAGTTTTGGACCTAAAAGACTATCATAAGGTAGAAATAATGTATAAGAGAATTTTTCATGCTGGACACACACTTTCAGTATAAGATTCTTCTGTAAGAAGTTTCTAAGGAATAGAAATATTCATAAAAAAATCTTATGAAAGTACAGTATAACTAATCCGTGAACAATTTAGTCATACTCAGGCATTTAGAAGGTAAATCTTATCCATTTCCATATATTTAAAACTTTTAGCCACAAACATTTTAGCCATTTTACTTTACAGCGTACAGAAAAAAATACATATAAAAATGAAAAATGTGCTTTGCAATGAATCTGCCACTGATATGATACAAGTGTGTGATTCAATGGGCCATGCTGGAGAGAGGGGAGACTGGCTACTGTGTGGGTGCCAGGGGTATCTGTGCTGCTTCTTGGCCTTGTGTGTTCCTGATCAGGCAGCCAGGATCTGGCAAGTCCAGGCCAGGAAGGTAGAAAACAGAACAGATTTTACTTTTAATTATGGGATTGAGAGGGAATGGGACAAAGAACACACACTTGATCTGCTGTCAAATATTTTATTTCAAAGCCAAACACTAAATTGTAGCATAGAATTAGATTGCTTTCAAAGACATTCCCCTCGCCCCCCCACCCCCCCGACCCCGGCCTTTTTTTTTTTTTCTTATTTGCTTATTCTGAACGTCACTGTGGCATTTTATGATGGTATCATGTAAGGAGTACTAAATTCAAAGACAAAAAAAAAAAAAAAAAAAAACCTAACCAGGTGTGGCTACATTACTGTGAGCTAGTTATTCAAGCATTCAGAGCCTCTGTTTCCTTGTCTAGAGAATAACTTGATTGGCTTAGATGATTATAAATTGTATTCAGTGACCCTTCAGTAGATCTGGCTTGCAGGTGTACTTTCAACCTTTGAAATATGATAAGATGTGTTAACTGGTAACCAATATTAAAAAAGCAGGACATTTCACTAAAATATAGATTTCTAAGCTTCTCTTGAAAAATTGGAAGTCTGGTAAGCAGGATCCAGAGTTTTATGGACAAAATTCTGCTGGTACTGAGTATGTCAGAACCTTCCGATCTAATTGGGAAGGAATGTTTTCTTTAGGTTGTCCCATTGTCAGTCACTGGACGCATTCATATACTGTGTTTATTCACTTTACCCATCTGACCTTTTTTTGACATTTTAGTTTTCCGTCCCTGGTCTAGAGCAATAGTTTCCAAATGTGTCTTACAAGGCCCTGGTCATTAAAGGATCCTCATGAGGAATCAAGAGGCAGGGAACAAGGGTCTAACACCTCACCACCTTTAATCAGAGCTCAGTTTTTATCTGTTTTATATATTAGGATCTACAATCACCTCTGAGGCGCAGTCTCTTAGCTAATCCTCTCAAGTATCTTCTGTTCATTTTTCATAGTAACTGAATTCTAGCTGGGCATGTGAATATTAAGATTAAACACTACAATTCCCAGCATCTTTTGCATCTAGGTATCGCCATGTGACTGATTTCTGGCCAATGGGATAGGAGCAGAGTGATGTATACAAAATTTAGGTTATATCTGAAATAGGAATTTGATGATGAGCAATCAAGGGCCCGGCAAATTTAGCCTAGGAGTACAGAACAAAGCAGGGCAAAGGCTAACAGAGTTTTTCCAAGAGAACGCACTGGTCATAACAAACACCCTCTTCCAACAACACAAGAGAAGACTCTACACGTGAACATCACCAGATGGTCAACATCAAAATCAGATTGATTATATTCTTTGCAGCCAAAGATGAAAAAACTCTATATAGTCAGCAAAAACAAGACCAGGAGCTGACGGTGGCTCAGATATGAACTCCTTATTGCCAAATTCAGACTTCAATTGAAGAAAGTAGGGAAAACCACTAGACCATTCAGGTATGACCTAAATCAAATCACTTGCGATTATACAGTGGGAGTGAGAAATAGATTCAAGGGATTAGATCTGTTAGAGTCCCTGAAGAACTATGGACAGAATTTCATGACATTGTACAGGAGGCAGTGATCAAGACCATACCACAGAAAAAGAAATGCAAAAAGGAAAAATGGCTGGCTAAGGAAGCCTTTTAGAACTAACACTCAAAAAAGATGTTCTTTTCATTATAGGGGGCTGGAATACAACAGTAGGAAGTCAAGAAATACCTGGCTGTTGCTGCTAAGTCACTTCAGTCATGTCCGACTCTGGGTGACCGCATAGACGGCAGCCCACCAGACTCCCCTATCCCTGGGATTCTCCAGGCAAGAACACTGGAGTGGGTTGCCATTTCCTTCTCCAATGCATGAAAGTGAAAAGTGAAAGTGAAATCTCTCAGTCATGTCCAACTCTTAGCGACCCCATGGACTGCAGCCTACCAGGCTCCTCCGCCCATGGGATTTTCCAGGCAAGAGTACCAGAGTGGGGTGCCATGGCCTTTTCTGAGAAACATCTGGAGTAAAAGGCAAATTTGGCCTTGGAGTACAGAATGAAGCAGGACAAAGGCTAATAGAGTTTTGCCAAGAGAATGCACTGGTCATAGTAAACACCCTCTTCCAACAATACAAGAGAAGACTCCACACATGGACATCACCAGATGGTCAATATCGAAATCAGACTGATTATATTCTTTGCAGCCAAAGATGGAGAAGCTCTATACAGTCAGCAAAAACAAGACCGGGAGCTGACTGTGACTCAGATCATGAACTCCTTATTGCCATATTCAGACTTAAATTGAAGAAAGTAAGGAAAACCACTAGACCATTCAGGTATGACCTAAATCAAATCCCTTATACAGTCCCTTATACACTTCCCTTATACAGTGGAAGTGAGAAATAGATTTATTGGACTAGATCTGATAGACAGAGTGCCTGATGAACTATGGACAGAGGTTCATGACGTTGTTCAGGAGACAGGGATCAAGACCATTCCCATGGAAAAGAAATGCAAAAAAGCAAAATGGCTGTCTGAAGAGGCCTTACAAAGAGCTGTGAAAAGAAGAGAAGTGAGAAGCAAAGGGAAAAAGGAAAGATATACCCATTTGAATCCAGAGTTCCAAAGAATAGCAAGGAGAAATAAGAAAGCCTTCCTCAGTGATCAATGCAAAGAAATAGAGAAAAACAATAGAATGGGAAAGACTAGAGATCTCTTCAAGAAAATTAGAGATTCAAAGGGAACGTTTCATGCAAAGATTGGAACAATAAATTACAGAAATGGTATGGACCTAGCAGGAGCAGAAGATATTAAGAAGAGGCAGCAAGAATACACAGAAGAACTTTCCAAAAGTATCTTCATGACACAGATAATCACAATGGTGTGGTCACTCACCTAGAGCCAGACATCCTGGAATACGAAGTCAAGTGTGCCTTAGGAAGCATCTCTATGAACAAAGCTAGTGGAGGTGATGGAATTCCAGCTGAGCTGTTTCAAATCGTAAATGATGATGCCATGAAAGTGCTGCACTCAATATGTCACCAAATTTGGAAAACTCAGCAGTGGCCACAGGACTGAAAAAGGTCAGTTTTCATTCCAATCCCAAAGAAAGGCAGTGCCAAAGAATGCTCAAACTACAATACAATTATATTCATTTCACGTGCTAGCAAAGTAATGCTCAAAATTCTCCAAGCCAGGCTTCAGCAATACATGAACCATGAACTTCCAGATGTTCAAGCTGGTTTTAGAAAAGGCAGAGGAACCAGAGATCAAATTGCCAATATCTGCTGGATCATTGAAAAAGCAAGAGAGATCCAGAAAAACATCTGCTTTATTAACAACGCTAAAGCCTTTGACTGTGTGGATCACAATAAACTGTGGAAAATTCTGAAAGAGATGGGAATACCAGAGCACCTGACCTGCCTCTTGAGAAATGTGTATGCAGGTCAGGAAGCAACAGTTAGAACTGAACATGGAACAACAGACTGGTTCCAGATCGGGAAAGGAGTACATCAAAGCTGTATATTGTCACCCTGTTTATTTTAACTTATATGCAGAGTACATCATGAGGAACACTGGACTGGATGAAGCACAAGCTGGAATCAAGATTGCCAAGAGAAATATCAATAACCTCAGATATGCAGATGACGCCACCCTTATGGAAGAAAGCAAAGAAGAACTAAAGAACCTCTTGATGAAAGTGAAAGAGGAGAGTGAAATAGCTGGCTTAAAGCTCAACATTCAGAAAACTAAGATCATGGCATCCAGTCCCATCACTTCATGGCAAATTAAAAGGCGTTTGCTGCTTGGAAGAAAAGTTATGATCAACCTAGACAGTATATTAAAAAGCAGAGACATGATTTTGCCAACAGAAGTCTGTCTAGTCAAAGCTTTGGTTTTTCTAGTAGTCATGTGTAGATGTGAGAGTTGGACTATAAAGAAAGCGGATTGCTGAAGAATGGATGCTTTTGAACTGTGGTGTTGGAGAAGATTCTTGAGAGTCCCTTGGACAGCAAGGAGATCAAACCAGTTCATCCTAAAGGAAATTAACCCTGAATATTAATTAGAAGGACTGATGCTGAGGCTGAAACTCCAATAGTTTGGCCACCTGATGCGAAGCACTGATGTATTTGAAAAAACCCTGATGCTGGGAAAGATCGAAGATGGGAGGGCAGGGGACGACAGAGGATGAGATGGTTGGATGGCATTGCCAACTGGATGGGCATGAGTTTGAGCAGGTTCCGGGAGTTGGTGATGAACAGGGAGGCCTGGTTTGCTGCAGTCCATGGGGCCGCAAAGAGTCCGACATGACTGAGCAACTGAACTGAACTGAACTGAATCAAGGGCCATGTGAACAAAGACATCACATTAATTATGATAGAGCAATATGATGAAGAATATGAAGAATCCTGGGCCCCTAGATACTTTACAGAGCAGAATATCCTAGCACTTTGCCTGCTTCAGCAGGGTTGTATTGGAGAAAAATTAACTTCATCTTGTTTGAGACAATGTTAACTTGGGTCTCTATTACCCACAAGTAAAGCTGTATCTGTAATAAAGTAACTTATTAAATCTTTCAAGCTCCAAATATCTCTAATTGTTTTACCTCTGGTTGATTTGAAATTGAATATATTTGAGTAATTTTGACTTAATGAAGACAAATCATTGTTTTAAACTTTTGCAATTACTTTCTTGAATCCCCCTTTTTAAAAAAACTGAGTGAAAGTTAAATTTATTTTCATTCATTCATATAGTTATGTTTGTATGAAATTATTATGCAAAAATACATGATCTAATAAATATTTACCAGGGAGTATATGTTCTGTTTCCCTCTAGATGATCAAGTATTATGAACACCCTTGCCAGTTCCATTTCATCCAGAGAATGAATTTGCCCCAAAGGAGTGGAGTCAAATGTGCAAAATAAATGATGTGGGTTTGCTCTGATTTAGCTATGTAGATGGCTAGAGTAGAAAAAGATAAAGTTACTAAGCTGGCTGTCTGAGGAGGCCTTACAAATAGCTGTGAAAAGAAGAGAAGTGAAAAGCAAAGGAGAAAAAGAAAGATATAAGCATCTGAATGCAGACTTCCAAAGAATAGCAAGATAAGAAAGCCTTCCTCAGTGATCAATGCAAAGAAATAGAGGAAAACAACAGAATGGGAAAGACTAGAGATCTTTTCAAGAAAATCAGAGATACCAAGGGAACATTTCATGCAAAGATGGGCTTGATAAAGGACAGAAATGGTCTGGACCTAACAGAAGCAGAAAATATTAAGAAGAGGTGGCAAGAATACACAGAAGAACTGTACAAAATAGAGCTTCATGACCCAGATAATCACGATGGTGTGACCACTCACCTAGAGCCAGATTCTGGAATGTGAAGTCGTGTGGGTCTTAGAAAGCATCAGTACGAACAAAGCTAGTGGAGGTGATGGAATTCCAGTTGAGCTATTTCAAATCCTGAAAGATGATGCTATGAAAGTGCTAAACTCAGTATGCCTGCACATTTGGAAAAGTCAGCAGTGGCTACAGGACTGGAAAAGATCAGTTTTCATTCCAATCCCAAAGAGAGGCAATGCCAAAGAATGCACAAACTACTGCACAATTGCAGTCATCTCACATGCTAGTAAAGTAATGCTCAAAATTCTCCAAGCCAGGCTTCAGCAATACGTGAGCCATATACTTCCAGATGTTCAAGCTGGTTTTAGGAAAGGCAGAGGAACCAGAGAGCAAATTGCCAACATCTGCTTGATCATCAAAAAAGCAAGAGAGTTCCAGAAAAACATCTATTTCTTCTTTATTGACTATGCCAAAGCCTTTGACCGTGTGGATCACAACTGTGGAAACTTCTGAAAGAGATGGGAATGCCAGACCACCTGACCTGCCTCTTGAGAAATCTGTATGCAGGTCAGCAAGCAACAGTTAGAACTGGACATGGAACAACAGACTGGTTCCAAATAGGAAAAGGAGTACGTCAAGGCTGTATATTTTCACCCTGCTTATTTAACTTATATGCAGAGTACATCATGAGAAATGCTGGGCTGGATGAAGCACAAGCTGGAATCAAGATTGCCAGGAGAAATATCAATAATCTCAGATATGCACATGACACCACCCTATGGCAGAAAGCGATGAAGAACTAAAGAGCCTCTTGATGAAAGTGAAAGTGGAGAGTGAAAAGGTTGGCTTAAAACTCAACATTCAGAAAAAGAAGATCATGGCATCCGGTCCCATCACTTCATGGGAAATGGATAGGAAACAGTGGAACACAGTGTCAGACTTTATTTTTGGGGGCTAGAAAGTCACTGCAGATGGTGATTGCAGCCATGAAATTAAAAGACGCTTACTCCTTGGAAGGAAAGTTATGACCAACCTAGATAGCATATTGAAAAGCAGAGACATTACCTTGCTAACAAAGGTCCGTCTAGTCAAGGCTTTGCTTTTTCCAGTGGTCATGTATGGATGTGAGAGTTGGACTGTGAAGAAGGCTGAGCGCCGAAGAATTGATGCTTTTGAATTGTGGTGTTGGAGAAGACTCTTGAGAGTCTCTTGGACTGCAGGGAGATCTAACCAGTCCATCCTAAAGTCCTGGGTGTTCATTGGAAGCACTGATGCTGAAGCTGAAACTCCAATATTTCGGCCACCTCATGCGAAGAGCTGAATCCTTTGAAAAGACCCTGATGCTGGGAGACACTGGGGGCAGGAGGAGTAGGGGATGACAGAAGTTGAGATGGCTGGATGGCATCACTGACTCAATGGACATGAGTCTGAGTGAACTCCAGGAGTTGGTGATGGACAGGGAGGCCTGTCATGCTGTGATTCATGGGGTCACAAAGGGTCGGACACGACTGAGCCACTGAAATGAACTGAAGCTGCTCAAGAGAGGTCTTTGAGGTAGGCTGTTTCAGGCTCAATTTAAAATCTAGTGATGATGGTCCCTAAAACTTGAATTGCTATCAGTTCATTTCAGTTCAGTCGCTCAGTCGTGTCTGACTCTTTGCGACCCCATGAATCGCAGCACACCAGGCCTCCCTGTCCATCACCAACTCCTGGAGTTCACTCACATGCATGTCCATCGAGTCAATGATGCCATCCAGCCATCTCATCCTCTGTTGTCCCCTTCTGCTCTAGCCCCCAATCCCTCCCAGCATCAGAGTCTTTTCCAATGAGTCAACTCTTTGCATGAGGTGGCCAAAGTACTGGAGTTTCAGCTTTAGCATCATTCCTTCCAAAGAAATCCCAGGGTTGATCTCCTTCAGAATGGACTGGTTGGATCTCCTTGCAATCCAAGGGACTCTCAAGAGTCTTCTCCAACACCACAGTTCAAAAGCATCAATTCTTCAGTGCTCAGCCTTCTTCACAGTCCAACTCTCACATCCATACATGACCCCTGGAAAAACCATAGCCTTGACTAGACGGGCGTTAGTCGGCAAAGTAATGTCTCTGCTTTTGAATATGCTATTTAGGTTGGTCATAACTTTTCTTCCAAGGAGTAAGCGTCTTTTAATTTCATGGCTGCAGTCACTACCTGCAGTGATTTTGGAGCTCAAAAAAATAAAATCTGACACTGTTTCCATTGTTTCCCCATCTATTTGCCATAAAGTGATGGGACCAGATGCCATGATCTTCGTTTTCTGCATGTTGAGCTTTAAGCCATCCTTTTCACTCTCCTCTTTCACTTTCATCAAGAGGCTTTTTATTTCCTCTTCACTTTCTGCCATAAGGGTGGTGTCATGTGCATATCTGAGGTTATTGATATTTCTCCTGGCAATCTTGATTCCAGCTTGTGTTTCTTTCAGTGCAGCATTTATTATGATGTACTCTGCATATAAGTTAAATAAGCAGAGTGAAAATATACAGCCTTGACGTACTCCTTTTCCTATTTGGAACCAGTCTGTTGTTCCATGTCCAGTTCTAACTGTTGCTTGCTGACCTGCATACAGATTTCTCAAGAGGCAGGTCAGGTGGTCTGGTATTTCCATCTCTCCTAGAATTTTCCACAGTTTCTTGTGATCCACACAGTCAAAGTCTTTACAGCTGTTGTTATAAATAAGCAGAGGATTTCATTTTTCAAAGTCTGGGGAAACAGAAAATTTCTATGGCAATGAACTCTATTTTTAAATACATATTTGAGTGGAGATTACTGCTGTAGTCATCATTTTGAATCCATGTAGCTACCTCACAAAACTTATGAGAAAGAAAAAAATCCAAGACAAACCAACCTTGGATGTCATTCAAGTGACGCCTTGGAAGTGATGTTTAAGTAAGTTTAGCATGTATCACCCTTTCTGCGCCCAAACCTGATATGTAATATTCAGAAGTCCTGGGAAGTATTCAAATCCTAATATTTGGAACTAAAAGCAGCTATCAATAGAGATGGTTAGGTTAGAGCTGATTCTGATGGGACTTGTATGTTGAGACAGGTATGTCCTTGATATTGGAAAGTAAAATCCTTTCTTCATAATGTTTATGGGATTTGAAGTGATATAAGCATCTCACATCAATTAACTATCCCTTGAGCATAAACAAATTCTTTTTGACAAATAGACCATCATAAAGGCTTTCAGGAGACGTGGATCCCTGGGTTTGAAAGATCCCCTGGAGGAGGAAATGGCAACCCACTCCACTATTCTTGCATGGAGAATCTCATGGACAGAGGAGCCTAGAAGGCTGCAGTCATGGGACGTGACTGAGTGACTAAACAAGAACAGCAACAAAGAAAGGTATAGCTAGTATGCATTAATGATTTAATTCAGTTTTCAAACGTCCTCAGTTTGTTCACTTAAAAATTTGGCTTAATAAAGTACCAGCCTTAATAAAGTCTTAATAAAGACTAATAAAGTCTAAAGACTTAATAAAGTCCCTTAATAAAGGGACCAGTCTCATAACAGCTGGGCAGAGGAAAATATTCTAGTTTTAAGGGTAATTTGGGTCCTAACATGTATAGAATCAAATGAGAAATCTGTTTTCTACATGTTTTAAATCAGATATTTGGGGGTAGGTGTTGTTTTAAAGGCCTTAAATAATTTCTTTGTGCCCAATGGCCAGAAGGACATATCTTTTTCTTTGGTTGAATTCTTTGGCTGAACTCAGAACTGAGTATGTACTCTCAAGACTTAATGAAGAAAATATTAATATTTCTCCCTAATTTGTTGAATCAGAAGATAAGAGGTAAAAAAATCAATTCTCTTAGGAAACTTTATGAGTAGACACTGGGTCCTTTGAGTCCATTTGGAAATAAACATGCTTAAATGTGAAATCTCCTTTCTTATAGAACAAGTGTACTTGGGAGCCATTTGGTCTTCGAAATTTATGTTATCCAGAGTCGGACACGACTGAGCAACTGAACTGAACTGAACTGATGCTAACATCTTACAAATTTTATTATATCTCTATATATATGGATATAAAAGAGAAGGGGCTTTCTTATACTAAAATAACAGTGATTTGCACTCTGGTTTATTGCTTGTTTTTAACTTTGGTAAGTCTTTTTGCTTCTCTATGCCTCAGTTTCCTCACCAAAACAGTGGAGATACATGCTTTCCTAAGTGTTTCCCAGGCTGTTGTCATGAGAAACTCATGGTCATTTCATTAAAAAAAAAACACATTGAACTTCTTTGGAGGTCCAGTGGTTAAAACTTCATGCTTCCATGGCAGGAGGTGTGGGTTTAATTCCTGGTCGAGGAACTAACCTCCTACCTGCTACCACACAGCCTAAATAAATAAATAGAAATAGGACAAAAATGAACCATACATTAAAAAAAAATACCATCAAATAACATTGAACATTGAAATAGATGCTTCATTATAAAATAGGATGCTCTGTTCTGAGTGTAAGTAAATATTACCTGTGCAGCCAGGAAAAAGAACTTCTCAGAGCTCCTGTTGCAGATGGCATAATTACCAGATGGTCTCAGCTGCCACATTCTAAATCCACCACTGCTGTGACGCAGAGGCCACATTTCCCACAGGCTGTTTTAAGTCTGTGACTGAGCACTGTAGGATTACTAGGACATGGCCATTCCTGGAAAAGAAAGGACTCTCTGGTGGAAGACTTTGTCTCAAGGACTTCCCAGCAACCTTGCTGAACTTCCTTCAAGTTGCACTGCAGTCTCAGATGGCACAGTGGTAAAGAATGTGCCTGTCAATGTAGAACATGCAAGAGACATGGGTTTGACCCCTGGGTTGGGAAGATCCCCTGGAGTAGGCAATGGCAGCCCACTCCAGTATTCTTGCCTGGAAAATCCCATGGACAGAGAAGCCTGGCAGGCTACAGTCCATGGGGCTGCAAAAGAGCTGGACACAACTAAGCATGCACACACACAACTCAGATGCTCCTTACCCAGCCTCACATCCTTCCCTCTTTCCTTCACAGGGGTCAGATTTGCATCCTGGTCTGACGGTTCTCTGAGCCTCCCCTGGAGCCCTGTGTCATTTTCCCTCGTAGATGTTTCCTCCATTTAATCTTTTGTGTAATTAATCTCATCTTGACATCTGGTTTTACACAATACCTTTTTGAAGGACAATCCCTTTGAATACACATTGTGAGATTTTTCTAAGGTTTTGTAATTTGGTAGGTAAGTTTCCTATCAATTTGTATTATCCGTTTACAAAGGCATAAGCAATAACATATTTAAAACCATATAACAATGCACATATTTTCAACTGTTAAGTATTTTCTTTAAGAATTATAAGAATGGTTTGTCAGGAACACATCTGATACCTTTTATGATACTATTTCAAAAGAATATATTTCGAATATATTTCAAAAGTTATACTGAGTAACTATCCTCTTAAGAATAATAAGGATAATATGCAAAGGAAACATACATACGTGGTACAGCTTTGAGTCATTGTGACTATTTCTTTTTCTTATTCCTCCCAGAACACCCATCAAAATAGCAAAGGCAAAGCCAATGGAAAGTATCTTTATTTCTTTTTAATGAAGATATAATTATTAGACCAGCTCACATGAACAAGTAAAGTAGAAATTTAAGGCTAATTCAGGCACAAGTTTTGTTTTCACTGAATTGGCAAATAAATAATTATTTTGCTTAATTATTCTGTTTAAGTGCTAATTAAACAAAATATCATTAACCATTTCTTATGTACAGTTTTTGTGTACTTAGTCATACTTTACTTAAAATTTTATATTTATGTTTTTACTTATATAATAAACTCATTTTTCTATTGTTTCTTAATCAGTCTCACAAAAGTTATATATAACAGTCTAACTAGAGTTTACATTGTCTTACATAGTCCATTTCACTGAGAACTTAAATTACTTCTAGTTTTTTACTGCTGAAAATACTGCTGCTTTATGCAGTTTTATATATCTCTCATATTTTATAGTTGTTTAGGAAGAATGTACCCATTAAAATTACATGTTAACTAATTTGTTTCAAAAACATTTGGATCAATTTATACCTCCCACAGAAATTATATGAGATTATTCCTCTCATCACACACACGCTTGCTAAGATGCTAGCTACATGTTGATGTATGGCAAAACCAATACAATATTGTTAAGTAATTAACCTCCAATTAAAATAAATAAATTTATATTAAAGAAATAAAATCATCACTTTCTGAAAAAAACAAAACAAAACAAAATATCCCAATCATTTCACATGGAAAAGAGGATATTTCATAGAACTGTGGTTAAATAGTTCCCCATATGGTTATTAGTGAGTCCTGTTTACATTTTTTTTGTGAACTATTACACATTTATATATTGGACACTTTCCTTATTTGTATGTCTTTAGCTAATAAAGAAATTACCTTGATCTATGATATTGACATCAAATATTTCCCCCCAATTGGTTGTACCTTCCTTTCTATTTCTTTGTGTTTTGTCTCCCTCATTCTTAATGCTCAACTGGCATCTATCGAGCACTTATGTTTGGCTCAGTACTGGGAGCTGAGGATTCAATTTTAAACAAAGACAGACTGTGCTCTCTTGTAGCTTCTACAGTATATCGGGAGGAACAGAAAATTAAACAAGCAGTTATCAAAAACATATGATATGTGCTAGATTATGGAACTAAGTGGGCTTCCCAGTGATAAAGAACCTGCCTTCCAATGTAGGAGACATAAGAGACGTGGGTTCAATCCCTGGGTCAGGAAGATCCCCTGGAGGAGGGCATGGCAACCCCATTCCATTATTCTTGCTTGGAGAATCCCATGGACAGAGGAACCTAGTGGGCTACAGTCCATAGGGTGGTAAAGAGTTGGACATGACTGAAGCGACTTAGCACACACACATGGAGCTAGGTAATAGGAAGCTGTGGGTGTTCTTTAGAGGCCATGTAAATCAATTTAGAGAGAACAAGCAGTTGTAGTTGGCTAAAGAGGTGGAATGGAAGAACGAAGCCAGTAGATGAGACTGGAAAAGGCAGAAGAAGGCAAAGTTGGAAGGATTTAGGCATGTTAAAGGGTTTGGTTTTTATTACAAGGACTATGGGAGGTAGTTTAGTGGTTGTTTAGTAGATGAGAAAGATGATAATGCTTATTTTAGAAAGATCATTCTGGCTGCTGTGTGGAGAATGGCGAAAAGTGGAGCAGACCTAGTGGAATAATGCAAAAGGGCCAATGATGGCCTGGATGGGCGTTGTATGAGTGGACAAATCCCAGAAATATTTAGTGGACAGGATCCAAAGGTCCTAGGGATGAGATGTGGGCAGCAAAGGGAGATCTGGCTTCTGACTTGAGTAGCTAAAGTGAGGGTGCCATTTGTTTAGTAAAAACAAGTTGGCAGGAAGGAATCAGCTCTAGATTTTTAAATGCCATATATGCATATAATAACATTCTTGGCAATCTGTTATGATGCATTGCCACCTTTAAGTAAATTTTGTATTTCTTTTGGCCTTAGTTGAATAGAGATTTGCTTTAAGAGAGAATTTTTAGCCATTCTAAATAACAAGAATTTAGGTTATCTGTTGAGATTCCCTAGATGGATAAGAGACTGTTGGGTCTAACTATGCAATTCTAACAATCATAATCCTAAATTGAGGTCCACGATTTAGTTGATGGGGACTTCCCTGGTGGTTCAGTGGTTAAGAATCTGCTTGCCAATGCAGGGGACACTGGTTTAATCCCTGGTCCTAAAAGATTCCACCTGCTGTGGAGCAACTATGTCCATGTGCCACAGCTACTGAGCCCATGTGCCATAGAGCTAATACTCTGCAGCTAGATGAGGCGCTGCAATGGGAAGCCTGTGCACTGCGAGGAAGAGCAGCCCCCACTTGCTGCAAAGAGAGAAAACCCACGTGCAGCAATGAAGACCCAGTGCAGCCAACAATAAATAAATATATTTTTAAAAAGTTAGCTCTAAAAAAATGATTTCATTGATAATCATAACAGATATTTTAAAAATACCCAATTATTTGTTATCTCCAAGGGATATACATAAATATATCACATAGAAGTGATTTTAAAATGGTGGAAGATTGGAACATCTTTACTATCTTTCACACATGTGACCCCTAACAGATAAATGAGTTTACGGTCTAGTTTTACATATCTTTAGAATTAGATGCAAAAAAAATGTATGCGTACATAAGATGTCACTTTCTTTGTTGGAGGGGAGTAAGTTTCTTTCTTGGAGGAGATGATTCTCTCTAGTTTTTTGAAGGGGAAAAGTAAGTGCAGCAAGCAAGGGACCTGAACAATCCTTAAAAGTATGGTTAACAAAATAAGATATAAACGATCTTGGCAAAAGGTTCTGGAACACAAAACTTTTATTATGATTGTATAGACTAGTGTTTTTCAGACTCATCTACAAGCACTAAAAATTTTGTTTGCTGAACGGTAGTTGGGAACATTTCTTGTACTTTATAACTTTCTTAATGGATCATTTGGAAACTAAATAAATTCCTGTTGGAAGTATCATGTTCTCAGGTACACTAGACCCTGGAGCATCATGTATGCTTCTGAAACTGGTTGTGATAATTTTAAACAAAACAGTGTTAAACTAGCTCAATTGCTTCTCTCTCTCTCTCCATAATCATGTAGCCTTGTAGAATATTGTAATGGTTTAATTTAGTGTCCCACAAATGTCCTCATTGATAATAATTTAATATTCCTTCGATTTAATTTTCAGTCTGCTGTCATAAAAGCAAACAAATGGCTTTGGAAAGGGCATAGCGCTTGCCAATGAATGTGGGTGACTGGCTCGATTCTTATTGCCTAACTGTAGCCCACAATAAAACATTTCTCAAAAAAAATTATTTGGTCTATCCTGTCTAAGCTAGAAAAGACTCACGTACAAAGCATTTGTTTTCCATCATATGAACAGCCCAAATGGCCAGCTGGCTAAAGTAATTATGTGACTAGTACGTCTAATTTGAAGACTGCATGGTCAAACCAGAAATCTTATTTCTTAAAGACAGGAAATTAAGAGTTGTATTTACTAACCTGATTTTATAGTATATATTATATGCATTTATATAATGCACTATACATGAGTATCTATTAATATTATGTATATTATATATTAACTAATTTTTCTGAACACTAAGGTTATTTGAACTGAAGCTCTTAGTTTGCATTTTGTTGAACTCTAAAATAACGCAACAATGGGTTTTCTTAGCCTTTTTAATTTAGCTCAACTAAATAGGGAATAGGCAGTAAGCCACAGGCAATCCATTCTTCAGGGTGTAGTGAGGTCTTCTAACAAGGTACAAAATGGGCTTCTGATATTTAGAAGAACAAAGTTCGTCCTTGGTTTTTCCCTAGTGATAAGGCATGAACAGTGCCACGATTTCTTGAGCCAAATGACTTGGTTCAATATGTGTCAGGGACTGGGGTGGGGTTCAGTGGTGGGGAGGAACCTTGTTTCATGTACAATAGGCTCCTGTTGATCTAGTTTTTAATTTAGCAATGCAACTGATTTTAATCATTCTTGGAATTTTGCAACCTTTGCATTACTTTAGTTCTTAAACTGAGAACAGCACTCTATTTTGTTGACCTTTCAGGAAGTGATGGAAAACTCATGATAGAATCTAATCTCACAAACTTTGTAATCAGAATAGAGATAGTGTCATTGATGAGTTTCTAAGTTTGTGTTTGCATCCAAGCAGTTTTCTTCCTCACTTTTATGTATATGTGTTCCTAATAATGTGAACCATGAATTCTGTGGAGAGGGAGCTTTTTGCACTTAAGGTAGTTTAGATAGGGAACATGCATGTTGTATAGAAGTGCAAACTCAAAAGGATTGTTTGTACACTTGAGCACTTATGAGTCAAAGACAGGCAAGACAAAAATCCTTTTATTAATGAATTGTGGATCCCAAGAGAAAGGATCTCTGAAGTGGTATGGTGGTTTAGTCACTAAGTTGTGTCCAACTCTTTGCAACCCTATGGACTGTAGCCCACCAGGTTCCTCTGTCCATGGTTTTCTTCAAGCAAGAATATTGGAGTGGGGTGCCATTTCCTTCTTCAAGGCTAAACTACCAGCCAGAATTGTGGAGCCCAAGATAAAGCATCTTTGGGGTATATGAAGAAAGACAAAAAGGTTTCTCTTCCTATTTCTGGATTAGCAAAACAAAAATTTAAAGCACATGAAATTTAATTTTGACACTGTTTCACATTGTCTTCTGTAGGAAGACAATATAGAATTTCCTGCTGTCTAGTCTCAGTCATTAGTATTGATATTTCTGTGTTACCCTCAGTGCTCCACTGCAACATGCTAGTAACATTTGCTCCCTCCCCTCACCTCACCATGGCTCCATATGCCGTGGTTATTTCACTCAAAACTCCCAGTTCTGAGTGCAATTCACCCAGCCAATAATTAAGAGGAAAGCAACTGGGTGGAGAAAATCATTCTAAAACATAATTGGAAAACAGTCACATAATCTTCAAAATGGCATTTGTATTTTAAAAAGAAGATGCTTTTCTAACCTAAATGAATCTAGGATCTAGGACTGAATCTAAATGTCCTCATTTTGATGAGGAAAATAGGATCAGCTCCCCTAAGCTGATTTTATTTTTTCTTCATTTTTTCCCTGTAATGTATTTAAAAGCCACGGATTTAGTTTTCATAATGGTTTCCAAAGCAATAAGAGTGGGGGATTCTGATTCAGAAGGTAAGACACAAGTGGGATAGTCATTTCTACGTATGGGTGGATTATATGGTATGTGTTGTAAGTATGACAACTGTCTGATCACAACAGAGTAAAGGGAAAAGCTGTTTACTGAATCAGAAATTGCTTAAAAAGGTTTAAATTTAATTGATTTTTTACATAAGTATTTTATATACTTGCACGTGCATGCTCAGTCACTCAGTCATGTCTGACTCTTTGCAACCCCATGGACAGTAGCCCGCCAGGCTTCTCTGTCCAAGGAATTTTCCAGGAAAGCATACTGGAGTGGGTTTCCATTTCCTACTCCATGGAATCTTCCTGACCCAGGGATCAAAACTGCATCTCCTGCATTGACAGGCAGATTTTTTACCACTGCATCACCTGGGGAACCTGTTTTATATACTACAGCATGCTTATAAAATAATAAGTATAAATCTGAACATAAAAGCTGACTTTTTACATGTGCAATTCATCCTTCACATTTCAGTGGGGGAGAGGGTGCTATGATTCCTTCTTCTACCTCTTTTCTACTTTGTTTAAAGCTGGATTGTGTTTTTAAAGTTACTTTGAGTGATCTGGATGTAATGTTATGCCACATCCCAAGAGCCTCAAGCCAGTAAATAGCACCTTAAGACTGAACAATTAGTTAAACAGCAATGGAGCATTCCAACCCTGACACCAACTTCAGTTGTGCATGGAGGCAGTGAAACAAACTCAACCTTGTTTATATAAACTAGGCTCCAAAAAGAAATACTGGAAATCAAGAGATATGATGGATGATTATAGAAGAATTGGCTAGAAACTATGTTTTCCTCTATAAAACTGCCCACAATAAGCAGGTTTTTCTTGGCTGGGAGAGGAGACTTTGCAGGCAGTAGCACCCAGTGCTGTTCAGTAATGATAATGGGAAAATCACAAGGTTCAAATTCATTTTAAAAGGTTTTCTGGGAGTGTTTAAGATTTTTCTTAAACACTAACAATTTTTCTCCTAATGAAACACATGACAAACAAAAAATGAAATATATACACAGTTCCCTATATAATAGCCTTATTCATAGGACATGTAGGAAGTTAAATGTTTCCCACCAAACATATTTTTCTTTTGGCTTCCTCAGGGCTGGAAAATCCACTATTTAAGATTTATAGTTTTGGTTTAAGCTTTTTGGTTATTCTTGTTGTCTTCTTTAAAAGACTAAATGCAATCTAAGTGGGAAAATTTGTGAAGAATCATAGCTTCAGGGAGCAAATCTAAATTCATTTATTAATGAAGTCAGCAAAAAGCTACTGAACACCTCCTTGTGTGTCGGGTATACCAGTAGCACTGAAGATGGAGGAATAAGGTAAGGCTTCTGCCCTCGGTACAAGTAGTTGTTTAATTCTTAGCTTGAGCTGCACTGCAATTATGTATTTCCAGTGTCAGGGATATGAACTTTCTTTTGGCCCATTGGAGGTTTAATAAAAATATCCGCCTGCAATTCAGGAAATGCAGGAAATGCAGATTTGATCCCTGGGTTGGGAAGACTCCCTGGAGGAGGAAATGGCAACCCGCTCTAGTATTCTTGCCTGGAGAATCCCATAAACAGAGAAGCCTGAAACACTACAGTCCATGGGGTCACAAAGAGTCAGACACAACCGAGAGACTGAAAAATTCAATAACGATTTGGTCCATCAGTCCCTCTAGCTGAGTTTATCTGAGATGAAACAGAACCTTTCTTGCCAGTTGGCCACACTTTCTGCCTTGCTCAATTTCATCAGTGTTACTGCCTTTCCCAGGCAATGGAACTTTTCCTGACAACTCAACTCCACATGAATCTTTCCCTTCTCAAATTTCCACTGCGTTAAAATCACACAGATTAGCACTCAACTGTTCCCTGATTATTCAATGCATGATCAATTTGCTTCCCAGCTATGTTATAAAATGCTTCAAGGCAAAGATTTCTTTTATATCCTCTAAACCTGAGGTTCTTCAAATGGAGACCTCGTGACAAAACCACCCAGATGAATGTGATTAAGCTAAAGTTTGAGAATCTTTGCTCCAGACCATTGTATCTCAAATTCTAATGTGTTAAAAAAAAATCATTTGGAAAATATGTCTAAATGCAGATTCGTATTTAGTTGGTCTAAATTTTGCCTTTCTAACAGGTTCACAGATAATGCTGATGTTCTAGGGGAAGGTCTGAAGATCAAAGAGAGAAAGCTTATAATCCCACATACAAAGTTTGGGCCATGAGGAGATGTCTAACAAATATTTAGAGATTTCAATCAAAGTTACCCTAGTGTGAATTATTTTATACAACTGATTGAATAAGTGCATCCACAACTGAGAGAAAATAGCATTAAAAAGGACAAGGAGAGCAAAGGAAGATAAAATTTATTTATGTAACAATTTTACTGGGAAACTTACTTGAATCCCAGATTTGAAATTTTGTAGTCTCAATTTTTTTTTGATTTCCTGTATATCTTTTTTCTAAGTATCCATGTACTCATAAAGAAATATATTAATCTTATCTTTGAAGTATTTATAGAATTTATAAATTGCCAGTCACATTATTTAACACAGCTTGTTAAACTGAGTTCCCTTTAGCAGACACTTCCTTTTAAGTACAGGAAAAAAGTTACCTTTTCTGATAATTTCAAAAGCATAACTGTAAAAATTAGAATTTCTACAGTCTGTGTTCTTGAAACAACTGAAAATGCTCTACACTGCCTTTAGCAGAAGGTAGTAGGTGAATGGCTAAAGGAAGAGAAGAAGATACATATCTTGAAAGAAACAACATTAGGCTTAAACATTTATCATTAAGTCTTTTCACAGTAAAAAGAATGAAATAATGAATTTCTGGCCCTGATGAGTTTTGTATTAAACCCTGACAACAGTATTGTTTTCCTGCTATTTCAGAACAATATTTTCTTAGTGCAAAACACTATCATGCCTGGTACATGGTACACTCACCAAGCAGTTGAAAGCAATTAAACAAATAGTTTGGACAAAGTCAATTTTTATACATTCCATACACATTGAAAAAACAGGTTCAAATAAACCTCAAACAAGAGTTAAATCTGGTAATGAACAGGTGTTATATTTCATAAGACTCAAGTACAGGCAAGTAACACCTACAGCATGTTACTCCACATCTGCGGCAAAGCTGGAATAAGTAGTTATTTAAATGATCCACTCTGCCAGGATCCATCAATGTTATGACTTTCTTTGAAATTATGGAAAACAATGTTGTTATTACAATTTTTTTTTTAATCATGTAAAGGAGAAAAGGACAAAAGTAACACGAATTCCCTTCAGTGACTCAGATTTGTGGAAGCTGCTCCAGTATTTTCACCTCTGACTGCAGTGGAATTGTTCACAAGGGCACAGATGAACATTCAGTTCAAGAACCAGCTGTATGATTCAGAGGGGAAAGAAAAAAAATAAGTGGACTCACTTATACCCCATGTTAAACCAGAATTGAATGCTTCCCAGGGTTTTAAAGCATCTGGAAAATCTCTTTATACTGTCTCTTCTTTTGGTCCTATCTTTTCACTTATTTCTATCCAAGATGGGAGGGGGGAAAAAGGCTGAAATGTCATGAGAAAGTTATATTCAGCCGAAATTTATGTAAGAAGAACCAGTGCTTTTTTCTACTCGACTTCCATTCCAATGTTGCATACTTAAGCGCTAGTCTTCTAAGGGTGCCAGCATTCTCCTGAACCAAAATAAGCAAACATCCAAGTACTTTGAATTTTCTTCCTCAAAATTATGTTTCATTATCCTGGGATCTTGACAGAATAAAAGAACACTGCTGAATTCTAAAAGGTTTTCACATTTATCTGGATATGCAGTAACCTGGAGGAATTTATCCACTGGATTTACGTTTTTCCATTTGAATCCTACCCTGCAAAATTCCTGACAAATCTGAATTCTCATCTGTAAAAAGAAAAGGCCATTGAAGGAAATGTTCCTCTTCTTTCCCCAGAAGCCCCCATCCCACAGCCTAGTCCAGGAGTCTCAGGACTTAGTCAAGGGTATTCTGTTACAAGACATTGTCCTCCCTGACATGGTATGTTGTTGGAAATCACTTTGAATGAAGGCATTGAAGGCCTCAATGAAAACAAGTTTTACTGCTTTTGTATGTAAAAGATCCCGAATGACTTGAGACTGGAGAACTTTCCCCTTTGACCTTTACGAGTTTTTGCATCCCCATTCTCACCCCACAACTGTTCCTTCCCATCCCCTTTTCACCCCTAATTCCTCCTCTTCACCTCATTCAGTGAAATACAAGCTGCCCAGACAATGATTCTCATTCCCCAAGAACAATCCCTCTATGCCCATTTCCGAAACTAGCTGGACTTCAGCCAACCCCTATCCTGCTAAATTGAGCTGAACTTCGGCCAACTGTCTCCTGCTAAAGCCACGCAGAATTTTCCACCATCCTTCTCCAAATAGAATGTTCCTCTGGAGCCTGCCTTGAGAGTCTTTCCTAATGGCTGTCTAGTTGATTTCATCCATAATTTTGCTACTGAGTTTCAGGCAGGATAGGTCCCTTTGCTGCTCAGCCTGGCCACTTCATAGAGGAGTAAGTCCTTCCATGGACCATGCCAGTGTCCAGTTATCTTGGTCTTGAAGCACTGCTTAAGCCTTTATTCTTTCTGTTTATCTTTGGTATACATCTCTTGGTTTGATTTATTCTGCTCACAGAAATTCTTGTAGTCATGGTAGAGCCATAGTGCTAAGGAGGTTTCATTAGTTTGTTTAGGCCACTTGAATATAGGTTTAACATTATAAAGCCAATAGCACTGAACATTTGGAAGTAGTTTGGAACTTCAGTGAATGAAAAGATTCAGATTCTAAATATTCAATGGTCAACAAGTTTTTAACTCATATGAAGAGGTCTCTTTAAAGACCAAAAAAAAAAAAAAAAAAGTCCCCTAAAATACAGCAAAGTTATGAAATTACATCTCTTAAGGATTCCTTCAGTTCAGTTCAGTCACTCAGTTGTGTCCAACTCTTTGCGACCCCATGAATCGCAGCAAGCCAGGCCTCCCTGTCCATCACCAACTCCTGGAGTTCACTCAAACTCACATCCATCGAGTCGGTGATGCCATCCAGCCATCTCATCCTCGTCCCCTTCTCCTCCTGCCCCCAATCCCTCCCAGCACCAGAGTCTTTTCCAATGAGACAACTCTTTGCATGAGGTGGCCAAAGTACTGGAGTTTCAGCTTTAGCATCATTCCCTCCAAAGAACACCCAGGGCTGATCTCCTTCAGAATGGACTGGTTGGATCTCCTTGCAATCCAAGGGACTCTCAAGAGTCTTCTCCAACACCACAATTCAAAAGCATCAATTCTTTGGCGCTCATCTTTCTTCACAGTCCAACTCTCACATCCATACATGACCACAGGAAAAAACCATAGCCTTGACTATATGGACGTTTGTTGGCAAAGTAATGTCTCTGCTTTTGAATATGCTATCTAGGTTGGTCATAACTTTTCTTCCAAGAAGTAAGCGTCTTTTAATTTCATGGCTGCAGGATTCCTTAGGAAAAGCTAATAAAAATGTGGAGGACCTCAAAATCAAAACTAAGCTTGCTTTTTCCACTTCTGCTCCATCTTTAAATTGACTCTCCTCCTGGTCCCCCAACTTCTTCCTTTCCCTGATCTGCTCCTCCTCCTCTTGAACCTTCCCTCAATCCCCTTCTCCTCTACTGCCCATGTCTAAATATAGTCCTCTCAGTGGAAACTATCCCCGCACAATATCTTTTAATGTAGATTGAAATCATTCTTCAGTTTTAAATCTTGGTCAAAACAGATTTTCATAATTTAGCAAAGGACTTTCTGATTCTTCCTAGGGAGGAAACAGAAGTTAGTTGAAGATTTTAAGCATTGTCTTAGGAATGTATAGTCTGGGCTTCCCTGATCTCTATAAATTAGTTCATCTCTTTGTGGGAAACCAGAGGTAGTAGAAATTCATTTGAAAATGAGAATGGATTGATTACTGAAATGATACAAGAAATGGGACAAAATTTAAATTTTTTATAAAAGTGAAAAAGTTGGATAAGATCTCTTAGCAGCTATTCCTGAGGTGTTTCTGTCAAAATTCACTTGTCAAAAATCCAGTTATGTAAAGAGGGAGAAAATAGATCCATCCTTGATTTCAGAAACAGCTTAACTACCATATTCTTTTCTCCATAGGGATGAAGACTATTCTTTTCTCCATAGGGATGAAGATATCACAACTGCCTTAACTACTTTCTTTGCTGATGGCCTTAAATCTGAAGTGACAGATTTAGTTAGGAAATGGAATACGAGATTGTATACACTGCTTTCTCTGAATTATAAGGGCTCAGTGAGCACCTTGAAGATACTTTGGCTCAGAAAAACAAAATTACAGATCAAATTAATAACTTTTCAGATAAGCCATTAGAGAAATCCAGGAACAAAAACATCTCTATAGCTAGTCTAGACAAAGATACCTGTGGATACTATTAAGATAAAAAAAGACTAAAAAACCTTAATTTGAAAGACAGAATCTAAAGTGACAAAGAGCCACCTTTGTTTAACACAGTGACTTGTCTTTGAGTAAGTAGATCCTCTGGTTTTCTAAAATTGCCCTGAAAATGTAAAGATGAAATTACCATATAATTGTGAAAAAAAAAAAAACATCCTAGGATGTTTCTTTTTTGATACTAGACCTACACTTCCTACTATAAACCCATCATTCCTTGCTTAGAGTAACCAAGGAATTACAAACAAATTGTGCATCACAACAAACTGTGGAAAATTCTAGACCACCTGACCTGCCTCCTGAGAAATCTGTATGCACGTCAAGAAACAATAGTTAGAACTGGACGTGGAACAATGGACTGATTCCAAATTGGGAAAGCAGTGCATCAAGGCTGAATATAATCACAATGCTTATTTAAATTCTATGCAAATTACATCAGGTGAAATGCTGGACTGGATGAAGCACAAACTGGAATCAAGATTGCTGGGAGAAATATCAATAACCTCAGATAAGCAGATGACACCACCCTTATGGCAGAAAGAGAAGAGAAACTGAAGAGCCTCTGGATGAAAGTGAAAGAAGAGAGTCAAAACGTTGGCTTAAAACACAACATTCGGAAAACTAAGATCATGGCATCCAAGTCCCATCACTTCATGGTAAATAGATGAGGAAACAATGGAAACAGTGACAGACTTTATTTTCTTGGGCTCCAAAATCACTGCAGATGGTGACTGCAGGCATGAAATTAAAAGACAGTTGCTCCTTGGAAGAAAAGCTGTGACCAACCTAGATAGCAAATTGAAAAGCAGAGACATTACTTTGTTGACAAAAGTCCATCTAGTCAATGCTATGGTTTTATTCAGTAGTCATGTATGGATGTGAGAGTTGGACCATAAAGAAAGCTGAGTGCTGAAGAATTGATGCTTTTGAACTGTGGTGTTGGAGAAGACTCTTGAGAGTCCCTTTGATTGCAAGGAGATCCAACCAGTCCATCCTAAAGGAAATCAGTCCTGAACATTCATTGGAAAGACTCATGCCAAAGCTGAAACTCCAATACTTTGGCCACCTGATGCAAAGAATTGACTTACTTGAAAAGACCCTGATGCTGGGAAAGACTGAAGGCAGCAGGAGAGGGGGATGACAGAGAATGAGACGGTTGGATGGCATCACCTACTGGATGGACATGAGTTTGAGCAAGTTCCGGGAGCGAGTGATGGACAAGGAGGCATGGCGTGCTGCATTCCATGGGGTCACAAAGAGCTGGACACTACTGAGTGAATGAACTGAACTTTCTTTCTGTTTATATTGGAAAGATCCAAAGACAAGCTTTGAGTGTTCTAACTCAACAACACAATGGGTTTCAGACACTCATCACTTAAAATTGACTCTATGCTTTATCCTATAGCAAAGCCTCCCCTCTTTGTTTATATTAAGTGGCAACAGCAGCAAAGTTAACTGAGGTTTCTACTTAGTCTTAAGATCTTAAGTTTTAGACTTAGTCTTAAGATCTCCACTTAATCTTATGGTCCTCATGTCATTCAGATCTTACTCTTTATTGAAAACACTCAGTGCTTTTCTACCTCTAGACTGACCTTCTACAAAATTGTCCTCTTCTCACTCACATATGTTTCCACCCATTCTGTAATCCCCAAAGCCCTTCAGCTTTTTTCCTTCCCCAAAGAAGAAGAACCTCACCATGTTATGCACTTATTCAGATATTTTCCTTGCCTTACTCTGATCTCCTCAAAACTCTTTTAGACAACCCATATTTAGAACTGGTTATGGAAGGAGTCAATTTGAGAAATGAACAATGAAGTTATCAAACTTAGTATGGGTTTGCAACTCACTCAGACTTACTTGAATATTATATTTTACCAGAGGCAAAATCGATAGAAGTTGATGAAATTGTAGCACTTACTACAGTCTGTCAGTTAAGTAGAGATAAGAGAGCAAATATCTATACATATAACAAATATGCTTTGGGGAGTAATTCATGATTTTGATATGTTTTGGAAGCAGTTTTGCTTCTTAACTGCATCTGGTTTTCCAATTAAGCGTGGCAGCCCCATAAGGGTCCTATTAGATACCTGATTTTGCCAAAGGAATTGGCTGCCTTAGGGTTGAGCCCTGCAGTAAAAATGCAGACTCAAGGAACAAAGGGTAATACTTTAGCAGGTTACTGCACTCAATGAGCTGCTTTAACACCTCCAGGCTGTCCAGCAAATCCAAGAGTCAAAGCCAAAACTAACTTGTAACTATTGGCATGAGATGTAGAGTTGACTCCAGTATTAAGCATTTGATTCTGAAGAAGTGTTTTGAAAAAAATCAAATTGTTTTCTTCACCCAGAAAGCTATGGTGGCACAAAAAGGGTCTCTTGGTTCTGTCCAAGAGGCTTAAATGAATCTTCTTAAAAAGTGTTACATGCTATGACCCACTATGGAAAGGAAAGTTTTAAAACTATCAAAAATAAATGGTGATGGGGACATTTCAATAAAATCTTAAAGTATATCTTTGCTGTATTTCCCATCTGTCAAACCTACCATCTTGAAAAATTGTAGAGCTGAGGCATAAACAGAAGCCGAAACCTTTAGGACCTTCTGGAAATCTATCTACAAATGGACTTCATTCAGTTATTCCCTTTATGTGGTGATGAGTATGTTTTTATCAATGTGTTTGTGTTTCTGGTCTTCTAAAAGTCTTTCATTGCCATAAAGCAACTCCTTTGATAGTAGCAAAGAAACTTTTAGGCTTTGTGTTTTCCACTTGGCAATACCCACCTATTTATCTAGTGACTGAGGTACCAACTGAGGCTTGTAAAACTACCTTAAGAACTTTAGTTGCCAAGGTTAAGGCTTTGCCCTTAGTTCTCAGGCCATTAGGAACTCAAAGGCTATTCCCATATGAACTTGTCACTAGAAGCCCATTGCATGTTGGGTTTTCACCCCCTGACTTGGCTGTTCTTTTACAGTTCAACATGGCAAAATACTGTAGGGGATGAAGGCAGCATACTCAAGATCATCAACAGGTCCAAGCAGATTCTCTCAGTGATAAAGTACTGGAACCCCTTCAGTCTCAAGTCTTGGATTACGGAAAACAACCACAACATAAGACTCTTCTCAAACATCATTGGAAAGGATCATTCCCAGTGTTGTGAACCACAAACAGTGTAGTAAAACTAAAGAGGATCAACCCTTGCATCTTTGTCTTCAGTAAAAATGTTATCATATATTTATTTCCTGAATTTCTACATCAACAGCAGAGTCAAGACAGATTCCCTTGGAATCTTCCAGAAGATGACATCATGAAGGTGATAGCTTTTCCAAGCTTTCACCTTTGATCTTTGGACAGTTCTTAAAACAGACAGTTTCCACTGAATATCTTTAGTTTAAGCCCTCCTGTACCCTAGTAGTAAAGAACGACCACATCCTTCTTCATCTCCCTCTCCTATTTTTCATAACCACCTGTGAGATTCTTAAAGTTTCATTCCACAATTTTCTCTGGGTAAATCAGGAGGATGGGCAAGTGTTATCCCAACCCTGGTGACTCAGTGGTAACAAATCTGCCTGAGAATGCAGGAGATGTAGGCTTGATCCCTAGGTTGGGAAGATCCCCTGGAGAAGGAAAAGCTTCCCTCAAAGCTCAGTCAGTAATGAATCTGCCTGCAATGTGGGAGACCTGAATTTGATTCCTGGGTCAGGAAGATTCCCCTGGAGAAGGAAATGGCAACCCACGCTAGTATTCTTGCCTGGATAATCCCATGGATAGAGGAACCTGGGGGGCTACAGTCCATGGGGTTGCAAGAGTTGGACGTGAGTTAGAGACTAAACCACCACCACCACCTGGAGAAGGAAATGGAATCCACTCCAGTATTTTTGCCTTGGAAATCCTATGGACAGAGGAGCCTGGCAGGATATAGTCCATGGAGTCACAAAGAGTCAGACACGACTTTAGTAACTGAGCACACATGCACACTGCGACTATAACTACCTCAAGTGATACAGACCTAGAAAACCGAACACGTCAAGATTTGGTTAAACGAGATTCAGTCTCCCCAGCGACCTAGAGGAAGGATTGTGAGAATTTCCTATTGTGGACTTCTCATGTCCTGGTCTTATTTAGCTGTTCTATGTCCCTCTTGCACATGACTTTAGATCTTGTTTATCTTCATCCTTCCTGAGAACATCAAGAATGCCCAAAGAATGGCTGCTAATCCACAAGAATGATCCTCCCTCTTCCCATCTGAACTTGGTAGATGGAATGAGAAGGATGGAACAGTGCTTGGAAAAGGGAGGAAGTCCTTGGAAAATAAGTAATGACAAGCAAACAAGGGGATGAGAACTTAACCACTGACTTTGGGAAGCCTGGGAAAATATCACAGATAAACCCAGGCATGTCTTTGGATGAGGTAGTAACCATCCTGGACAACCATGTTTGGGTCAGAAGGTATTTGAGGCTGTGACATAGAGACTTCAAAAAGAAGTCACTTATAAAATAAAGAAGCTCTTATCTCTTTCTCATAACAGTCTTGGATTTAACAGTCCAGGTTTGGCCATATCTTTGCTTCATGTAGACATATAAAGTGATGCCATCTTGTGATCCATTATCTCTTAGAGTATAGCAGAGGCTGGTCACAGGCACTAGCTTTTAGACTGTAGGAAAGGGAAGGAGCTGTAGGAACACGTTCCTGTGTCTTAAGACCTTGATACAAGGGCACGAATCTCTTCTGTTCACATTCAGTAGGTGAGAAGATGATAAACATTCACATCTAGCTGCAAGAGGTCTAAGAAACATGTTGTAGCTGAGCAGTTATGTTTTCAACTTTTTTTCTCTCTCTGTCTATTTATATATCCATCTATTTCTCTCTCTCCCTCCTTACAGCACCCCCCAACCCAGAGTCTGTAAATCTCTTCTTAGATTTGATTTCCAGTGACCTAAAGAGTTATGGGAGCTGAAAAGAATTAAAAAAAAATATATAGATAAAAATGTTAAATATATCAGATACTGACAGTTGCCTGCATGTGTGCATGCTAAGTCACTTCAGTTATGTCTCATTCTTTGCAACTCTATGGATCATAGCCCTTCAGGCTCCTCTGTCCATAGAATTCTCCAGGCAAGAATGTTGAAGTGGGTTGCCATATTCTCCTCCAGGGCATCTTCCCAACCCAGGGCTTGAACCTGAGTTTCCTGTGGTTCCTGCATTGCAGGTGGATTCTTTCCTTCTGAGCCACTGGGAAAGCCCAATAGCTGCCTACCCAGTGTCTATTTTCTTTCCATCCTTTTGAAGAAAACTCTAACTCTCCCAACTATAATAAAGGCAATTGCTGGAGTTTATTCTACTACATTCTCAATGTAGTACATTCTATTACATTTTACAAGAGAACTACATTGTTCCGTAGTCCAAGGATCCAAGGTTGTTATGAGACACAGTCTAGCCAATGAGACATAAGTGATGCCTTCCTGGGAGTCTTTGTCTTCCTCTTTTTCTTTTATTCTTCTTTTGGCTTACTATGCAGATGCGCCAATGTGCTGCTAGGAGGAGCAGCCATCCTAACCAGAGACGACTAAAGTGAAAGAAAGTGAAAGTGAAGTCACTCAGTCGTGTCTGACTCTTTGCGACCCTGTGGACTGTAGCCCATCAGGTTCCTCCGTCCATGGGATTCTCCAGGCAAGAATACTGGAGTGGGTTGCCATTTCCTTCTCCAGGGGAATCTTCCCAACCCAGGGATTGAACCCAGGACTCCTGCATTGCTGGCAGACGTTTTAACCTCTGAGCCACCAGACTAAAGTGAAGATGAAAGCCAAAATGTCCAGGATGGTAGAGCTGAAAGATGGAACCTTGGTGGTCTATTATGTTTTTTAACTACTTATATAAACCTTTTAGTGTTTAAGCCCATGTATGGCATACACTGTATTACTGGCAGTTCAATGGGTTTCTAAGAAATGGGAAGAGTGAGCAGAAAGAGAAAGAGAGAAATTGAGAGGGAGGGAGAAGTTTCCTTTCTACTTACCTCCATCTTCATGTGTATGTGTATATATATTGATAAAAAGCATAGATATCAGTAAGCCTCTGATGGACATTTTCCATTTTACTCCACAGGTCCATTATTCATCTTTCAACCTTCATAGCCATCCTGGTGCCTTGGGTGGCTATCCATATGGACTGTGCCAACAATTTCCTTTCCCTCCATTCTTCCAATGGGTTTTGCTAGTACAAGACATTGGCAAGAGATCTGGAGAGCAGGAGGAAAGTCAGGTCGGAATATTTATTCTTCACCTTCTCTGTGGTGCTCCTCAGCTAAAGGCCACACTCCTCTCAGATGGCCCTCTCCCCACAGCTCACTTTCTTGGTTCCTGTAACCACTTCCTCCCCCATCTGATCAGGCTGGGGTGTCAGGTGGTGATGGATCCCTGTTCTGCTCTTTGGTCCTTTTCCTAAACTCTGCTCATATTTTTGCAAACAATTATTTTATGATTTCTCCTTAAATTACCCAGTCTGAAAGTGCCATTTGATTTCTGCCTGGATCCTAACTGACCCATTTCCGGATTAGAGCCCTGCTTCCAGGTTTAGAGTCACATGGAAGCAGCAAGCCCTAGTGGTAGAGACAACCTTTGGGAACTTCCTGTATACCAAAGCAGCTCAGTATTATCCTATAACAGTAGGTTGAGAAAGACTTGGAAGATAAGAAAGAGAGATTAGAGAACAGAATCTGAAGACAGAGAGCCAGAGTCCAGCAGCAGGGAGATACCATTACTTCTGTGCCTCACTTTACTCATCTATAAAGTGGGATAATAATGATACTTGTCTCATAAAATTACAATCAGGATTAAATGAAATATACATGTAAAACACAAGAGTTCCTGGGACTTTATAAATAATCAATAGCTATAATGGTAATAATGTGTGTGTGGGTTAGTTGCTTAGTCATGTCCAACTCTTGGCGATCTCATCAACTGTAACCCACCAGGCTCCTCTGTCCATGGAATTCTCCAAGAAAGAAAACTGGAATGGGTTGCCGTTTCCTGCTCCAGTGGATCTTCCCAACCTAGGGATCAAACCTGGGTCTCTTGCATTGTAGGCGGGTTCTTTACCATCTGAGCCACCAAGAAAGTCCCAACAGTAATAATAATTCTTCTTAAGTACCAAGGACTAGACAACATGCTGGTTGCTCCAGGGGGTTTCCGAGTGGACAAATAAAATCAAGGACAATTTTTGCTGTTCTAATGAAGAATATCTGACTTCATATTTTGATATATTGACTGTTGACAGCTTTGAGCCTTACCTCCTCCTCTTCCCCTTCAGCCTAACACTAGGAGAAGCTGATAAGAAAGCCTGGGTATTCACCTTTCTAGTGCCAGTCAAACCATAAGCCCTTGCTACATGGGGATTCCTTGCCCAGCCCCACAATACAACCCAGGCCATTCTCATTTCTTTTTTATTTCAGTCTCACTTGGGAAGCCTGTCCTGTTCTCCCCAGACACCTCAATCACATAAGTAATAAGCCTTTTTGTACCCTTTTGGTGTGTGTGTGTGTATGTGTCTGTGTGTATGTGGCAGCATCAGTACCAATATCAGAACCAAACCAGCTTTGGGTGAGAATCCATCCACCTCTGCAGATGACATAGTAGCCTTCCATTCAAAACACCTTGGCACTAAGAGCTTCAACACCACTTGCTGGTATGGAAAACACCAAGACAGATTCAGAGGAAAAAGTTGAACAAAAATGGTGTCTCAGTCACAGCCTGGCAGCCAGTCTGGCTCTCTGGGAAGAGTTCTCACCACTGGTCCACTACCCTGCCTCAGACCCACCTTGGGGCAAGAGAAGGAAAACCTTGAACTGACCGAACTTATTTTTCTTCCTGCAATGAATGGGCATCTTCGTACAATACAAAACAAGCTGAAAATGGAATTCTATCTCTTTGCTGTCTTGAATTGTAAACCGAGACTCACATCCGCTGTAGCAGGTTACCTGCCGCTTTATCACTGAGCAGGGCGCTGTCTTGCCAGCCTTAGAGTGCACTCCTAGCTGGGCAGAGCAGAGTGGGAGCCAGACAAGGAGGAGGCCTCAACAGTGCCCAAGGACTGAACACTCAATTCTAAACGGTGCAGCTTCACTTTCGCCTCCTTCTCTAGACCTCCAAATTGAGGTCCACTGCCTGGGTTCCTCCTCCGTCTTTACCAAGCCCTTCCAGTGAGCATGCCTGTCCACTGATTCTTGGCTACCAGCAGTTTCCTTTTCCTCTTTTATGTCTTATGTCTCTTTCTTGGTAAGTTATAAAAGTATTCTGACATATGCTTATGTGGATGGCCCACTTTTGGGTATGGCTTAGCCCAGAAGACTACTGTGGATAGACATGAGAGTCACTAGAGAAATTTTAAAAATTCCAGCTGCTGGGAGCCCATCTCAGACATATAACATCAGAGTTTGCTGACTTGGGACAGATAGGGATAGATGAGGTAGGTTAGGTAACTGTATCAGAGAAGGCAGTGGCACCCCACTCCAGTACTCTTGCCAGGAAAATCCCATGGATGGAGGAGCCTGGTAGGCTGCAGTCCATGGGGTCGCAAAGTCGGACACGACTGAGCGACTTCACTTTCACTTTTCACGTTCACTTTTCACTTTCATGCACTGGAGAAGGAAATGGCAACCCACTCCAGTGTTCTTGCCTGGAGAATCCCACGGATGGGGGAGCCTGGTGGGCTGCCGTCTGTGGAGTCGCACAGAGCCGGACGTGACTGAAGTGACTTAGCAGCAGCAGCAGCAGCAGCAGGTAACTGTATGTTTAAAAGAAGTTACCTAGCTGATTCCAGTGATGAATCTGGCATAAACACATTGAGCAGATTAATTTTGTGACTTTGGGTTGTATTGGTCCAGGGACTCTTGACTCAAGGATATTATAATCCCACCATTTGCTCATTGCCCTGCCATTAGCATGAGTTGTTAGTATGGAATACTCAGCTTCATTAAAAATATGCTGAAGAATTAAGTCATCCATACAGAGAAATTCACCTCAGCAGAATAACTTTGATGTAGCTGAAGGAAACTTCTCATAGTTTTCTTTTTTTTTAATATAAATTTATTTATTTTAATTGGAGGTTAATTACTTTACAATATTGTATTGGTTTTGCCATACATCAACATGAATCTGCCACAGGTATACACGTGTTCCCCATCCTGAACCCCCCTCCCTCCTCCCTCCCTGTACCATCCCTCTGGGTCATCCCAGTGCACCAGCCCCAAGCATCCAGTATCATGCATCAAACCTGGACTGGCGATTCATTTCATATATGATATTATACATGTTTCAATGCCATTCTCCCAAATCATCCCACCCCCTCTCTCTCCCACAGAGTCCAAAAGACTGTTCTATACATCTGTGTCTCTTTTGCTGTCTCGCATACAGTATTCTTGCCTGGAAAATTCCATGGACGGAGGAGCCTGGTAGGTTACAGTCCACGGGGTCACAAAGAGTTGGACACGACTGAGCGACTTCACTCATTCCTCATACAGGGTTATCGTTACCATCTTTCTAAATTCCATAGTTGTTAGTATACTGTATTGGTGTTTTCCTTTCTGGCTTACTTCACTCTGTATAATTGGCTCCAGTTTCATCCACCTCATTAGAACTGATTCAAATGTATTCCCTTTTAATGGCTGAGTAATACTTCATTGTGTATATGTACCACAGCTTTCTTATCCATTCATCTGCTGATGGACATCTAGGTTGTTTCCATGTCCTGGCTATTATAAACAGTGCTGCAATGAACATTGGGGTACATGTGTCTCTTTCGATTCTGGTTTCCTCGGTGTGTATGCCCACCAGTGGGATTGCTGGGTCATAAGGCAGTTTTATTTCCAGTTTTTAAAGGAATCTCCACACTGTTCTCCATAGTGGCTGTACTAGTTTGCATTCCCACCAACAGTGTAAGAGGGTTCTGTTTTCTCCACACCCTCTCCAGCATTTATTGCTTGTAGACTTTTGGATCACAGCCATTCTGACTGGCCTGAAATGGTACCTCATTGTGGTTTTGATTTGCATTTCTCTGATAATGAGTGATGTTGAGCATCTTTTCATGTGTTTGTTAGTCATCTGTATGTCTTTGGAGAAATGTCTATTTAGTTCTTTGGCCCATGTTTTGATTGGGTCGTTCATTTTTCTGGAATTGAGCTGCATGAGTTGCTTGTATATTTTTGAGATTAGTTGTTTGTCAGTTGCTTCATTTGCTATTATTTTCTCCCATCCTGAAGGCTGTCTTTTCACCTTGGTTATAGTTTCCTTTGTTGTGTAGAAGCTTTTAAGTTTAATCTCATAGTTTTCTAATGAATTAGCTAAAGAGAAAGAAAATTCAGACTATCAGTCCTGGGGTTCCTGGTGGTCCAGTGGTTAAGACTCTACACTTTCAATGCAGAGGGCACAGGTTCCATCTCTGGCTGGGGAACTAAGAGCTCACATGTCATGGCCAAAACAAAAACAAGCAACAATTATCAGTCTTTTATCCATTTTCTACTAAATATTATCAGTAGGAATAAGCAGTACAAAAGAAAATGATAGTGGTTGAAACTACACATGATAAAATTTGTTATAGATGAAAATCTGGCCAAAGAATCATGCCTTTATGCTCATTTTGAAACATGCAGATGTTAAACAGGGAAAAATTAGACTTGGCAAAAGTAATCAACACTAAATAAAACTGCTAACAACTACCCTGGCATATGTGAAAATTTATTATTGCCTAAAATTGACAGAAGAATCCAATTTTTTGACTAAGTTTAAGTATGAATAATTTGACCTGAGACAATTGGGTTTGGTACAAATAATAGCTATAAAAGAAAACTGGCAATTGCAGAAACTATAATCAGTAAAAATTTGATATGAGCAATAAGAAGAAAAAACCACATTGGATAACATTTTCATTTAAACCTTATGTGGAAAATAATTGATCCCAATGAAAAGAATTTCCATAAATTAAAAATTACAATGAAAAAAAAACAGGAAATATCTTAATGCCTGGGAATAAAAATTTTATCAAAGAATTAAAGTAGCTCAATAAGAAGTAGGTCTAAAAATACTTTCTTAATGAGTATTTTTATCCATATAAGCATAGTTTTGATGTAAAGCTTTTAATTCCTGTATACAAGGGTCAAAGATTGTCCACAAGATCAGAAAGTCCACAGGTTTGTGGGCTGTCTCATAGATACTGAAACCCTTACCAGGTGGAAGAAGTTAACTACATGATGACCAGACCATAGCCACAACACAAGTTGCCATAATTCTGAGAAATGACCTCAGAGAAATGGGAACAAATTGACGCTGGTATTGAAGATTAACTGTACTTAAAACAATCAAGATGACGCTGATCAGACCATTGCATGACCAGTTTCAAGATAATTGTCAGTGCTCAGAAGACAAACCCTTTACAGTTTTTTTTCCCCTAGGTTTCTCTTTCCTTATCTAGTTTCTTACTACGGGAACTGAACTGTAATTCTAATCTTGAAGTTGACGGAAGTAGCCATCTTTCACAATGCAAATTCCACTATAGAAAAGAGAAATAATAAGTGTTGGGGAGGATGTGGACTAACTGGACCTCTCTACACTGCTGGGGAGATTGTAACACAGCACAGCCACTTTGGAAAACAGCCTGACAGATTCCCAAAATGTTACACATAGATTACCATGAGTGTGTGCATGCTCAGTTGCTTCAGTTGTGTCTGACTTTTTGCCACCCTATGGACTGTAGTTTGCCAGGCTCCTCTGTCCATGGGATTTTCCAGGCAAGAATGCTAGAGTGGGTTGCCATGCCCGCCTCCAGGGGATCTTCCTGACCCAGGGACTGAACCCAAGTCTCTTATGTCTCCACATTGGCAGGTGGGTTCTTTACCATTAGTGCCACCTGGGAAGCCCATAGATTACCATATGACCCAGCAAATCTGTTCCTAGGTATATACCCAAGAAAACTAAAAATGTGTGTCCACATAAAAACTTGTTTACAAATGTTTGTAGCAGCATTATTCATAATAGGTAAAAGTGAAAACAATCCAAGAGGCTATCACCTGATGAATGGATAAGCAAATTTGTGCTTTATCCATACAATGCAGTATTTGGAGGCAATAAAAAGAAATAAAGTTCTGATTTAGTACAACAAGGATGAATCTTGAAGACATTAATCTGAGTGAAAAAGGCCAGTCATAAAAGACCACATATTGTATGATTTCATTTATATTAAATGTCCAGAATATGCAGATTTATAGAGACAGGCAAGAATACTGAAGTGGTTTGCCATTCCCTTCTCCAGTGAACCACATTGTGTCAGACCTCTCCACCATGCCTGCCTGTCTTGGGTGGCCCCATAGGGCATGGCTTAGTTTCACTGAGTTAGACCAGGCTGTGGTCCTAGTGTGCTTAGATTGACTAGTTTTCTGTGATTATGGTTTCAGTGTGTCTGCCCTCTGATGCCCTCTTGCAATGCTACCATCTTACTTGGGTTTCTCTTACCTTGGACATGGGGTATCTCTTCATGGTTGCTCCAGCAAAGCACAGCCGCTGCTCCTTGCCTTGGATGAGGGGTATCTCCTCACCGCCGCCCCTCCCTACCTTGAATGTGGAATAGCTCCTCTAGGCCCTCCGGGGCCCGCGCAGCCACCGCTCCTTGGATGTGGGGTCGCTCCTCCTGGCCGCTGCCCCTGGCCTCAGATGTGAGGAAGCTCCTCCCGCCTGCTCCTGTGCTGTTGCAGCCTGACACTCTTGGCTGCTGCCCCTGACCTCGGATGTGGTATAGCTCCTCTTGGCCCCGCTCTGTGCACCATTGCAGCCGCCCGCACTCTGCACGCTGTATGCTACAGGAGATCAGTGGAGAAATAACTCCAGAAGGAATGAAGGGATGAAGCCAAAGCAAAAACAATACCCAGTTGTGGATGTGACTGGTGATAGAAGCAAGGTCTGATGCTGTAAAGAGCAATATTCCATAGGAACCTGGAATGTCAGGTCCATGAATCAAGGCAAATAGGAAGTGGCCAAACAGGAGATGGCAAGAGTGAACGTCAACATTCTAGGAATCAGCGAACTAAAATGGACTGGAATGGGTGAATTTAACTCAAATGACCATTATATGTACTACTGCGGGCAGGAATCCCTTAGAAGAAATGGAGTAGATGTCATGGTCAACAAAAGAGTCTGAAATGCAGTACTTGGATGCAATCTCAAAAATGACAGAATGATCTCTGTTCATTTCCAAGGCAAACCATTCAATATCACAGTAATCCAAGTCTATGCCCCAACCAGTAATGCTGAAGAAGCTGAAGTTGAATGGGTCTATTAAGACCTCCAAGATCTTTTAAAACTAACACCCAAAAAAGATGTCCTTTTCATTATAGGGGACTGGAATGCAAAAGTAGGGAGTCAAGAAACATCTGGAGTAACAGGCAAATTTGTCCTTGGAATATGGAATGAAGCAGGGCAAAGACTAATAGAGTTTTTCCAAGAAAATGCACTGGTCATAGCAAACACCCTCTTCCAACAACACAAGAGAAGACTCTACACATGGACATCACCAGATGGTCAACGAAATCAGATTGATTATATTCTTTTCAGCCAAAGATGGAGCTGACTGTGGCTAAGATCATGAACTCCTTATTGCTAAATTCAGATGTAAATTGAAGTAAGGAAAACCAATAGACCATTCAGGTATGACCTAAATCAAATCCCTTATGATTATACAGTGGAAGTGAGAAATAGATTTAAGGGCCTAGATCTGATAGATAGAGTGCCTGATGAACTATGGAATGAGGTTCGTGACATTGTACAGGAGACAGGGATCAAGACCATCCCCATGGAAAAGAAATGCAAAAAAGCAAAATGGCTGTCTGAGGAGGCCTTCCAAATAGCTGTGAAAAGAAGAGAAGCGAAAAGCAAAGGAGAAAAGGAAAGATATAAGCATCTGAATGCAGAGTTCCAAAGAATAGCGAGGAGAGATAAGAAAGCCTTCTTCAGCAATCAATGCAAAGAAATAGAGGATAACGATAGAATGGAAAAGACTAGAGATCACTTCAAGAAAATGAGAGATACCAAGGGAACATTTCATGCAAAGATGGGCTTGATAAAGGACAGAAATGGTCTGGACCTAACAGAAGCAGAAGATATTAAGAAGAGGTGGCAAGAATACACAGAAGAACTATACAAAAAAGAACTTCATGACCCAGATAATCACGATGGTGTGATCACTCATCTAGAGCCAGACATCCTGGAATGTGAAGTCAAGCGGGCCTTAGGAAGCATCACTACGAACAAAGCTAGTGGAGGTGATGGAATTCCAGTTGAGCTGTTTCAAATCCTGAAAGATGATGCTGTGAAAGTGCTGCACTCAATATGCCAGCACATTTGGAAAACTCAGCAGTGGCCACAGGACTGGAAAAAGTCAGTTTTCATTCCAATCCCGAAGAAAGGCAATGCCAAAGAATGCTCAAACTACCGCACAATTGCACTCATCTCACATGCTAGTAAAGTAATGCTCAAAATTCTCCAAGCAGGCTTCAGCAATACGTGAAGTGTGAACTTCCAGATGTTCAAGCTGGTTTTAGAAAAGGCAGAGGAACCAGAGATCAAATTGCCAACATCCGCTGGATCATCAAAAAAGCAAGAGAGTTCCAGAGAAACATCTATTTCTGCTTTATTGACTATGCCAAAGCCTTTGACTGTGTGGATCACAACAAACTATGGAAAATTCTTCAAGAGATGGGAATACCAGACCACCTGACCTGCCTCTTGAGAAATCTGTAAGCAGGTCAGGAAGCAACAGTTAGAACTGGACATGGAACAACAGACTGGTTCCAAATAGGAAAAGGAGTACACCAAGGCTATATATTGTCACCCTGCTAATTTAACTTATATGCAGAGTACATCATAAGAAACGCTGGACTGGATAAAGCACAAGCCGGAATCAAGATTGCTGGGAGAAATATCAATAACCTCCAATATCCATATAACACTACCATTATGGCAGAAAGTGAAGAGGAACTAAAAAGCCTCTTGATGAAAGTGAAAGAGGAGAGTGAAAAAGTTGGCTTAAAGCTCAACATTCAGAAAACGAAGATCATGGCGTCTGGTCATGAGATATATTTCATGGAAAATAGATGGGGAAACTGTGGAAACAGTGCCAGACTTTATTTTGGGGGGCTCCAAAATCACTGCAGATGGTGATTGCAGCCATGAAATTAAAAGACGCTTACTCCTCAGAAGAAAAGTTATGACCAACCTAGATAGCATATTCAAAAGCAGAGACATTACTTTGCCAACAAAGGTCCGTCTAGTCAAGGCTATGGTTTTTCCTGTGGTCATGTATGGATGTGAGAGTTGGACTGTGAAGAAGGCTGAGCGCCAAAGAATTGATGCTTTTGAACTGTGGAGTTGGAGAAGACTCTTGAGAGTCCCTTGGACTGCAAGGAGATCCAACCAGTCCATTCTGAAGGAGATCAGCCCTGGGATTTCTTTGGAGGGAATGATGCTAAAGCTGAAACTCCAGTACTTTGGCCACCTCATGCGAAGAGTTGACTCACTGGAAAAGACTCTGATGCTGGGAGGGATTGGGAGCAGGAGGAGAAGGGGACGACAGAGGATGATATGGCTGGATGGCATCACTGACTTGATGGACGTGAGTCTGGGTGAACTCCAGGAGTTGGTGATGGACAGGGAGGCCTGGCATGCTGCGATTCACGGGGTCGCAAAGAGTCGGACACGACTGAGCGACTGAACTGAACAGAACAGAACTGATAGAGATAGGAGGTAGACTAGTGGTGACTGAGGGCTGAAGGGCCTGAGGAGAAAATGGGAAGGAAATGCTAATGAGTACAAAGTTTCCTTTTGGGGTGATTGAAATACCCTGATATTCATCATGGTGATGGTTGCACAGCTCTGTGATCATACTAAAAAACCATTGATTTGTACATTTTAAATTAGTGAATTGTATGGTATGTGAGTTATATCTCAGTTAAAAATGCAAATCTCCTCAAATGGAATCACATTCTAAAACCTTGGAAATTCAGCTTTTATCTCTAGGTATCAATCTCCTCCTCTGAATAATAAGAATAATCTTAATAACTTATAAGGATGTTGAAAGAATTAATGAAGCGATATATGTGAAAGTGCTCGCATGTCATGCAGTATCAATGGTAGAAACAACTAACTGCCCACGATCCGTGCTTCCCCTTCTATGGCATAGAAATGGCATGGGGAAAGAGTTGCCCAGGCAGAGATTGCAATTTCCACAGCTTCCTGTATCCAGTTATTTCATTATCTAGTTCTGAACAATAGTGTGTGAGCAGAAGTGATGTGTGTGGTCAAGGTGTTTAGGCAGCTGCTCTGTCTGTATCTCCCTCTGTTTCCTCTCCCAGCTGGGTGCTGAGCAACCAACAGGGAGGGTAGAGTCATAAGATGGGACATGCCTGTGTTTTTAAATCCCTCTAAGGATAAAACCCACTGTCAGCCACATGTATCACATTGGACTGATTGTCTCAGTGAGAAATAAGGTTATTTGGGTGAAATACTTTTATTATAGCAGCTAGAGTTTACTTCACTAGTACGAAAACTTAAGTAGGTCCTCAATAAATTTTCAACAACAAAAAGATACCTTTGTCATTTGTTAGGACCTTTGGAGATTTAAAATAAGAGCCAATAAGACTGAAAGAGGACAGTTATTGAATCTGAAAAGAGGAGGACATGAATGGATGGGACAGTGGCTTGGTACTGACTAGATTCCACCCAAAATCATATGAGGTGTTTATTGTACCATTCATTTCTCATCATTCCTTAAGGGTAGGGTCATGGAGAAGTCCTAGGATCATGGAGAAGGTACCATATCAATTCTGAATCTTCTGCACTATTTGTCAACCTTAATCTCTATAGTGGGCTTCCCTCATAGCTCAGTTGGTAAATCATCTGCCTGCAATGCAGGAGACCTGGGTTCAGTTCCTGGGTTGGGAAGATCCCCTGGAGAAGGAAATGGCAACCCACTCCAGTATTCTTGCCTGGAGAATCCCATGGACAGAGGAGCCTGACAGGCTACAGTCCATGGGATCGCAAGAGTCGGACACGACTTGGCGACTAAACCACAACCACCAGTCTCTATAGTGAGCCTACATTCATGAGGAGGGAAACAGATAATAAGTCAAAAAAATACATAAAGCTTATGGTATATTTGATAGTGATGACTGTCATGGATTAAATAAGCAAGAAGGAAGTGTGGGAGCTCAGGAGTGGTATTTGGTTTTAAATAAGATGGTTAAGGAATATGCAAAGAGAAGGTGACATCTGAACAAAGGCTTGAAAACGGTGAGGAAGCAAGCCATGAATTCCAAACAGAGGGAAGAATGGTACAGAGACCCTGACATAGAAACACACCAAATGCATTTGGAAAAACATGGAGGTTAATTTAATGCAGTTGGGGAAGGCTAGGCAACGGAGAAGGCAATGGCACCTCACTCCAGTACTCTTGCCTGGAAAATCCCAAGGATGGAGGAGCCTGGTGGGCTGCAGTCCATGGGGTCGCTAGGAGTCGGACAGGACTGAGCGACTTCATTTTCACTTTTCACTTTCATGCATTGGAGAAGGAAATGGAAACCCACTCCAGTATTTGTGCCTGGAGAATCCCAGGGACGGGGGAGCCTGGCAGGCTGCCGTCTATGGGGTCTCACAGAGTCAGACATGACTGAAGCGACTTAGCAGCAACAGCAGCAGCAGGCAATGGGAAGCGTGATAGGGAAGAGGTCAAAGAGGTAATGGAGTGGGACTCGATTGTACGGAGGCTTGGGAACTAGACAAAGAGCATAATGGGGGATCTACAAGAGATAACTGATTGATCTTCCTGACTTCAGCAGTGAATGCTGGCACAGTGCCCCAAAGAGAGATGGGTCCATTTCCACTTTAACAGATCTGGATTTGTCAGGATATAGATATAGTCCCACAATAGAAACCAGCAAGAACTCAGCTGGTGAAAGGGATCCAAGATGCCCCATCATCCTGCCCCTTATCACAACGAAGCTGCATCAGTGCTGATGCAGCCTGAGATGGCACATGTAGGAGTGAGAGGGAAGGGGGAAGTTTGAAAGACTGAATAGTCGCCAGGTATAGACTGTTTAATCTGGAAGAGATTAAGTTATAAGGATACTAAAATAAACATGCTCTATATGTTTTGCACATCTTAGGTTTAGTGGATTAGATTTTAGGTTCCTTGTTTGCATTTTTTTCTTTTAATTGGTCAGGGTTAATTTTTATTTTATTTTTATATTTATCTTTATTGAAATAGAGTTTACTTAAAATATTACATTGTTTCTGGTGTGAAATGCACTAATTTAATGTTTTTATAGATTACACTGCATGTGGATATTGGATATTGTGCTTGTGCTGCTGTGCCCAGTCATGTCTGACTCTTTGCAATCCCATGTGTAGCCTGTCAGGTTCCTCTGTTCATGGAATTTTTCAGGCAAGAATATTGGAAGGGGTTGCCATTTCTTCCTCTAGGGGATCTTCCTGACCCAGGGATCGAGCCTGTATTTATTTCTTTTCCTGCATTTGTAGGCGGGTTCTTTAGCACTAGCGCCACCTGGGAAGCCCAAATACAAAGTTACTATAAAATGTTGCCTATATTTCCTGTGCTGTACTTTACATCCTTATAACTTATTTATTTCATACCTGGTAGTTGTATCTCTTAATCCTCTTCACCTATTTTTCCATAGGAAACATACAGATGGCCAACAATTGCATGAAAAGATGCTCAACGTCACTTATTATCAGAGAAATGAAAGTCGAAACCACGATGAGATATCATCTTGTAGATATCCTGTTCGAATGACTATTATCCAAAAGACAAGAATAAGAGTTGGAGAGGATGTGGAAAAAAGAGAACTCTCATACATTTTTGGTGGGAATGTAAATTGAGGTATCCACAATGGAAAACTGTATGGAGATTCCCCAAAATATTAAAAATAGAACTATCATATGCTTTAGCAACTCACATTTGGGTATTTATCCAAAGAAAAATGAAAAACAGTAACTTGAAAAGTTATCTTTATCCCCATATGCACTGCAGCATTATTTACAATAGCCAAGATAAGGAAGCCGCATGAACGTCCACTGATAGATGAGTGGTTAAAGATGATGTGGTATGTATATCACCACATGACTACTACTCAGCTATAAAAAGAATGAAATTTTGCCATTTGCAGTAACATAGATGGATTTGTTTGCTTTCCTCTAATCCCTTTTTTTTCTATTCCTCATATTTGACAAGTTCCATTATCTTATCTTAAAGATTGCTGATACTCTCTTCTGCTTGTTCAAACCTGCCTTTGAACTCCTGTAGTGAGTTTTTTCATTTTGGTTACTGTACTTTTCAGCTCCAGAATTTCATTTTGATCTTTTTTTTAGATTGTCTGTCTCTTTAATGATATTTCCATTTTGTTCACATATCATCTTTTTGAGTTTTTCTACATCTTCCTTTAGTTTTTGAGCATTTTAAGACAGTTGTTTTAAAGTTTTTATCTTGGAGATCTGCCATTAGGTCTTTACAGAAACTTTCTGTAAAGAAAGTTTCTTTTTTTTCCCTTAAAATGAGCCACACTTCCTGACTTCTTTGTGTGCTTGTGCCTTTTTGTTGCACAGTGGACATTTGAATCTAATAATGTGATAACTCTATAAATAAGATTCTCCCTCTTCCCCAGGATTTGCTGTTTTTTGTCATTATTCTTTTTTTGTTTATTTGTTTTTTAATTGTGTCAAATGTCTCTATGCTGAGGATCAGGCTGAGTTGTAAACCTAAGATCTTCTCAGGTCTTTTCTGAGACTTTTCCTGGGTATGTATGGTCACTGTCTAATTTTTCCCATACATATGTAGTGATTTTTGAATGTCCTCATTTTTAATATCTGGCTTATAAAAGAGGGAAAAGTAAAAAATGAAGTGGAGGGGACAGAAAACTGGACCTTTAAATACCCTGGAATTCACTTCAGCTTAGGAGAAGGCAATGGCACCCCACTCCAGTACTCTTGCCTGGAAAATCCCATGGATGGAGGAGCCTGGTGGGCTGCAGTCCATGGGGTCGCTAACAGTTGGACACGACTGAGCGACTTCACTTCGACTTTTCACTTTAACGCATTGGAGAAGGAAATGGCAACCCACTCCAGTATTCTTGTCTGGAGAATCCCAGGGATGGGGGAGCCTGCTGGGCTGCCATCTGTGGGGTCGCACAGAGTTGGACACGACTGAAGCGACTTAGCAGCAGCAGCAGCAGGAGGGGTTTGAAACATTGTGTGCGGCAGCTGCCTGCCTTTCTGTCTGCCCCTCTGTGATCAGAAACAGCTATAAGTAAGCAGTGTAGATTTCCAGTATTTATAGGACAGGGTCCTTTTTGACTTCTCTGACTTCTATAAGCTATGTACAAGTTGCTCCAGGAACACCACCAGCACAGCTGCCCACCATGGGGCTGGGAGTGGGGGATGGATAGCTGCTGCTATGCTAAGAGCTGAAATTGACCAAAATTAACTGTAATTTACCATCCAAGGCTTCCTCTGGAAATTGCAAACCTTCAACAGACTCCAGAGTTCAAGTACATCCAAGAGATTCTGCCAGTGCAATTGTTATTTGCATGGGGAGGCAGAATCCTGGTGCCCCTTCTTCAAGTTCACAGAATCCTCTATCAATAGATGAAATCCTCCATATTGAATAATATGTTGATTTTTATGTGCTCTATTAGTCAGTGTTCTCAAGAGAAGGAAAACCAGTAAGACATGTATGTAGAGAGACAGAGATCTATTACAAAGAATTGCTCATGTACCAATGGAGCTTGGCAAGTTTCAAGACCTGCAAGGTGAGTGAGTGAAGGTGGAAACCCAGTAAAGCTAATGGCATAGTTCCAGTCTTAAGGCCAGGAGGCTCACAACTCATGAAGGGTCAGTGTTTCAGTTCAAGTTCAAAGGCAGGAAGAAGTCAATACACTTACATATGGAGGCTTTCAGGCAGGAAGAATCCTCGCTCAAGAGAGACTCAGACTTTATTCTATTCAGGTCTTCAACGACTAGATGAGGCATACTCACGTTGTGGAGGGCAATCTGCTTTACTCAGTCTACCAATTTGTTAATTTCATTTAAAAAACCCTCATTAAAAAAAAAAAACCCTCATTTAAAAAAACCCTCATAAATACCCTCATAAAAAAATAAAATAAAAAACCCTTATAGAAACACTGGATAATGTTTGATCAAGTATCTGGGCATCGCATGGTCAGTCAAATTGACACAAAAATTAACCATCACCCTTCAAATACAGAAATCATATTTGGAAACGACTGGTCCCTTTAGAAAAGGTTGATAAAAACAAATCCTCAGTGACTGCATCTTCTCAGTATATTACTCAAATATCTGTGGAATATGCCCAATACATTGTGATCCTCAGTTCAGTTCAGTTCAGTCACTCAGTCGTGTCCAACTCTTTGCGACTCCATGAATCGCAGCACTCCAGGCCTCCCTGTCCATCACCAACTCCCAGAGTTCACCCAGACTCACGTCCATCGAGTTGGTGATGCCATCCAGCCATCTCATCCTCTGTCGTCCCCTTCTCCTCCTGCTCCCAATCCCTCACAGCATCAGAGTCTTTCCCAATGAGTCAACTCTTCGCGTGAGGTGGCCAAAGTACTGGAGTTTCAGCTTGAGCATCATTCCTTCCAAAGAAATCCCAGGGCTGATCTCCTTCAGAATGAACTGGTTGGATCTCCTTGCAGTCCAAGGGACTCTCAAGAGTCTTCTCTAACACCACAGTTCAAAAGCATCAATTCTTCGGCGCTCAGCTTTCTTCACAGTCCAACTCTCACATCTACACATGACTACTGGAAAAAGCATAGCCTTGACTATATGGACCTTTGTTGGCAAAGTAATGTCTCTGCTTTTGAATATGCTATCTAGGTTGGTCATAACTTTTCTTCCAAGAAGTAAGTGTCTTTTAATTTCATGGCTGCAGTCACCAAGCCCTGGACAAAATAGATACTTCATGATTTTGGTGATGATGCTGATGAAGTGCAAGGCACTTAAGTACTTGACAGTTAATATTTATGGAGCGAGATATTTCCTTTAATGCTGTTTTATAGGCAAGAGGGAAATGCTGCAAACATATTTTGGAAAACATACAAGTTTGTCAGGGTCTTGAGTTACCCCATGCTCAGAGTGCAGGAGTAACTTATGTTAATACGGAACATTCACACTTTATATAAGCAGGACTTAGGGAAGTTTCAAAATATCCGGAAAACAGACTTTGTATAAAGATATTAATACTGGAATGATAAACCCCTCACAATGTCCCCAGGGAACAGCTGAGTGGACAAGGCTGGTTTAGAGACAGCCTTTAACATAGTAAAAAGTCATTAAACTTTGAAGTCTACTGTTGCAGGAGTACCGAACAGTAAAATCAAGAATGGACGACATCTCACATTCTTTCCACCTTGTTTAAAGCTCAAGCACTTCTTTCAGTGCCAGACCAGGGAATAAAGCCTGGATCCGAGAGGGGAGCTGTGGATAGAAACATTAATCAAATTTGCTTTGAGGAAAGTTACTCACCTGGAGCACAAAACGTCTGGGAACGTCACAGGCCATTCTTGGTTGGTAAATTGAAGACCAAGTGCTTGGGACACTAGTCCTTTGGCAATTATTCACTTTCTCTTTTCTCTTAATCCAGGTTGTAGAATCATATATTAGAATTGGAGACATACTTGGAGACTAATTAGTTTCTTTGTCTCTTCCATTTCCGAATGTGGGAACTCATTAGGGCCACATATCTCACCAAGGTAGAGCCAGTTTCAAAACACTGAGTGCATGCCTTCCGAGATGTTTCTAACTGATCCTTAGAGTAGAGCAGACCTTCTTTCTCAGTCACACGCATGCTATTGGTAGAAGTGATTTCACTTTCTTTTACGACCATGGTTTAAAAATGTAGATGATTCACACACTTAATTTACTTCTTCATTCCTCAAATACTTATTGGTATTTAGACACTGTGGCAGGCATTGCATATTAAAAATGATAAAAAACATTTTTTTATGGAAGGATCGGATCCTTCTGGGGCTTAGAGTTTAGTGATTTTGTCAGTAATTTTTATGATAATTCACCTATTATTTACATCTTTTGTATTATATAATTTATCAGCATAAAATAAAAGAAATAAAACAAAATGAAAATTAAAGAAATGAAATTTAAAATTCCCTCTCTGGTTTCCTCTTTTAACTTCTTCTAGTTAAAAAAAAATCCTTTCATAATGTTGTCTTATGTTTATCTTTTTACTGAAGTTTTAGTCACAGTGTACATTTTGCATTCAACTTTTCACTTTTGAATCTTCTTAGGAGATTCTCCATGAAGGTTGTATCATAAGCAGTTTCCCCATCATTATCTTCAAAATGATAGCTTCTTTAAATACACATAGCTTGCCATATAATTATTTAATTATTCTTTTATTTGGGGCATTTAGTTGTATATAATTCAATAATTTTATACATAAATAACATTGTGCAGTAGCTTCTCTTTTTCTTCTCTTGAATTGTGCCTTTCAGAAAGTAAAGAGTTGAGATTCTACAAATTGGAGTGGTGAGATCCTATTCTTCTGTGTTAAGCAAGGTGAGAAATAGACTGACATACTTTTGGGTCACTCAGTTTATCTTAGGATCCCAGCTGGTTAGAAGAACCAGTGTGAAGCACAAAACCAAACTCATCAGTTTGTCATCTGAGGAATGATACAAAGGTGTTTACCTTTTTATTATTATTATTAAAAATAAAAAAGAAAGTAGAATAAGTGATTTCTGTGTATGTATATTCACTGAATGATACATACAAAGAGATAAGATACATTAAAACAACTGACAAGGTTTAAAATGTACTTTTTGAAGTCTAAATCTTAAAGACATGGGAATACCAGACCACCTTACCTGCCTCCTGAGAAACCTGTATGTAGATCAAGAAGCAACAGTTAGAACTGGACATGGAACAACACACTGGATCAAAATTAGGAAAGGGATATGTCAAGGGTATATTGTCACCCTGCTTATTTAACTTATATGCAGAGAACATCATGCAAAATGCTGGGCTGGATGAAGCACAAGCTGGAATCAAGATTGCCAGGAGAAATATCAACAACCTCATATATGCAGATGATATCATTCTAATGGCAGAAAGCAAAGAGGAACTAAACAGCCTCCTGATGAAGGTGAAAGAGGAGAGTGAAAAAGCTGACTTAAAACTCAACATTCAAAAAATGAAGATCATGGCATCAGGTCCCATCACTGCATGGCAAATAGATGGGGAGAAAGTGGAGACAGTGACAGATTTTATTTTTTTCGGGCTCTGAAATCACTGTGAACAGTGACTGAAGCAATGAAATTAAAAGACGCTTGCTCCTTGGAAGAAAAGCTATGACAAACCTAGACAGTGTATTAAAATGTAGAGACATCACTTTGCTGACAAATGTCTGTTTAGTCAAAGCTATGGTTTTTCCAGTAGTCATGTATGGATTTGAGAGTTGGACCACAAAGAAGACTGAGAACTGAAGAATTAATGCTTTAGAATTGTGCTGGAGAAGAGTCTTGAGAGTCGCTTGGATAGTAAGATCAAACCAGTCATTCCTAAAGGAAGTCAGTCCTGAATATTCACTAGAAGGGCTGATGCTGAAGCTCCGATACTTTGGCCACCTGATGTGAAGAGCTGATGATGTTTTTCTGGAATTCCCTTGCTTTTTCTATGATCTAACAGATGTTGGCAATTTGATCTCTTGTTCCACTACCTTTTTCTAAATCTACTTGGTACATCTAGAAGTTCTCAGTTCACATACTGCTGAAGCTTAGCTTGCAGGATTTTGAGCACTACCTTGCTAGTATGTATGCAATTATATGGTACTTTGAACATTCTTTGGCATTGCCTTTCTTTGAGATTGGAATAAAAATTGACCTTTGCCAGTCCTGTGGTTACAGCTGAGTTTTCCAAATTTATTGACATATTAAGCACAGCGCTTTTACAGCATTATCTTTTAGGATTTGAAATAGATCAGCTGGAATTCCATCACCTCCACTAGCTTTGATCATAGTAATACTAAAGATGGTCCATTGGAGAAGGGAATGGCAAACCACTCCAGTGTTCATGTGTTGAGAACCCCATGAACAGTATGAAAAGGACGTGACTTAGTGCCTAAAAAGCAACCAAATTCTAAAATGTGGTGTCATCATCCAAATGACCATTATCTCTCATAATATGGAAAGAACTCTTTTTGCTCCATCTCATGTCAGATCCATTTCAGTTAATATTCCTTCCCTTGCCAACTGTAAAGAAGATTGAATGCTAAAGAATTGATGCTTTCAAACTGTGGTGCTGGAGAAGACTCTTAAGAGTCCCTTGGGTAGCACGGAGATCCAACTGGTCCATCCTAATGGAGATCAGTCCTGAATACTCATTGGAAGGACTGATGCTGAAGCTGAAACTCCAATACTTTGGTCACTTGATGTGAAGAGCTGACTCATTGGAAAAGACCCTGATGCTGGGAAAGATTGAGGGCAAGAGGAGAAGGGGACAACAGAGGATGAGGTGGTTGGATGACATCACTGGCTCAATGGACATAAGTTTGAGCAAACTCAGGGAGATAGTGAAGGACAGGAAGCCTGGTGTGCTGCAGTTCATAGGGTCACAAAGAGTCAGACATGAGTCATCAACTGAACAACAACAATCCTTGCCAATCATAGACTTTTTCTTCTCATAAAATATAAATAAATATGGACTTACTGGAAGAAAAGTCTGTGCCATTTCAAGTCTCTTGGTTTGATTCTCCAAGGGCTGTGGATGGGGAGCTTGGGGCTGATATTCCTGCTTGGAGCCCTTCTGAGGCTCTCATGGCAATGTATCTAATGAAGGACAAGTAAGAGCTAATGAAGAGCAGGATACAGTGAGTCTTGCATGATTCCTCTGGATTTCAATTATTTTGGGCAGTCTGGTAGATTTTGAATTACCCGCAGCTGCTCACTTGCTCACTTTCTTGTCTGCCACAGCTGCCAGCAGCTGCTTCTCTCCTTCTTACCCCATATCCAGATGCAAACAGCTGTTCACTCTTTCTTTACAATTGTCAGCCATGGCTCATTTTGCCCCAAACACATGGACACCTGCAGCGATAGGAATTTTACTTTTTTAGTTCTGGTGAAATACTGGACAGCTTCAGGAAGAGTGAATGGGAGGAGGGAAAGAGGGAATGAGAACTGGTTAGATGTAGAAGGGGCCTGTGTTTGCAAACTGGAAAGTGGACAGGACACTTCTAGGTGTTTTTCAGGGACTGAATAAGTCAGTGACAACAAACACTCATACTTCTGCCTTGGAAAGCAGGGCATCATCACGAAGCACCAAGGAAAAAAATAATGATGGCACTTTAAGGGTTTAGCATTCATTCATTTATAAAATATTTATTAACATTGACTTAATGCCAAGCACTATTCTAGACATACAGAAGGTGCTAAGTAGAAAAGTATGCATTTTACAAATGAGTATGTATTTGCACAAATACACACATAACATGTCTCTCAGTCTAGTCTCTGTTAATGATCTCAAAAACTAACATTTTAAATAAAATTTTGCTGTTGAATTCAGCCTCCCCCTCCTCCAACATTGGGATTGGGGATTTTGGGCTATCTCCTTCACCAAGAAACATTCTTGGTTCTCATGTCTCTCTTTTATGGGGTAGAGGGTGGAAATACAGAAGAAAGAAATTCACATTTACTAAGTGTTCACTATATTCCCAGTACTGTACATTGTCCTTTTACATGAATTATTTTATTTAATCTTCACCAGAAACATATGAAATCAGCATTATTATTCTCATCCAGCTGATGAGAAAACTGAAGTTAGAGGCATGAAGCTGCTTACTGCTAGGCCAGAGAATGGCAGAGCCTGAACTAGATACATACTCTCCCACTCTAAAGCACAAACTCATTTCATTGCAGCTTTCTTCCTTACAGGCTTTTTCTTCCTGCTATTCAGAGAATATTCATGTTAGTATTAGAGAATATTAGTGATAATTTGGCTTAATACTGTAATTTTGGAAGTGGATGTATAATTGGCCCAAAGGCTTTATCCTCAATTGGAAATTAGTTCAAACCCATTTCACCATTTTAAGCTGTGGGGCAATGTTGTTAAAGGTGAAATAAAAGATGAGATATTGAGGGCTCATAGATAAAGTTGATATATCACAAAAATAATCTCTGTTCTCTGTGAACAGTGGGCTTTGGAAGAGTTTGACCAAAGTGTTTGGTCAAGGTATTGGACCAAAGTATTGGATGATTTGATACCCTCATTTCACACCCTAACTCCATCCATTAGTATCCAAACCATGCTAGTGATTATTCTTTGGGATGCTAAGTGGGGAAGAACTGGCTAAGGCTCTAAAGAAACTTTCTATGGTTTAGGGAGCCATTAGGAAAAAACTTATTGTAAAAATTTCCTGAACTTTCAGGGCTGGGTTTCTGTGGCTGGCCGAGAGTCAGCCTCAGTTAGGATGCTGCCAAATTGAGCATCAGCAGCTCATTTGGCTTGGAAGACAAAGAAATGAAAAACAACTGACAGTTGTATACTTGAAATTATGAGCTGTTTCTCTAACAAAGAAACCAAACACTTTCAGCTTATTTTACAGTAAACATACACATTGAACAATCTACTTGGTTAGCAGTTGGCTGTGCATATGTAGGGCATATGTGATCACATGTGGATGAATAAAACTCACGTATGTTCACTTAAAAGGACACTGCCAAATAATTTTATGACTTTTTTTTTTTTGTTCTCTGGCTCCATTGTTTATAAAACTTTCTTAGAAGCTTAAAAATATGGTTTCTTTCTCTACTTAATTTTGTTCCTTTTTAAAGAGTATTTTGAATGACACTCAAATAAATGGGGCTGTTTCTATTTAATAATAAATCCTACTTAAGCATATACAGTAATACATTGCCCAGTCAAAAATGAGGCACTAAGTAGACAATCCCTTATGAAAAAAACAAAACAAAACAAAACTATCTTCTGCCCTTAGAACAAACATTCTGGAATTGAACAGTACTCACAAGGTTATTTTCTGACATCTCAGTGCTTTTAGTTAGTGGGTTAGACATCACATGTAGATATTGATGAGTATGATAAATCCTATTCTTCTATTTTCTAAAATATATTAGCAATATTTTTGTACCTTCTTCACTAAGCAAAGGTACTTCTAAAATATCCTTGCTTTTGGGCAAAATCTGTGAAGAATCAAGTCAAAATGGCCAAAACACCTGGAAAGGTGCTCAAAATTACAACTAGTTGGGAAAACAAAAAGTAAAACAATGATGAGATATCTCTTTACATCCATCAGGCAGGAAAAATGCAAAAAGCAAAAACACACATTGCTCTTGGTGGTGTGAATAAAAGTGCACTTTCATATATTCCTGGTAGAAATGGAGGTTTTATACAGATTATTTGGGAAATAAATCTTGCAAAGCTTCTTAAAATTATAAATACATACTTAACCTCAGTCCAGCATTTCTTGCTTCAGAATCTAACTCACAGAGACTAAAGCATTAGTAAATAAGATATAGGCCCAGGGTTGCTACAGCAGTTTTATTTTTTATCGCAAAACAGACAAAAACCAAAACCAGGTGAATACCCTTCAGTAAAGGACTGTTGTTGAATAAATTAAGGTATGTCTATACCATGGAATATTATGGGAATTTCCCTGGTGGCTCAGATGTAAAGAATCTGCCTACAATGCAGGAGACTTGGGTTCGATCCCTGGGTTGGGAAGATCCCCTGGAGAAGGGAATGGCAACCAACTCCAGTATCTTGCCTGGGAAATCTCATGGAGAGAGGAGCCTGGCAAGAACATGGGGTAGCAAAGGGTTGGACATGACTTAGCAACCAACACTTTCCCCAGAAAGTGAATTGGAACAATCCTAGTTGTTTAAAAGAATTGCCACCAGAGGCTGGTGAGGGAGAAAAGCAAGATGTATAGAAAAGTATATTACATGAGCCCATTTTATAAATTGTTGCTCAAAGACTTTTATAGGTATACATTTAACCTCTATAATTTCTCTATACACATATTTGTATAGGCTTATATGGTGATAGAAATGGATGAATGCACACTAGGTTTTCTTGGAGGCGGTGGGAACAATTGCAGTGGTGTCCTGTGAGAAATATAAAAGAAGAGGCTAACATAAGAAAAATTGAGTATGGTCACATTTAGGCAAAGTCATACGCATAATTCTTGCAAAAGAGTTTTTGAAATAATAGATCCTTATCAAAATAAAGCATTCTATCTTTCAGTTTTCTGGATCTCTGTTAGATTAAGATTAAAAGAGGATGTGAAGATGCTGGAAGGAGTCAAATAATGCTGAAAACTTTGGACCTTGAAGGTTGGCTGAAGACTTTTATGAGCCTAAAGTTTCCAGTGTAATGAAGAGGAGCAGGTTGCATTCAATCATTTCGAAGTGCTGATGCCACCAAGTGGTGTCTGGAGCGACTGTTGGTGCCATTTTATTACCCTACAAACTCTTGGCTTACATACTCCTTGCACAGCAAAAGGTATATGGAGGGTTCTAAATATCCTTGGGATGAAGGCCACACCTGTGCTCCTGACACTGACATGAAGAGGAAGCATGATAATGGATATGGAGCCAAATCTTTTGCCCTAGAATCTGAGCTCGCATTTGTTTCTCCAACTGGCAAGTGCTTCACTATGACCAACTTTCACATGTCAAGACCCCGGAGATGTAATCAATATTTTCTAACTACTAGGACTAGTTTTACAACTCGTATGACTTCTTTAACTGCCTGATCTCTTTATATAGGTTTTCTTTCTCTCTTTTTAAAAATTAACTTATTTTTTTATTGAAGGATAATTGCTTTACAGAATTTTGCTGTTTTCTGTCAAACCTCTAAAAATGACAGAATGATCTCTGTTCGTCTCCTAGGCAAACCATTCAATATCACAGTTATCCAAGTCTATGCCCCAACCAGTAATGCTGAAGAAGCTGCAGTTGAATGGTTTTATGAAGACCTACAAGATCTTTTAGAACTAACACCCAAAAAAGATGTCTTTTTCATTCTAGGGGACTGGAATGCAAAAGTAGGAAGTCAAAAAACACCTGGAGTAATAGGCAAATTTGGCCTTGGAATGTGGAATGAATCAGGGCAAAGACTAATATAGTTTTTCCAAGAAAATGCGCTGGTCAGAGCAAACACCCTCTTCCAACAACACGAGAGAAGACTCTACACATGGACATCACCAGATGGTCAACACTGAAATCAGATTGATTATATTCTTTGCAGCCAAAGATGGAGAAGCTCTATACAGTCAACAAAAACAAGACCAGGAGCTGACTGTGGCTCAGATCATGAACTCCTTATTACCAAATTCAGACTCAAATTGAAGAAAGTAGGGAAAACCGCTAGACCATTCAGGTATGACCTAAACCAAATCCCTTATGATTATACAGTGGAAGTGAGAAATACATTTAAGGGCCTAGATCTGATAGATAGAGTGCCTGATGAACTATGGAATGAGGTTCGTGACATTGTACAGGAGACAGGGATCAAGACCATCCCCATGGAAAAGAAATGCAAAAAAGCAAAATGGCTGTCTGAGGAGGCCTTCCAAATAGCTGTGAAAAGAAGAGAAGCGAAAAGCAAAGGAGAAAAGGAAAGATATAAGCATCTGAATGCAGAGTTCCAAAGAGTAGCAAGAAGAGATAAGAAAGCCTTCTTCAGTGATCAATGCAAAGAAATAGAGGAAAACAACAGAATGGGAAAGACTAGAAATCTCTTCAAGAAAATGAGAGATACCAAGGGAACATTTCATGCAAAGATGGGCTCGATAAAGGACAGAAATGGTCTGGACCTAACAGAAGCAGAAGATATTAAGAAGAGGTGGCAAGAATACATGGAAGAACTGTACAAAAAAGATCTTCACGGCCCAGATAATCATGATGATGTGATCACTAATTTAGAGCCAGACATCCTGGAATGTGAAGTCAAGTGGGCCTTAGGAAGCATCACTATGAAGAAAGCTAGTGGAGGTGATGGAATTCCAGTTGAGCTGTTTCAAATCCTGAAAGATGATGCTGTGAAAGTGCTGCACTCAATATGCCAGCACATTTGGAAAAGTCAGCAGTGGCCACAGAACTGGAAAAGGTCAGTTTTCATTACTATTCCAAAGAAAGGAAATGCAAAAGAATGCTCAGACTACCGCACAATTGCACTCATCTCACATGCTAGTAAAGTAATGCTCAAAATTCTCCAAGCCAGGCTTCAGCAATACGTGAACCGTGAACTCCCTGATGTTCAAGCTGGTTTTAGAAAAGACAGAGGAACCAGCGATCAAATTGCCAACATCTGCTAGATAATGGAAAAAGCAAGAGCATTCCGGAAAAACATCTATTTCTGCTTTATTGACTATGCCAAAGCCTTTGACTGTGTGGATCACAAGAAACTGTGGAAAATTCTGAAAGAGATGGGAATGCCAGACCACCCGACCTGCCTCTTGAGAAATCTGTATGCAGGTCAGGAAGCAACAGTTAGAATTGGACATGGAACAACAGACTGGTTCCAAATAGGAAAAGGCGTACGTCAAGGCTGTATATCGTCACCCTGCTTGTTTAACTTCTATGCAGAGTACATCATGAGAAATGCTGGACTGGAAGAAACACAAGCTGGAATCAAGATTGTGGGGAGAAATATCAATAACCTCAGATATGCAGATGACACCACCCTTATGGCAGAAATTGGAGAGGAGCTAAAAAGCCTCTTGATGAAAGTGAAAGAGGAGAGCAAAAAAAGTTGGCTTAAAGCTCAACATTCAGAAAACAAAGATCATGGCATCCGGTCCCATCACTTCATGGGAAATAGATGGGGAAACAGTGGAAACAGTGTCAGCCTTTATTTTTTTGGGCTCCAAAATCACTGCAGATGGTGACTGCAGCCATGAAATTAAAACACGCTTACTCCTTGGAAGAAAAGTTATGGCCAACCTAGATAGCATATTGAAAAGCAGAGACACACATTGCCGACTAAGGTCCGTCTAGTCAAGGCTATGGTTTTTCCTGTGGTCATGTATGGATGTGAGAGTTGGACTGTGAAGAAGGCTGAGCACCGAAGAATTGATGCTTTTGAACTGTGGTGTTGGAGAAGACTCTAGAGAATCCCTTGGACTGCAAGGAGATCCAACCAGTCCATTCTGAAGGAGATCAGTCCTGAGTGTTCTTTGGAAAGAATGACGCTAAAGCGGAAACTCCAGTACTTTGGCCACCTCATGTGAAGAGTTGACTCATTGGAAAAGACTCTGATGCTTGGAGGGATTGGGGGCAGGAGGAGAAGGGGACGACAGAGGATGAGATGGCTGGATGGCATCACCGACTCGATGGACGTGAGTCTGAGTGAACTGCGGGAGTTGGTGATGGACAGGGAGGCCTGGCGTGCTGCAATTCATGGGGTCGCAAAGAGTCGGACACGACTGAGCGACTGAACTGAAGTGAACTGTCTAATCTCAACATGAACCAGCCATAGGTATACATATATCCTCCTCCTGTTGAAACTCCTTCCCCTCTCCTGCCCCATTCCACCCCTCTAGGTTGATACAGAGCCCTTGTGTGAGTTTCCTGAGCCATACAGCAAGTTCCCATTGGCTATCTATTTTACATATGGGCCACCTCATGTGACGAGGTGACTCATTGGAAAAGATTCTGATGCTGGGAGGGATTGGGGGCAGGAGAAGAAGGGGATGACGGAGGATGAGATGGCTGGATAGCATCACTGACTCGATGGAGGTGAGTCTGAGTGAACTCCAGGTATTTGTGATGGACAGGGAGGCCTGGCGTGCTGCGATTCATGGGGTTGCAGAGTCAGACATGACTGAGTGACTGAACTGAACTGAACTGAATGTAAGTTTCCATGTTACTCTTTTCATACATCTCACCCTCTCCTCCCCTCTTCCCATGTCCATAAGTTTATTCTCTATGTTTCTGCATTGTTGCTGTGTAAGTAAATTCTTCAGTACCATTTTTCTAGATTCCATATATGTGTTAGAATACGGTATTTATCTTTCTCTTTCTGATTCATTTCACTCTGTATAATAGGTTATAGGTTCATCCACCTCATTAGAACTGACTCAAATGTGTTCGCTTTTATGGCTGAGTAATATTCCATTGTGTATATATACCACAAATTCTTAATCTATTCATCTGTCGATGGACATCTAGGTTGCTTCAATGTTCTAGCTATTGTATATAGTGCTGCAATGAACAATAGGATACATGTGTCTCTTTCAATTTTGGTTTCCTCACAGTATAGGAGTGAGAGTGGAGTGTGATTGCTGGAGTGGGATTGCTGGGTCATATGGTGGTTTTATTCCTAGTTTTTAAAGGAATCTCCATACTGTCTTCTGCAGTGGCTGTATCAATTTACAATCCCACCAACAGAGCAAGAGTGCTCCCTTTTCTCCACACCCTCTCCAGCATTTATTGTTTGTAGACTTTTTGATGAGGGCCATTCGGACCAGCATGAGGTGATATCTCATTGTAGTTTTGATTTGCATTTCTCTAATAATGAGTCATGTTGAGTATCATTTTATGTGTTTATCAGAGATTTGTATGTCTTCTTTGGAGAAATGTCTATTTAAGTCTTTTTCCCACTTTTTGATTGTGGTGTTTGTTTTTCTGGTATTGAGTTGTATGAGCTGGTTGTGTATTTTGGAAATTAATCCTTTGTCAGTTATTTCATTTGCTATTATTTTCTCCTAATCTGAGGGTTGTCTTTTCACCTTGCTTATACTTTCCTTTGCTGTGCAAAAGCTTTTAATTTTAATCAGTTCAGTTCAGTTGCTCAGTCGTGTCTGACTCTTTGAGACCCCATGAATCACAGCACGCCAGGCTTCCCTGTCCATCACCAACTCCCGGAGTTCACTCAGACTTGTGTCCATTGAGTCAGTGATGCCATCCAGCCATATCATCCTCTGTCATCCCCTTTTTCTCCTGCCCCCAATCCCTCCCAGCATCAAAGTCTTTTCCAATGAGTCAACTCTTCGCATGAGGTGGCCAAAGCACTGGAGTTTCCACCTTAGTGTCATTCCTTCCAAAGAACACTCAGGACTGATCTCCTTCAGAATGGACTGGTTGGATCTCCTTGCAGTCCAAGGGACTCTCAAGAGTCTTCTCCAACACTACAGTTCAAAAGCATCAATTCTTTGGCGCCCAGCCTTCTTCACAGTCCAACTCTCACATCCATACATGACTACTGGAAAAACCATAGCCTTGACTAGATGGACCTTTGTTGGCAAAGTAATATCTCTGCTTTTCAATATGCTATATAGGTTGCTCATAGCTTTTCTTCCAAGGAGTAAGCGTCTTTTAATTTCATGGCTGCAGTCACCATCTGCAGTGATTTTGGAGCCCCCCAAAATAAAGTCTGACACTGTTTTCACTGTTTCCCCATCTATTTCCCATGAAATGATGGGACCGGATGCCATGATCTTCGTTTTCTGAATGTTGAGCTTTAAGTCAACTTTTTCACTCTCCTCTTTTACTTTCATCAAGAGGCTTTTTAGTTCCTCTTCACTTTCTGCCATAAGGGTGGTGTCATCTGCCTCAGGTCCCACTTATTTACTTCTGTTTTTATTTCTGTTACTCTAGGAGACGGATCTGGCTTTGATTTATGTCATCCAGTGTTCTGCCTAAGTTTTCCTCAAAGTTTTATAATTTCTGGTCTTACATTTAAGTCTTTAATCCATTTTGAGTTTATCATTGTGTGCAGTGTTAGGAAGTGTTCTAATTTCATTCTTTTACATGTAGCTGTCAGTTTTCCTAGCACCATTTATTGAAGAGGCTGTCTTTGCCCCATTGTATATTCTTGCCTCCTTTGTCAAAAATATGGTACCTATAGGTACATGGGTTTATTCTTGGCTTTTTACCTTGTTCCATTGGTCTATATTTCTGTTTTTGAGCCAGTACCATATTGTCTTGATGACTGTAGCTTTGTCGTATAACCTGAAGTCAGGAAGGTTGATTCCTCCAGCTCCATTCTTCTTTCTCAAGGCTGCTTTGGCTATTTGGTGTTTCCATATGAATTGTGAAATTTTTTGTTCCAGTTCTTTGAAAAATGCCATTGGTAATTTGATAGGGATTGCATTAAATCTGTAGATTGTGTTTGGTAGTATAGTCATTTTCACAATATTGATTCTTCCTACCCAGGAACATGGAATATCTCTCCATCTGTTTATGTCATCTTTGATTTATTTCATTAGTGTCTTATAATTTTCTGTTTACAGTTCTTTTGTCTCCTTAGGTAAGTTTATTCCTAGATATTTAATTCTTTTTGTTTCAATGGTGAATGGGATTGATTCTTTAATTGCCTTTCTGATTTTTCATTGTTAGTATATAGAAATGCAAGTGATTTCTGTGCATTGATTTTGTATCCTGCAGCTTTGCTAAATTCACTGATTAGCTCTAGTAATTTTCTGATACTATCTTTAGGGTTTTCTATGTACAGTATCATGTCATCTGCAAACAGTGAGAACTTTACTTCTTCTTTTCCAATCTGGATTCCTTTTATTTCTTTTTCTTCTCTGATTGCTATAGCTAGTACTTCTGGAACTATGTTGAATAATAGTGGCACAAGTGGACACCCTTGTCTTGTTCTTAATCTTAAGGGAAATGCTTTCAGTTTTTTACCATTGAGAATAATGTTTGTTGTAGACTTATCATATATGGCCTTACTATGTTGAGGTAGGTTCCTTCTATGCCCATTTTCTGAAAAGTTTTAATCATAAATAGGTGATAAATTTTGTCAAAGGCTCTTTCTGCATCTATTGAGATGATCATATGGTTTTTATCTTTCAATTTGTTAATATGGTGTATCACATTGATTGATTTTCATATATTGAAGAATCCTTGCATCCCTGGAATAAATCCAATTTGATCATGGTGTATGAGCTTTTTGATGTGTTGCTGAATTCTCTTTCCAAAAATATTGTTGAGGATTTTTGCATCTATGTTCATCAGTGATATTGGCCTGTAGTTTTCCTTTTTTGTGTTGTCTCTGTCTGGTTTTCATATCAGGGTGATGATGGCCTTGTAGAATGAGTTTGGAAGTGTTCCTTCCTCTGCAATTTTTTGAAAGAGTTTTAGAATGATAGGCATTAGCTCTTTCTAAATGTTTGATAGAATTCATCTGTGAAGCCATCTGGTCCTGGGCTTTTATTTTTTGGGAGATTTTTTATCACAGCTTCAATTTCAGTGCTTGTAATTGAGTCGTTCATAATTTCTATTTCTTCCTCGTTCAGTCTTGGAAGATTGAGCTTTTCTAAGAATCAGTCATTTCTTCTAGGATATTTATTTTATTGCCATATAGTTGTTCATAATAGTCTCTTATAATCCTTTGTATTTCTGTATTGTCTGTTAAAACCTCTCCCTTTTCATTTCTAATTTTGTTGATTTGGTTATTCTCTCTTTTTTTTCTTAATGAGTCTGGTTAGTTCAGTTCAGCTCAGTTCAGTAGCTCAGATGTGTCTGACTCTTTGCAACCCCATGGACTGCAGCAAGCCAGGCCTCCCTGTCCATCACCAACTCCTGGAGTCTACTCAAAGTCATGTTCATACAGTTGGTGATGCCATCCAAGCATCTCATCCTCCGTCATCCCCTTCTTCTCCCGCCTTCGATCTTTCCCAGCATCAGGGACTTTTCAAATAAGTCAGTGCTTCACATCAGGTGGCCAAACTATTGGAGTTTCAGCTTCAGGATCAGTCCTTCCAATGAATATTCAGGGCTGATTTCCTTTAGGATGGACTGGTTGGATCTCCTTGCAGTCCAAAGGACTCTCAAGAGTCTTCTCCAACACCACAGTTCGAAAACATTAATTCTTCGGAGTTCAGATTTCTTTATACTTCAACTCTCACATCTATACATGACTACTGACAAAACCATAGCCTTGACTAGATGGACCTTTGTTGGCAAAGTAATGTCTCTGCTTTTTAATATACTGTCTAGGTTGGTCATAATTTTTCTTCCAAGGAGTAAGTGTCTTTTTATTTCATGGCTGCAGTCACCATCTGCAGTGATTTTGGAACCCCTCAAAATAAAGTCTGTCACTGTTTCCACTGTTTCTCCATATCTTTGCCATGAAGTGATGGGACTGGATGCCATAATGTTAGTTTTCTGAATGTTGAGTTTTAAGCTAACTTTTTCACTCTCCTCTTTCACTTTCATCAAGAGGCTCTTTAGTTCTTCACTTTCTGCCATAAAGTTGGTGTCAATTGCATATCTGAGGACATTGATATATCTCCCAGCAATCTTGATTCCAGCTTGGGCTTCATCCAGCCCAGCCCTTCTCATGATGTACTCTGCATAGAAGTTAAATAATCAGGGTGACAATATACATTCTTGACGTACTCCTTTTCCTATTTGGAACCAGTCTATTGTTCCATGTCCAGTTTTAACTGTTGCTTCCTGAACTGCATACAGATTCCTCAAGAGGCAGGTCAGGTGGCCTGGTATTTTCATCTTTTGAAGAATTTTCCATAGTGTGTTGTGATCTACACAGTCAAAGGGCTTGGCATAGTCAATAAAGCAGAAATAGATGTTTTTCCGGAACGCTCTTGCTTTTTTGATGATCGAGCGGATGTTGGCAATTTGATCTCTGGTTCCTCTGTCTTTTCTAAATCCAACTTGAACTTCTGGAAGTTCATGGTTAACATATTGCTGAAGCCTGGCTTGGAGAATTTTGAGCATTACTTTACTAGCATGTGAGATGAGTGCAATTGTGCGGTAGTTTGAGCATTCTTTTGCATTTCCTTTCTTTGGGATTGGAATGAAAACTGACCTTTTCCAGTCCTGTGGCCACTGTTGAGTTTTCCAAATTTGCTAGTATATTGAGTGCAATCATCTTTCAGGATTTGAAATAGCTCAACTGGAACTCCATCACCTCTTCCAGCTTTGTTTGCAGTGATGCTTCCTAAGGCCCACTTGACTTCACATTCCAGGATGTCTGGCTCTAGGTGAGTGATCACACTCATGATTATTTGAGTTGTGAAGATCTTTTTTGTGCAGTTCTTTTGTGTATTCTTTCCACCTCTTCTTACTATCTTCTGCCTCTGTTAGGTCCATACAATTTCTGTCCTTTATTAAGCCCATGTTTGCAAGAAATATTCCCTTGCTATCTCTAATTTTCTTGAAGAGATCTGCCAGGAGCCAGCGTGAGGAATTCCACCCGTGACAAGGTCATGCGGCAATAGCTCTGATGGCAAGGCTAATCAGACCTCAGCTTTTCCCCCTGGAATTTCCTGAGCATCCACCCCCTCAAAAAATAAGAATCTGCCTGCTTTTCTACTCTTCTGACATTCTCTGGAAAAAGACAATTCAGGGCTTTAGTCTTCTGCATTTGAAAGGGTGTTTCAATCCAAAAACCCCTCTGATGGCTTTCTAGCCTGCCTGCAGGACTGTACTGCTGCACATGTGATTGAGGCCTCCTGACCACAGGAGGCACAGGAAGCTTAAAACATCCTAGGAATGTAGGGGCTTCTGAGGAGTCAAAATCTTTAGAATAGGACTGATTAAAAGTTTCATTTGTTGAGTCAATACTTGCTGCCAAATTTTCATATCCTTTATTTTTAGATATAGTTGGTATATAGAAAAACAAGTAGTAGACCTGGTCTTAGCAACATTAGATCTTTGAGTTAAGTACCTTCTTTGTTATAACCCACTGCGCCTTTGTTCTATAGAGATGTAAATTTAACGCTTTAAGGAGATGCAGATTAAAGAAAAACACTTCAGGGGAAACAAAATTAACATTCATTAAGGAAGAGAGCCAAAAAGTGTTAACAAGCCTCTTGGCCAGAAGATAATGTAAATCACCTGAGACCTTTTGTATACAAAAAGATACACAGAAAGAGTCTGGGCTGCTAACGCTACATAATTTTGTATTACCCATTGATCTCTATGTATAATCAAAAGTATAAAAGGTCTTGAAGGACAATAGAAGGAGAGCAAGTCACTAGACTGGTTTCCCCCGTGTCTCCTCTTTACTCTAATTTCAGGCTGAATTCCCATCTGGGGCGTGGAGGCTCACTATGTCTACTTACTTGTCCTGGCTTTTAAGATCCGTAAGAGAGAGAGCCCAAGGCAGGGCACTCTCCGATATTCAAACGGGCGCCGGTGGCCTAATGTACATGGTGCAAGCTCCTTGTCTGGAACTTTATTGGTTTTCCACGTAACCCAAGTTAATCAGCCTCTTCTCTCCACTTAATCTTCCTACTACACTATTGTTTCTCAATCTAATCTTATATTAATAAACAAGTCTTTCCACGCCAACGCCATCCACCCTTCGAATTCCCTGGATCCACCGGGGCTGGACCCCGGCAGAGATCTCTAGTCTTTCCCATTCTATTATTTTCTTCTCTGTCTTTGCACTGGTCACTGAGGAAGGCTTTCTTATCTCTCCTTGCTATTCTTTGGAACTCTGCATTCAAATGGGTATATCTTTCCTTTTCGCCTTTGCTTTTCACTTCTTTTCACAGCTATTTATAAGGCCTCTTCAGACAGCCATATTGCTTTTTTCCATTTCTTTTTCTTGGGGATAGTCTTGATCCCTGTCTCCTATACAATGTCAGGAATCTCTGTCCATAGCTCATCAGGCACTGTATCAGATTTAGTCCCTTAATCTATTTCATTTCCATTTATAATCTTTAGGGATTGGATTTAGGTCATACCTGAATGGTCTAGTGGTTTTCCCTGCTTTCTTCAATTTAAGTCTGAATTTAGCAGTAAGGAGTTCATGATCTGAGCCACAGTCAGCTCCTGGTCTTGTTTTTGGTGACTGTATAGAGCTTCTTCATCTTTGGCTGCAAATAATATAATCAATCTGATTCCTGTGCTGCCCATTTGATGATGTCCATGTGTAGAGTCTTTTGTGTTGTTGAAAGAGGGTGTTTGCTATGACCAGTGCATTCTTTTGGCAAAACTCTATTAGCCTTTTCTCTGCTTCATTCTGTACTCCAAGGCCAAATTTGCCTGTTACTTCAGGTGTTTCTTGACTTCCTACTTTTGTATTCCAGTTCTCTATAATGAGGGATCTTCCTGGTGGCTCAGACAGTAAAGTGTCTGCCTGCAATGTGGGAGGCCTGGCTTTGATTCCTGGGTCGGGAAGATCCCCTGGAGAAGGAAATGGCAATCCATTCCAGCACTCTCGCGTGGAAAATCCTAAGGACGGAGGAGCCTGATAGGCTATAGTCCATGGGGTCACAAAGAGTCAGACACGACTGAGCAACTGCACTTTCACTTTCTTTATAATGAAAAGGACATCTTTTTTGGGTGTTAGTTCTAGAAGTTTTTGTAGGTCTTCATAGAACCGTTCAACTTCAGCTTTTTCAGCATTACTGGTCAGGGCACAGACTTGGATTACCATGATATTGAATGGTTGCCTTGGAAACGAATAGAGATCATCCTGTCATTTCTGAGATTGCACCCAAGTACTGCATTTTGGACTCTTTTGTTGACTATGATGGCTACTCCATTTCTTCTAAGGGATTCTTGCCCATAGTAGTAGATGGTCATCTCAGTTAAATTAACCCATTTCAGCCCATTTTAATTCCCTGATTTCTAAAATGTCGATGTTCACTCTTGCCATCTGCTGTTTGACCACTTCCAATTTGCATTGATTCAGGACCACATTCCAGATTCCTATGCAATATTGCTCTTTACAGCATCAGGCCTTGTTTCCATCACCAGTCACATCCACAACTGGGTGTTGTTTTTGCTTTGGCTCTGTCTCTTCATTCTTTCTGGAGTAATTTCTCCACTGATCTCCAGTAGCATATTGGGTACCTACCGTCCTGGGGAGTACATCTTTCAGTATCTTATCTTTTTGCTTTTGCATACTGTTTATGGGATTCTCAATGTAAGAATACTGAAGACTGGCTAAGGGTTTGTCAATTTTGTTTATCTTCTTGAAGAACCAGCCTTTAGTTTTATTAATCTTTACTGTTGATTCTTTCATTTCTTTTTCATTTATCTCTACTTGAATCTTTATGAATCCTTTCCTTGTACTAATTTTGTTTTTTTTTTTTTCCCTTCTTTTTACAGTTGCTTTAGATGTAAAGTTAGGTTGTCTATTCTATGCTTTTCTTGTTTCTTGAGGTAGGATTGTATTGCTATAAACTTCCCTCTTAGAACTGCTTTTGCTGCATCCTATAGGTTTGAGTTGTGTTTTCATTGTCATTTGTTTCTAGAATTTTTTTGATTTCCCTTTTGATTTCTTCAGTGAAAGTGAAAGTGAAGTAGCAAAAGCCCAACATAGAGGCAGAAGTTTATGACAACAGTAAAAAATGTGACTGAGGAAAAAGAAAAAAATTGACAGCTACACTGGGGGGAGGGGTGGCGGGGAGGGGCACGAAGGAAAAAAAATTTAAAAAATCCAATATAATCTACAGAACAAGTCAAAAAATAAAAATAATGAATGGTTTTCTTGAGTCTCTGCTGTTAGAATCCTTCCCTCTCTGGGAATCAGTCTACCTCACCTCCCTAGGGTGCCCTCTAACACTGTACTGATCTCGGACCTGCTGTGGGGGCTGCTCACATTCCAATCTGGTCCTACACATGCATGGTCTTGCTTCCAATGTCCACAGCTATCAGAGCTAGTGTGTTTTCTTTAGTGGGAGCTCTCAATGACATTTTATATATTCCATAGACACAGAATCTGCTTAGTTGATCATGTGGATTTAATCTGCATGTTGTACAGCTGGTGGGAAGGTTTTGGGTCGTCTTCCTTAGCCACACTGCCCCTGGGTTTCAATTGTGGTTTTATTTCAACCTCTATGTGTGGGTCGTCCACTGGGGTTTAGCTTCTGAGGCTGCCCTGGAGTTGTTGGGTTTGCCCCTGTGAGGGCCAGGTGTGGAGGTGGTGCAGCTGCTTGGGTCGCTGGGGTTCTTGCAGCTCCAGGTACCCAGAGGGGTAGGTGGCTAGGGTAGTATAAAATATAGTGCTCTAGAAGGGTATAGCAATGAGTATTGGCCAATATGCTCCAGTATTCTTGCCTGGAGAACCCCCGTCTGACAGGGAAGCCTGGCAGGCCATAATCTGAAGTGAAGTGAAGTCGTTCAGTCATGTCCGACTCTTTGTGACCCCGTGGACTGTAGCCTACCAGGCTTCTCTGTCCATGGGATTCTCCAGGCAAGAGTACTGGAGTGGGTTACCATTTCCTTCTCCAGGGGATCTTCCTGACCCAGGGATCGAACCTGGGTCTCCCGCATTGGAGGCAGATGCTTTAACCTCTGAGCCACCAGGGAAGTCCCTGGAAGGCCACAGTCTACAGGGTCACAAAGAGTTGGACAGGACCAAAGCGACCTTGTGCTCATAAATACTTACTTTTTTGCCTGTGGCAGCTCTGCTCCAATGAGAGTTGGGCATGAAGATGGTACAGCTGCTTGGCTTGCAGGGACCCTGGCAGTGCCAAGTGTTCAGGGACACAAACTGCCTCCATAGCAGGAGTTATGGCCCTATCAGAGTCCTTTTTTTAGCCTCTTGTAGCTGGCAATCAGAAGACCTCTTTGGCCAGTCTTTCTCCATAGCTCTGCCCACTCAGGCACTTAGAGGGATCCCTTGCCTAGGGACACTGTCTGTTGTTCAGCCCATCAGGCATATAGAGGGGCACCCTGGGTGGGGTCCTACTCTGTAGTTCAGTGTGTCAGGCATCTGATGGGCCAGTCTCTCTATTGGCCAGCTGCCAATGCTGGCATGTGGAGAGAGAGAGAGGCTATGGTGGTGGCTCCACCCTCTACACATGACTCAGCAGTATCACCTTGCTTCCATGGCTGCCTGGTTTTCCAACACAGGCATTTCCCACCATGATCTCCTCCCTCACATCCCCTCGATCTGTCTCTCTGCAGTCAACAGCAGCCCTTGCACTGTGATTGCTCCACGATCCTTAAACTCCAGCTCCCAGCTGCTGCGCCTTCCAGGAGACCCGCATTCTTGCCTGGCATATATATAGGTCTGGCAAGGACTGTCTGATTCTCATTCCATTTAGGCTGCCATAGATCAGCTGTTTCACTCTCAGTCTTAAATGTTTCTCCTCTGACTCAGAAAATTGCCCCACTGTGGGGATTGGACCCCTGCTTCAGTTCCCCCACCCGCCAAGGGTAGGTCCAGTCCTATGAATACTCCTATTTTTCTCCCAGTTCCTTCATCCTACCGAGTTTTGTGTGGTTCTATATATATATATTTCCCACTGGTCAGGTCCTCCTGTCCACTCTCAGCTGGTGTTCTGTAGGCACTTCTGTGTCTGAAGGTGTATTTCTGATGTATCTGTGAAGAGATATGTACTCCACATCCACCTTTTCTTCTGCCATCTAGTTCTCCTAGGTTTTATCTTTTTATTGCCACCATCCTAGCTTGACGTGTTCATTATTTCCTCCCTAGGTACATCTTCATGGGCTTTTCTATCCTCAGTTTGTCTCTGCTCCAATCTAGCCATAATTCACTTTTAGACTGAGTTTCCTGAAGTCCTGGTCATTTAACAACACTACTCAAAATCCTTCAGTTGTCCCTCCCTACCCACAAACTCTGACCTCAGAGCACAAGTTTTCAGTAGGGTGACTGTAATGACTCAGTTTGTCTCAGATGGTCTCAGGTTACTTCTCTTGTCCCAACGTAACTCAGTTCAGTTCAGTTCAGTTGCTCAGTCGTGTCTGACTCTTTGCAACCCCATGAATCGCAGCACGCCAGGACTCCTTGTCCATCACCAACTCCTGGAGTTTACTTAAGCTCATGTGCATCGAATTGGTGATGCCATCCAGCTATCTCATCCTCTGACGTCCCCTTCTTCACCTGCCCCCCAATCCCTCTCAGCATCAGGGTCTTTTCCAATGAGTCAACTCTTCACATGAGGTGGCCAAAGTATTGGAGTTTCAGCTTTAGCATCAGTCCTTCCAATGAACACCCAGGACTGATCTCCTTTAGGATGGATTGGTTGGATCTCCTTGCAGTCCAAGGCACTCTCAAGAGTCTTCTCCAATGCCACAGTTCAAAAGCATCAATTCTTCAGCGCTCAGCTTTCTTTATAGTCCAACTCTCACATCCATACATGACCACTGGAAAAACCATAGTCTTGACTAGACAGACCTTAGTCAGCAAAGTAATGTCTCTGCTTTTGAATATGCTATCTAGGTTGGTCATAACTTTCCTTCTAAAGAGTAAGCATCTTTTAATTTCATGGCTGCAGTCACCATCTGCAGTGATTTTGGAGCCAAAAAAAAAAAAAAAAAAAAGAAGTCTGACACTGTTTCCACTCTTTCTCCATCTGTTTCCCATGAAGTGATGGGACCAGATGCCATGATCTTTGTTTTCTGAATGTTGAGCTTTAAGCCAACTTTCTCACTCTCCTCTTTCACTTTCATCAAGGGGCTCTTTAGTTCCTCTTCACTTTCTGCCATAAGAGTGGTGTCATCTGCATATCTGAGGTTATTGATATTTCTCCCGGCAATCTTGATTCCAGCTTGTGTTCCTCCAGCCCAGCGTTTCTCATGATGTACTCTGCATAGAGGTTAAATAAGCAGGTGACAATATACAGCCTTGACGTACTCCTTTTCCTATTTGGAACCAGTCTGTTGTTCCATGTCCAGTTCTAACTGTTGCTTCCTGACCTGTATGTAGGTTTCCCAAGAGGCAGGTGAAGTAGGTCTGGTATTCCCATCTCTTTAAGAATTTTCCACAGTTTATTGTGATCCACACAGTCAAAGGCTTTGGCATAGTCAATAAAGCAGAAATAGATGGTTTACTGGAACTCTCTTGCTTTTTCCATGATCCAGCGGATGTTGGCAATTTGATCTGTGGTTCCTCTGTCTTTTCTAAAACCAGCTTGAACATCTGGAAGTTCATGTTCATGTATTGCTGAAGCCTGGCTTGGAGAATTTTGAGTATTACTTTACTAGCGTGTGAAATGAGTATAATTGTGCAGTAGTTTGAACATTCTTTGGGATTGCCTTTCTTTGGGATTGGAATGAAAACTGACCTTTTCTTATTGTGACTTTATTCACTCCCCAAAGTGCTCTGGTTTTGATACTCTATTATATTGATGCCCTAGCTTTTAATCACTTGATTCTCCTGGATCTGCATGCATGTGTGCTAAGTCGCTTCAGTCTTGTCCAACTCTTTGCAACCTTATGGGCTGTAACCCATCAGGCTTCTCTGTCTTTGGGGTTCTCCAGGCAAGAATACTGGAGTGGGTTGCCATGTCCTCCTCCAGGGGATCTTCCCTACCCAGGGATTGAACCTGCATTTCTTACGGTCTCCTGAATTGGTAGGTTGTTCTTTACCACTGGCACCACCTGGGAAGCCTCTAATACATCCAATAACTAAACTGACTGAAGTATGTAAAAAGTTACTGGTGGATGGAGGAATTGGGTACAGGTAGAAAGTACAGCTTTTTCCTCAAACAATCAAAAACTAAATATAAATAACTTGGGATCTATTACTCTATCTAAAATTTGTTTTCTTTTGCCATTTACATGAGAAGTGGAGTTTTTGATTCTAATTCTAGTAAGAAAATCTACCTTTGTATATTTTATGTAGCTTATTTTGTTTCACATAGATGGGAATAGTCTTATCTGGGACTTGATAAATAGCACATTAATAATTTGTTAATGTGAGAAATCTTCAGCTAAGTAATTATATAGAAATTTAAAGAGCTTTGAAGAGGTTGAAACACTTATATTGTGAGCTCCTTCAGCAAAAAAGGTTGTATATTTTTTTAAATCCAGCTGTATAAGTACAGTGCTTGTATATAAATGCTGTAGAATAGAAATTAGAGCATTCTCAGAAGTTAGAACTGGACATGGAACAACAGACTGGTTCCAAATAGGAAAAGGAGTATGTCGAGGCTGTATATTGTCACCCTACTTATTTAACTTATATGCAGCATACATCATGAGAAGGGCTGGGCTTGGAAGCCCAAGCTGGAATCAAGATTGCTGGGAGATACATCAATAACCTCAGATAGGCAGATGACACCACGCTTATGGCAGAAAGTGAAGAAGAACTAAAGAGCCTCTTGATGAAAGTGAACAAGGAGAGTGAAAAAGTCGGCTTAAAGCTCAACATTCAGGAAACAAAGATCATGGCATCTGGTCCTATCACTTCATGGGAAACAGATGGGGAAACTGTGGAAACAGTGGCTGACTTTATTTTTTTGGCTTCAAAATCATTGCAGATGGTGATTGCAGCCATGAAATTAAAAGACACTTACTCCTTGGAAGGAAAGTTATGACCAACCTAGGCAGCATATTAAAAAGCAGAGACATTACTTTGCTGACTAAGGTCCGTATAGTCAAGGCTATGGTTTTTCCAGTGGTCATGTATGGATGTGAGAGTTGGACTATAAAGAAAGCTGAGCGCTGAAGAATTGATGCTTTTGAACTGTGGCATTGGAGAAGACTCTTGAGAGTCCCTTGGACGGCAAGGAGATCCAACCAGTCCATTCTAAAGGAGATCAGTCCTGGGTGTTCTTTGGAAGGAATGATGCTAAAGCTGAAACTCCAATACTTTCGCCACCTGATGCTAAGAGCTGACTCATTTGGAAAGACCCTGATGCTGGGAAAGATTGAGGCCAGGAGGAGAAGGGGATTACAGAGGATGAGATGGTTGGGTGACATCACTGACTCAATGGACATGGGTTTGGGTAGACTCCGGGAGTTGATGATGGACAGGGCAGCCTGGCATGCTGCAGTTCATGGGGTCACAGAGTCAGACACGACTGAGCAACTCAATTGAACTGAACTGCCAGTGTATAGAACTGAAATTCAGACACTGCATTCTGAGTTTACTATGTTTTCTTCCAGTTTTGTTGGGATATAGTTGGCATACAGCATTGTATAAATTTAAAGTGTACTGCATGATTTGGTTTACATACATCATGAAGTGATTATCACAATAAGTTTAGTGAACATCCATCATATCATACAGATATAAAACTAAAGAGATGGATTTTTTTTTTTTAATTGTAATGAGAACGCTTAAGATTTACTCTCTTGACAACTTTCATATGTAACACAGGCAAGGTCAATTTTATTTATCATGTCACACGTTACCTCCCTAAATGCTTATTTATCTTATAATTGAAAGTTTGTAACTTTTGACTGTTTTCACCCTATCCTCCCTCCCCCTACTTCCCACCTGTCATGAGCACAAATGCAATCTCTTTTTCTATGAGTTTGTTTTTGAAGTAAAATTGACCTAAAATACTATGTTAGTTCCTGTTACATAATATAGTGATTTGATAATATAGTTTGCACTGATCACCACCATAAGTCTTGTTATGATATGTCACCATACCAAGATACTTTTGACTATATTCCCCACACTGTACATTTCATACCCATGACTCATTTATTTCACAGCTGGAAGTTTATACATCATAATCTGCCTCTTTGAATTGATCCTGTTGGGATTCTCTGTGCTTCCTGGACCTGGAAATCTGTTTTCCTTCCAAAGTCAGGAAAGTTTTCAGTTATTTTGTCTTCAAGTATATTCTCTGCCCCTTTCTCTGTATCTTCTCCTCCTAGGACCCCTATAATGCAAATGTTAGTATGCTTGATGTTGTCTCAGATGTCTCTTAAACTGTTCTCATTTCTTTTTATTTTTCCTCTTGTCTTTTTTCTGTTCAGCTTCAGTGTTTTCCATTCCTCTGTCTTCTAGCTTGCTTATCTGTTCCTTGATACCATCTAATCTACTGTTGATACCTTCTAATGTATTTTTCATTTCAGTTATTGTATACTTCATCTCTATTTGTTTCTTCTTTATATTTTCCAACTCTTACTCTGTTCTAATTTCTCACTTCTCACTCAATTCTAACTTCTCACTCTGTTCATCCAATCTTCTCCTGATTTCTTTGGACATATCATCACTTTGAACTCTTTGTTGGGCAGATTGCCTAGCTGCCCTTTAGTTAGTTGTTGTTCTGGGGTTTGTCTTGTTCCTTCTCTTTGAACACGTTCCTCTGTTGTCTCATTTTTATTGCTATGTATGTGGTAGGTTGGTTACATTTTCTGACTGTGGAGAAGTGGCCTTCTGTAGGAGACACCCTATGTATCCCAGCAGCACATTCTCTTCTGGTCGCCAGAGCTACATGCTCTAGGGGTGTCCCCTATGTGGACTGAGTGGTGCCCCTTCTGTTGTGGTGGTCTGACTACCGTGGGTGGCTGGCCCTGGACTGGTTGCTTTCCATGCTGTGCCTTGGGTGGAGGCTGTTGGCTTCTGTTTGGCAAGGCTGGGTCATGAGATGCCTAGCTGTGGAGCCCAGGGAGAGGGTGGGCTAGTCCAAGGCTACTGCTGGCTCACTGGTAGGTGGAACCTGGTTTGGATGTGGGTGGTTGCCGGGTTGAGATTTCCGGATCTAGTATTGGCCTGCTAATGGATGTGGCTTGTTCCTCATACAGCTAGTTGGAGGATTTATGGTGTCCCTAAGCTGGCCCTAGATAGCATATTCAAAAGCAGAGACATTACTTTGCTGACTAAGGTCCGTCTAGTCAAGGCTATGGTTTTCCCAGTAGTCATGTATGGATGTGAGAGTTGGACTGTGAAGAAGGCTGAGAGCCAAAGAATTGATGCTTTTGAACTGTGGTGCTGGAGAAGACTCTTGAGAATCCCTTGGACTGCAAGGAGATCCAACCAGTCCATTCTGAAGGAGATCAGCCCTGGGATTTCTTTGGAAGGAATGATGCTCAAGCTGAAACTCCAGCACTTTGGCCACCTCACGCAAAGAGTTGACTCATTGGAAAGGACTCTGATGCTGGGACGGATTGGGGGCAGGAGGAGAAGGGGACGAGGCTGAGATGGCTGGATGGCATCACTGACTTGATGGACGTGAGTCTGAGTGAACTTCGGGAGTTGACGATGGACAGGGAGGCCTTGCGTGCTGCGATACATGGGGTCGCAAAGAGTCGGACACGACTGAGCAACTGAAATGAACTGAACTGAACTAAGCTGGCCCGTTGGTGAGTTGGCTGGCTGAGGGGTTCAAGCTAGTGTTGGAGCTAGTGTTGGCCTGCTGGTGGGTGGACTGGGTCCTGACATGGCAGGCTGCAGGGTTGAGGTGGTCTTGGGATTAGTGTCTGCCTACTGGTGGGCAGAACCAGATCCTGGGGTCTCTGGATGTAGGACTTGGGATTCCCAGGGCTGGTGGGCAAGGCCAGGGCCCAGGCATCCTGGAACTGGTGCTTGCTCACTGTGGGTGAGGCTGGGTTCTGGGTTAGTGCTGGCTCACTGGGGTTCATTACATTTTCCAGAGTAGAGTCTTGTGTTCCTGAAGAGAACGGATGTGTGGATCATCTCCATCTTTACACCTCCACAGGTTTCCCTCTGCCTACACAAAAAGTCCAGACTTGTTGGCAGAGCATGAAAGACCCTTGTGTGTCTCTTTTTGCCCATAGAATATCCATCCTTGACTTTCCTGGGAGCCACACAACTCATGTTACTTTGGGGAATTACCCAGGTCCAAAGCCTGCAGGCTTGAACATTTTCATTTTTGAGTGAGGAGAAAGAAGGACTGAAAGTTGTTGGAACTGGTTTATTTCAGGCACATATTGTAAATTCTGTTGCTGACACACATTCTAGATTAAGGCACTTTAAGAAGACAGACCATTTGCTCCAGTTACCTGGAATTACTTAGCTGTCATGGATTCTTTCAAAGACTTGCTTATTTAGTGTTATCCGCAACCTGTCAATAAATTGACTTCTTCTTTTTCCCTGTTTTCTTTGGTTCAAGTTGACAAAACTTTCTTGTTCTGACTAGACAAACTGCTAACCAAATGGAACTGGCACAAAATTCTTTCATGATCTGACCCCAAGGTAATTGACCAGAAGCCACCTTCTGACTGGTTCCTAAAATGGGACACATTTAGAAAATGAGACTCAGAAATCTTTCTTATCTGCCAAATGAATTCCTAGTCCCTCAATGCTGGGTTCTGGCACCTGTCTGGTAAAACTTCTCTGGTCCCTTTCCACACACAATTCTGCATCCTGTGTGTACATAGCAAGATTAAGAGTCAACTTTTATTATGTGTCCAAGACCATGCTAAGCATTTTTGATTCATTAACTAATTTACTTATTCCTACTGTCTAATAAAAGTAAGTATGGTTATTCTCATTCCATTTTATGGTTGCTGAACCAGGGCAGAAGGTTAAGAATACCCTAGAGCTCAACTAGTAAGCGGCACAGCTTGGGTCGTATCCTTGCTATTCAAGGCTATGAATTGCTGTGTTGTACTGACTCTTGGAGGTTCTTTAAGATGGCCCTTTTGAATGTGTTCACATGCTTTTCTCCACCCCAGGCTGAGATTCTGCTGAGGTCAAGGATTTTTGCTTTGTTCAACATTGTAATTCCAGATCACAGCATGTATGTACCAAGCATATAGAGAAGACTCAGTAAATGAGAGAATGAACTAGTGAACAAATTCTCTATGGCACCTGTAACACTTAATCACTTATTTGATGTATGCAATTACTTTATTTCTTCATTCTAAGATGCATATTTTAAAAACTGCTGAAATTAGAAAATATCTTACAAATGTGTGTATTTAATATGGTGGCTTTATGCCCCTCACAATCTTGAAAAATGATGTTACAGTGATACATCCCACAATCCACAGAATCAAGGAAATTTGAGGATAATTTTGGTTACACCTATTGCAAACCATAGCAATTGAGCTCTTCCTCATTGGTGCCTCCCTTCTGAAACATCACCTCTATCTGTCTGGCTCACTCTTACTGAATTGGGTTGTTCATGTTCATTTCATTGAACCTCATGAGTTTCCCCCTGCAAACCAGGGTTGTATCCGTAGATAGATGATTGCTTGTTACCATGGTATTAATTAATTAATCTGGCCTTGAAACAGGCCAAGACAAGTTTAGATATTGGAGAAAATTAGTTTGGAAGCAGTGGACAGGGCCTGGGCCTTTTGTGGGTGAGGAATCAAGTGCATAGACAGGGACCATGCTTTGATTACCTTCTCTACCTGCCTCCAGGTGTGGTCACAGAATGTGTCAGTGACATCTATTAGTCTTCATTCTTTTCATTGAAGTCTACCTGCCCTTGCATAAGAGTTACTTTTGGAGAAGATGCTCAGGAAAGCCATTCACTTTCCCCTCCTCCAGTTCTAAGTCTGAATAATATTTACAATCAGTGTGGTTTTCCTCATGGGCCTATTCCTTTCCTCTCAATCCTGACCCAGTTAGAATGACAACCGCATATTGGAGGTGCTATTGCTGAAATATCTCTTAAATACCCACTGATTTTTTTTTTTTCAGTCCCTGAGAAATGGCCTTTAAATTGCTGACCTTGTTCTTGGCCTCCTGCTGCCCTCTCTAGTCCTTCTTCTCTACTAGTTTTGACTAGTTACTATAGTAAAATCAATCCAATTTACTCACTCTTTTGTTTAAAATACCTCTCCTGCTTCTCCATTATTTTCCAAATGGAGACCCTTGCACATCGGTGGATATTCACAACCTGGTTTCTGTTGGGATTTTATGGAAAGATTCTATACCATATTTTTCACTGTTAGGATATCATGGACATTAAGTTATCCTATCAATTTAATGCAAAATTTTCAAGGAGAAACAATAAACAAAACAAAGAAAACTGGTTTTTTTTTTTTGGGGGGGGGATTGTTGTCAAACAAGTACATTAAAATGCATTCTCAGAGCTCAGTAGCTAGTACGTAGTTAGTAATTTTCCAAAATTGAATTCTTTGGGGTCAGCTGGAGGCCTTTTTAAATTGTGAGTGAGTGCCTAACCAGAGATCTACAGAGGTGACATTTTATTTCCTCAGAGAATTTGATTGTTATTTGCAGGAGAGCAAATGAAGCAGATTTTCCTCAATCTGTGCAAAACATTTCATTGGTTTACCTCAGCTATATAAGTGAGAGAAAGTATGAGCCATTTTCTTGGTGGAAGGGTATAACTAGCTCTTTTATATTTTGACCTATTTAAACCCATATCCAGGAACACTGTCTTCAGCCTGGGGGAGAAGGTGGTGTTCGGCAGAGTGCTGTGGTAAAGAAAGGCCCGGCCCTCTCGGAAGTGGTGTACAGATCACCAGAAAGCAAGCATCTGACATGGCAGAGCGGAACCTCAGCCCTGGCTGCTGTCACAGGGCAGAGGGGGGCACAGAGTCCTCCATCAGTGGGGCCATGGAGGGTGGCTCTAGTAGCCTCAGGGCATCACATCCCAAGCTGCTCAATTCCAGAGGGTTCTATATTTGGGAAACCAATATGCATCCTGACCCCAGAGCATTTGTTTTCACATTTCACTTTGTATTAGTCACTGTTAGTCAAAAAAGATTTATTTTAAGTCTTGAGTACTGATTTGGGTCACACATTCTGTAAAGGCCCTCATCTTCATCTCTCCCCATGCCTGAGAAACAGCTTCTTTAAAGAGTTAGTCTGCTGCTGTTACGTCATAGCAGCTGGGATTTATCCTTCCAGCATTAGGAGTCCATCACCGTAAGTTAGGATTGGGGAACTGTCTCAGTTTCTTTTTGGCTCTGAGCTACCTCTTGCCTTAAATACAACATTTATAGAAGGTACATTTAAGTGCAGCTTCCAAGAGCAAGGTTTCCTTTAATAGGCTGCATCTCCGATGACACCGCAACGACACTGCAACCTTCTCTCAAAATCCAAGATGAGAGGTGAGAGGGCTCCTGCAGAACTAAGCAAAGAAACAAATCTATTAGGGGATCAGAACTATGGAAAAAATCCCCTTGGATTGAATTGTTATTCTGTCTCTTCAGGTTTTCGGAGAAAGAAGCAAATGGCTGCAGCATAACTTTACAAAGAGATTTATTTAAAATTTTAAAACAAGGCTTCACTGGTGACTCAGTGGTGAAGAATCTGCCTGCCAGTGTAGGAAACATGGGATTCAATCCCTCATCCGGGAAGATCCCACATACTGTGGAGCAACTAGGCCCTTGCGCACAACTACTGACCCTGTGCTCTGTAGCCTGAAAACTGCAACTACGGAGCCTCTGTGCTGAAACCACTGAAGCCCTAGCACCCTAAAGCCCATGCTCCTCTGCAAGAAAAGCCACCACAATGAGAAGCCTGTGCACCGCAGCTGGAGAGCAGCCTGCACTCGCAGCAACTAGAGAAAAACCCACACAGAAAGGAAGACCCAGTGCAGCCAAAAATCCATCAGTCATTAAATAAATATAGATTTTTTTAAACAAGCAAATAATTTTGAAAGTATATCTTGCAGGTGAAGTCTCCCCTCACCTTTAGAAGGAGGATAGCACATGTTGATGTATGGCAAAACCAATACAATATTGTAAAGTAATTAGCCTCTAATTAAAATAAACAAATTTAAATTAAATAAAAAAGGACAGTGCCTAGTACCTTACAGTACTCAATAATGGTTTTATTAATGAATAAAGCTTGCTGTCTTTGTGCATTTAGCTGACCTTCTCAATCGTTTAGCTTCAGTATTTTTTTTCTATATATACTTATCTTTAATGTCCAGAATGTCAGTGTTAATTATAAAGCTAATACTTACAGTCTTATATAGAATTACTGTTACTAAACTTACACAGAATTGCTATTATATGTGTGTTTGTATGTATATATGTATGTGTGTGTTGTTTAGCCATTAAGTCATGTCTGGCTCTTACGTGACCCATGGACTGTAGCCCATTGCAGGCTCCTCTGTGTGTGTATCTCTACACAATAATGCTAATAGCATAAGAATTGGGTATTACTATTATTCTAATTTTAAAGACATTATACTGAGGCATAGAAGGAATTTCCAGGTGGCTCAGTAGTAAGGAATCCGCCTGCTGCATGCAGGACCTGCAGGAGATGCGAGTTTGATTCCTGTGTCAAGATCCCCTAGAGGAGAAAATGGCAACCCACTCCAGTATTCTTGCCTGGAGAATTCCATGAACAGAGGATCCCGGGTGGACTACAATTCAGGAGGTCACAAAGAGTAGGATATGACTGAGCTACTGTACATGCATGGCTGAGGTATAGACGGGGTCAAAAAATTTGCAAAGTCTCAACAAGTGACAGGATTTAGGTCTGCACAGTCACTGCTAGGTCCTCAGTTATCAAAAAGAAATCCCCTAAATCTGTTCCTACTTGAAGCAGGAAAGTGAATCCAAGTTTCCCAGTGTCTGGGAGCAGGGGTTTGTTGTATAATCTCAGTTTACCAGGAAGCCAATGACTGTGCCCTGGATTTTGACTTTACAGGACTTGACCAACACAGTCTGATTTCTTCAGAGAGGTTGACACTGATTGGAAGCCTACTTTGTGCCTGATGCTTTCCTGAACCCTCTTCTAGACAGCATGTTGTGGAATACTCACAACAACCTGTAGGGACGAATTCCTACTCGTGTCTTACAGATGAGAAGACTGAATCTTGGGAAGCGGACATCACTTTGTGAGGTCACACTGCTAGTAGATGGTTGAACCAGAACTCCTATCTGGACCCGTCTGACTCTAGAGTTTACTTCATCCTTGGTGTTACCCCCTATTTTTAGACATTTCCAATCAACCTGCCTTTCCAACACTGTTAGTGGCAATATGTTAGTGGCTGTATATGGCCATTATAATGGCTGTAATGGCTGTCTATGCCTCTGTTAGTGGCCTAATTAATGTATACTTTAATGAGCTGAGTGTTCCACAGAGAATTTCTTGAGCTTTGTTCCTACCACAAACTATTAGTGAAGCAAATGATAGGAAATCTTGCCAAACTTAAATTGGGACTGTTCTTTCTATGTATTTTTCTTGAACATGGCTGATTGACCATCACAACCATTACATTAGTGTTGAACAACCAATGTATTCTGGTTACAAATGTGAGAAAAAAAATATAAGCAAAAGGATCTGGTAGGCAATCAACTCAGTGTATCATTATGCTGCAGATTTGATTATAGGCTATTTTGAATGAAAATGGATACTTCTGAAATTCCCAACTGAATCTGACTTTCTTACTAGAGTCCAATTGACCTTTTAGTTTAACATTGGCTATTATTAACACAGGGATAATCCTCAATCATATTTCTGTGTTTGTAAGCATCATGAAGGTAAAGGTTCTGGTTTCCAACTTTGAGCTGAGGAAGAGCTCAGTAAATGCTATGGAACAAATGGCAAGAATTCACATAGTCTGAACTATGAAACTGATGAAGTTTGGGTCCTTCCTTCTTCTTGTTGACTTTTTTTCTTCTTCTTGAATGTCTGTTCACCCTAGGCTACCAGTTTGTGTTTGCTCTAAGCCCTGAGTAAAATAATCTGATCAACACAAACATTGATGACTTACTGATTTTTCTTTTTTTTGAGAATTATTTGCAATTTCCAAAGGGAGTTAGAGGTAAGACTGAGTGTACATGGTATTAAACAGAATTTTTCCCTCTGTAATGGGCAGGGGGCCTCCAAGACCTGTGAAACCAGTTCAGGAGCAGGTGATCAAGGTACTAGATAAGCTCTGTTAGAGGGCAGAATGCTGCTTCATGTGCAGACACCAGTGTGGCATTGCCTGTATTATGTGGGGCGCCCACTGTTAGCTTCCCTTTAGTCTCATGGGGATTCCGTGGTGAAGGCAGGATCAGAGATCAGAGTACCTGCCACCTGGCTTCAGACTTGTATCCACTGCTAACCTTTGTCTTGGTGCCACTTGTGAGATGCTTGGTGTGGTTTGGTTTCTCTCTCGGTATATTCACTTTGCACACTGTCCCTTGCACCGTCCCTTGCCAGGGGAATCAGTGCTGAGAACAATGAATAACCACACAGTGTAACCCAGACAGACATTTCAACAGAGCCAGAGGAAAAGCCTCTATAATTTCTTAACATTCATCTAGAGATCTGCAAATTAAGGCTGTTGGCCCAAATACTGGGGAATGCTTGCTTTTGTACACCAAAGAGCTAAGAATGACTTTTACATGTTTTTTTTTTTAGAGTTTTAAAACAACACATTTATTTTAGCTTTGTAGGTTAGACTTTCAACACCAGTCTCACTGAGTGAAATCAAGGTGTTACCTGCTTCCTTCTGGATGCTCTGGAGAGAATCTGTTTCTTTACCTTTTCCAGCTTCTAGAGGCTGCCTGCATTTCTTGCCTGTGGCCCCTTCATCCAACAATGTGGTGCTGAGTCCTCCTCACACTGCCATCTCTCTGATCCCCTTTCTCACTCTTCTGACTTTTACTTTTTTTTTTTTTTTAAACTTTATTTTACTTTACAATACTGTATTGGTTTTGCCATACATAGACATGAATCCGCCACGGGTGTACATGAGTTCCCAAAAATGAACCCCCCTCCCACCCCTTACATTTTTAAACAGTTGAGGGGGAAAAAAAGAAAAGAAGAAGATTTTGTGATATGTGAAAATTATGAAATTTAAATATCAGTGGCCATAAAGTTTCATTGGAACAGAGCCATACTCTTCATGTACATACTGTTTATGACCACATTTGTACAATAATGGTAGAGTTGCATAGCTTTGACAAAGGCCTGCAAAACTTAAAATATTTATTATCTGGCCTTCCACAGAGAAGTTTGCTGAATCCCAGTTTAGTCACTCATCTGGCATCCACCAGGAGAACTGCCTGGAAATCACTGTGAGGCAGATCCATGCCATTTTTCCCTTGTAGGCATCTGTTTTCTCTGGAAGTCCTGCTAACTTGATTAATTGCATCGTGGATATTAATACTGGACAAGAAACCTTGTTGAGCCATCTAGGTTGCCTGGTGATAGTGGTATGTCCTCAGTGCCTTGCTTGGAAATAATGAAACAGAAATAGCAAAAGCTATAACAGTCTTAGAATATAATTTTTCCCTTCTGTATACATTTCAGTGACTGAGTTTAAAAACCTTTATGATTACAGGACAAAGCAAGATAAACACACAGTTCCTATCCATTTGGAAAATATGAACAAAAGAAGGCCCAGGAAACTTAGACAACTATTCTACCATCAGATAGCTATTGAATGGGAAAACCGGGTTCAGAAAACACCCAGAATCTGACGCCTCATTGCATTACGCTGCTACCCATGAATGGGACTGCCATATGTACGATATTGCGAAGAATGCGTTTACAGTTTTCAGCCTGGGGTTCTTCTTTTTACCCATTTCCCTGGAAAAGCAATATACAGGCATTTAGCTAATTAAATTAGGTCTAATCTATCTACTTTCCTCATTTGTGGGTAATTAAAAGATTCTTGGGGGAATCTTTTTCCAACTCTTTCACTTGAGAAGATGAGACTGTCCCTGGATGAAGCTTAGAACTAATACTGAAAGCATCTATGCCCTGAGATTCTCACCCCAATCAGTGAACCACAGATACATACACTTCTGCTTTACAGAGATTTTTGTTTCTCCAGAGATATGACCCTCTTAAAATATAGGATGTGTGTATATAGTACAGGCAGGTTTTCTACTGTCTGAGCCACCCAGGATGCCCCACTATGTAGTGATACACCTGTGATCAAGGCTGCCATGTAAATATACTTTGCTACCAGTGGTTGTGGCAGTGTGTTAGAGTGAATGGCTTTTTGACACTGTTCTTTCTGCACCACTAGTTTTTATAATTAAACCATTCTTCCTGGAGATGATGAGTCTCTACTCTTCTAAATTGTTTAGTCGCTAAGTCCTGTTGGACTTTTTGTGATTCCATGGACTGTAGCCCTCTAGACTCCTCTGTCCGTGGGATTTCCCAGGCAAAAATACTGGAGTGGGTTGCCATTTCCTTCTCCAGGGGATCTTCCTCACCCAGGGATCGAACCTGTATCTCCTGCAGGTTGATTTTGATATTGGCAGGTAGCTTCTTTACCACTGAGCCATCAGGGAAGCCCCACTCTTTGGAATATGTTCCCCCAATAAAGAAGCACATTTGTAAAGCTGCTTCCTAGACAATTCAAAGGAACAATGTCAAGCTTCTGACCTTAACTAGTATTATTTTATATACAGAAATTCACAAGAAAACAAAGAGGACCAGATGTGTGAAACTAAAAAGAATTAAAAGGTTAATGCAACACACCCAAAATGTATGTAAATTTAGTGTCAACATTTCCTTTAATTTTCAGCATTCAGTCTTGGCAGTTCTGCTTTATTGATGGTGATTCTACGTATAATGTATGGACAAACATCTGATTAGTTTATTAGAGTAAAAGTGTAAATAAATCAGTTGTGTCTTACTCTTTGCAACCCCAAGGACTGAAGGGATTCTCCAGGCAAGGATACCGAAGGTTTGCCATTTCCTTCTCCAGGGCATCTTAATGACTCAGGGATGGAACCTGGGTCTCCTGCATAGCAGGCAGATTCTTTATAGACTGAGCTACCAGGGAGGCATAGTATATTTATGTTCATCTTAACAGCTAAAATGTTTTAATTTGTTCTTTTACTTTTGTCCATATGTCTTGGTTTTTTGCAGAAAATAGTTTGTTGAATTGTAACCAATTTGAAAGAAACCATAGTGGAGTAAGATTATACAAATAATGGTGTAATGGGGTGGGGTGGGGTGGGGCAGTTTGGAACAGGGCGGGGTTGCTCAGGAGGAGGGCTCACAGTGGCACTTTACAAGTTCCAGCTTGAAGAGTGTGGGCTCATTGGCCAAATGATGTCACAATAGACAATGTATGTAAGAGAGCATCACTATATTTCATATACTGAAGTCCGCGGAGCAAATGGGTGCTTCCTGGCTCGACACTGACTCCTGTCCCAGGGTAACTAATTAATGCTAATGCCAATATAGCTAAGTATGGTGATTAGTTATGCCATAAAAAGCAACCAGGGCACTCTCTTATAAAAAGTTCTTCCTCTTCCCCCTCCCTCTCTCTTCCCTTCACGTCTTCCTTCCCTCCTGTCCTTCCTCCCTTCCTTTCTGATTATTAAAACTTGTTTGTTCTCCCTATAAAAAGCACACTAATGTTGTGATCCACTCATACTCACGTAAGACAAACAACGGTTAACTTTGAACATGGAGACAGGTGTCTGGGCAGACTTACCAGAAATCTGATTAATCAAGTCTAGTTTGAAGACAAAACAGAAAGGAACACTCAGTAGTATTCTTGTGAGAGGAGGTGCCTGCATTGCAGCTGTTCTCGCTAAGCTCCTTGAAGATATTTTAAATGAAACAAACTGCTTTGATGAAACTGTAACATATGATGTAGTTTGAAATGAGAGAAGAGTACAAATCTCTGAAAGTCACACAAGTAATGAGATTTTTAAGTTTGAGGGTTTCCCTTGGGTGTGACAGCCTCCTGTTTGGGATGTTTTGCATAATTACTAGTGTGGAACTGTTTTGTATTTTAAAGTTGATTCTGGGTTTAGCTGGCATCAGTGTGCAAATTTATTTTTAATTTTCTAACAAGATAGGCTTGTATAGTTTCTAGAATCTTCCTTGTGGAAAAGAAAAGTCTGTTAAAGTAGGCAGAGCTTTCTGAAGATGGTGCATATAGCATGAACAAACATACTCTATTTTTTGATGTTCTTAGTATATTTAGATTTGGAGTATACAGCCAGATAACCATAGGAAGAAAATATAGTTTTATGTGATTTTTAAAAAGAATTGAATTATCCTTTTCTAACTCCTGAGGGTGTGAGTTATTACAGTGACTTTGTGTATGCCAGTCCTCTGTCTGCTCCAACTAAAATAAATAAGGGCTCTTTCAAAAGACAAGAATAAGATGTGATGAAAATAGAAACCATCATTAAACAGTTCAGGTAGTGGAAATTTCCCATGAAACTTTTCTTTTGGGAAAGGAGGTACCCAAGCACAGTTTTCACATTGATTCTACTTCAAAAAATCTCAAGGTCAGGATAATTTTGTGAGGCCAGTTTTCCATAGAAAGCAGAGCATTGTTTCCTGGTTCTTGGTGAGAACAGGCTGTCCTTTGAATATTGCGAAGCAGAGAAACTCTTGCTTTATCAGGAAAGAAATGAAGTTGTTCAGGGAAATCTTTCATCTTTTAGAAGGACCAAGCACAGTTGTTTTCAGCATCCAAGGGATTGTTGAGCCTTGTGTTGTACAACATGAGACTTATGAAAGAGTAATTTTTGTATGGTCTTATATTTATGTTCAATGAGCATCCTTGTTCTATGCCCCTATCATAAAAAAATAATGAGCTGAGTGTACCCTATCATTTCCTGCATTAAGGATTCACTTTGTGTGCTCCATTTAATAGTATACATATATAATTTCCTGAATCAATGCTATCAAGGGTCTTTAATGAAATTAATGAGAAATATTTACATCTCTTCATCACCTTTGGGCCGTTTGCATAACAGCAACAGATAAGAGGAATACAGCTGCACCTTCTGTTGTATTCCCAGCTTTTGTATTCAGAGCTGGGCTCAAAAGGTGGTTCTATGTTGCATTTTCTTCCAAACTCTTAGGCTCAGCAGTTCTGAGTTGTTTAAACAAGACATCACTTAGCCATTTTGAATCCCAGTTTCCCCCCCATAAAACATAGCACCATGGATAATCACAAATTGAGTTGTTAGTACAAAAGTAATTGTGGCTTTGGACCCTGGAATTTAAATCATTATAAAATTTAAATCATTATAACTAGGCTCAAACACATCTTTATTAATCAAAATAGGAACCATTTCAGTCAACACACTTTTGCCAAATGAGAAATAAGTTTGTTCATTCTTGTAGGGTAAAAATCATGCTTCAGGATTTGACAAACTCTTAGAAAGCACTTTGTGCATACTGGCAGTTGTGGAAGCATTTTCTCTGCAAAAAGTTGTTGAGATGCTTGAAGAAGTGTAGTCAGTTGGTGAGAGATCAGGTGAATATGGCGGATGAGGCAAAACTTCGTAGCCCTATTTGTTCAACATTTGAAGTGCTGGCTGTGTGGGCATTGTCGTAGAGAAGAATTGGGCCCATTCTGTTGACCAATGCAGGCTGCAGGCATTGGAGTTTTTGGTGCATCTCGATTTACTGAGTATGCTTCTCAGATGTATTACTTTCACCAGAATTCAGAAAGTTGTACTGGATCAGATGGGCAGCAGACCCCAAAACAGTGACTGTGACCTTTTTTGGTGCAAGTTTGGCTTTGAGAAGTGATTTGGAGCTTCTTCTCCATCCAACCACTGAGCTGGCTGTTACTGGTTGTCATATAAAATCCACTTTTTGTCACATGTCACAATCTGATTGAGAAATAGTTCCTTGTTGTTGGGTAGAATAAGAGAAGACGACACTTCCAAATGATGATGACGATTTTTTTTTTTTTTTTTGGTCAGGTCACAAGGCACTCACTTCTTGAGCTTTTTCACCTTTCCAATTTGCTTCAAATGCCAAATGACCATAGAATGGTTAATGCTGAGCTCTTCAGCAACTTCTCGTGTAGTTGTAAGAGGATCAGCTTCAGTGATGGCTCTCAATTCGTTGTCGTCAACTTCCGATGGCTAGCCACTGTGCTCCTCATCTTCAAGTTTCTTGTCTCCTTTGCAAAACTTCTAGAACCACCACTGTGCTGTATGTTTGCTAGAAGTTCCTGGGCCTAAGGTGTTGTTGATGTTGTGAGTTGTCTCCAGTGCTTTACAATCCGTTTTGAACTCAAGTAAGGAAACTGCTCAGATTTGCTTTTTGTCTAACATCATTTTCATAGTCTTAAATAAATATAAAAAAGCAATGTCATTAGCAAAAAAAAAACCCAAAAACCACATAAGCCAGAAACTCACATTAAAGTGGTGTATAACATAACCACATTTATTTAAGAATGTATTCTGGTATCAAACAGCAAATTTCAACAATGCAAAAACTGAAATTACTTTTGCACCAACTTCTATAATTCATAATGTTATTGCTAAATTTGAAAAAGTAACAGAGTTTCTGGCATATGGGCATACATGTACACACACACACACACACACACACACACACACACACACACACAGAGTCATCTCCAAGCCCTAAAGAATTCAGGAAGAATGTTTGTAATAGGAGGGAGGATTTATATAAGCTTTGTAGCAGATGTCAGCTCTATGAAAGGCTTGCATCAAATATGCTGTGAAGCAAAAAGGAGAAATGGCTCTTTCCAATGGACCAGTGTCAAGGTTTTAGTCTAAAACTCACTCTGTTGCCCCTGTGCCCTGGGAGCAAGAGAGGCATAGTACCTGCTGTTCTAGGACTTTGGAGGGAGACATGCCTGGGTTTGAATCCTGGCTCAGTCACTTCACATTCCTTAAAGCAAGGCCAGTACATATTCTACTTCTGCTGTAAGGTGGCTGTTAGGAGAATAACATAAGTTAATGAAAGTAAAATGCTGACATGAATACACAAAAAATAAACAGTGTTTGACACATTATAAATTATCCATTAATGATAGTTATTTGTGTTTGAAGTGCAACCAGGAATTTTACAAGGCACATAAATGTGAGAAAGCTGTAATTGAAAATTTAGCACCATCAAATAGGATGGAGACAATTGATTACTTATTGCTCCCTGGCTAATGATTTATCATTTGGGAGATGTGATCTTACAGGACACTGACACTGTTGTTGGCATGATCAATTAACATGGCTCTAGAGATCCACGGGAAATGTAACTTGATGAACCTGTTGTTGAACTGCCATACCTAAATTAAGTGTAGAGTTAAGCTGGTAGCTGCCACAAGGTGCCACTGCTGCTGTATCCTTAAGAGATGCAAACAGGAATAGATTTCTTTCAATTACAAGAAAATTCCAAAGCCTTTTTTGCTATGGCATCAGCATAATTTCTTGGGAAGCAGGTGTCTATCAGTAAGTAAAAGAGGTATGACTGTGTGTGTATACATGAACGCAAACCCACATTTACTGTTGCATGAGTGACTTGAAAAGGTCAGGGATCGCTGAGTGCATTGACTTCACAACATAATAACAAAAATAGTGGGGACTGATTTTGGATACTAGAAAGAGTATCTCAAATGTAGTGAAAATTCAAATCTCAGAGTTCATTGAATTTTGAGAATTTGGTGTTAGTTAGACTGTTGTATTTTTCTTGCTTCTCCCTTCCAAGATCACTTCATTTTGTCTGTATGCACACACACTTTCCCACCCCTCCTCAAATTTCAGAAAAGGTGTCCCCTCTTCTGTGCAAAGTTGTGCTTTCCAAGTCATTTCTTCCTACTCCATCAAGGGGAGGACCCTGTTCCCTTACTGTTTCTTCTCTCATGTATACTTGTGACTTCTTTCCATTTTCTGGCTCTGACATTGCGACTCATGTAAATGCTCAAGAATCTCATTATTTTTTTAAATAAAAGGTTTTTTCTTAATGTGGACCATTTTAAAGTCTTTATTGAGTTTGTTACAATATTGCTTCTATCTTATGCTTTGAGGTTTTTGTTTTTTGTTTTTTTTGGCCCTGAGGCATGTGGGATTGTAGTTCCCTGATTAGAGATCTAACCCACACCCCTTGCACTGGAAGACAAAGTTTTAACCACTGGACAGCCAGGGAAGTCTCACTTCTCCATATTTGTAAAAAACTTCTCTTGTCTTTCTTTACCTACCTACCTTACTTTTTCTTCCTCCACCGAATTCATCCAAAACTCATGTGTAATTATCTCAATGTCCTCAACTCCCATTCACTTTTTAAAAATTTAGTTTACGTGTTTACCAAAATGTAAAACTTGATTAAAATTTCAGCTTAAGGGGTCAGATAGTTTTCCAAAGCTTATAACAAAACCCCAGACTTTGCCTCTCTGGCAGCCTGTGGGCAATAGACTTTTATTTCTTTTATTTTTCACTCAATATCTTTAAGTAGCATACTACTCCTTGATTCTTACATTGTAGGCTCTATCTATTGACCACTTCCATGAAGAATGAGGTTTCTTTTATTAATAACTCTGTCCTTCACACATGTACTTTCAAGAACTCCCTTCCTTATATAGTTAAAGACCAATTTTGGTGTCACATGGCTATGACTTTTAAATGTCATTCACAGGGGACTCGCATAATTAGATGTTCTTTCCTGCACACTTTTAAAATATTCCCTGGAGTTAATTTGTCTTGTCTTCATTTGCTTAGATTTTCTATAAACTGATTTAATCCCTCAAAACACACCAGGGATTTTATCAATTTCACCTTTTGCAGACTTCTTTACTCGAACTTCTGACCTGCTCCAGTTTTGACTGGCTGTGACATGCCTGTCCTTCTGTAATCTTAGCTCATCACTCACAATTTCCTCTGCATAGCCCTTGAGGTGGGTTTCCTGTTTCTATACCCTCTTTGGCAGAATATTTGTAGTAACTTCTAGAGAAAGGGTACATAGGGGATGTGTGTAAATATTTTGGTTTCCTGCATGTTTAAAAATCTCTGCAGTCTTTCATTACACTTGATTGGTAGTATGTCTCTATATAGAATTCTGAATCAGAAGGCACTTTCTATCAGAATTTTGAAACCATTCCGCCATTGTTTTTGTGTTGCTAAGAAATCCAAAGATATTCTAATCCTTGATTTCTTTGTGACTTAATTTTGTTTATTTATTTACCTTTACTAAACAATAGTTGATTTATAATATTAGTTTCAAGTGTATGACATAGTGTTTTAATATTTTTATAGATTATACTCCATTTAAAGTTATTATTAACTATTGGCTCTCCTCCCTGCGCTGTATAGTGCATCCTTGTATCTCATTCATTTCGTACACAGTGGTTTGTACCTCTTAATCCCCTGTTCCTATATGACCCTCCCTACTTCCCTCTACCTTCTCTGTATCTGTGCATCTGTTTTGTTATATTGTATTCGTTAAAAAAAATTTTTAGGTTCCACATGCATGTCAAAACATACAGAATTAGTCTTGGTTATTTTTACAGAGTATAATATACTCCAGGTCCATCTCTTTTGCTGTAAATGGCAATATGTCATTCTCTCTCTCTCTTTTTTTTTTACAGCTGAGTAATATTCTATTATATACATTTTATATGTATATAATACATATATTATATGTATACATGTGTATACCTCACATTTTCTTTATCCACTCATCTGTTGATTGGACATTTAGGTTGCCTCCATATGTTGGATGTTGTAAATAATGCTGCTTTGAACATCAGGTTGCAAATAATCTTTTTGAATTAGTGTTGTTGTTTTTTCTTCAGATACACTCAAGAGTGGAATTGCTGGATCATATCATAGTTCTATTTTTAGTTTTTTGAGGTGCTTCCATACTGTTTTTCACAGGGATTATACCAGTTTGCATTCCCATCATGGGTACCAGGGTTCCCTTTTCTCCGCCTTTTTGTTAACATTTGTTATTTGTGGTCTTTTTGAAAATAGCCATCCTGACAGGTGAAAGCTGATATCTTATTGTTTTGATTTGCATTTCTTTGATGATTACAATGTTGCACATATTTTCATGTAATATGGGCCATCTGTATGCCTTCTTCCAAAAAATGCCTATTCAGGTCTTTTGCCCATTTTTCAATTGGGTACCTAATAAGTGGCTTTGTGGTGCTGGAGTGACTTTGAGAAGATACCTCACATACAAGGGCAAAGGAGAAGCCCCAGCAAGATGGTAGGAGGAGCAAAATCACATTTAGAATCAAACCCCATACCCACCAGAAACACTCAGAGGGCTCAAACAAACCTTGTGCACACTAAGACCTAGAGACCCCACACAGACTGAGACAGAACTGTGTTTGGGTGTCTCCTGAGAAGGTATGGGTCAGCAGTGGACTGCCACAGGGGCAGGGGCTCTGGGTGCAGCAGACCTGGATATGGCATAAACCCTCTTGGCCGCCATTAACCCCACCATAGAACCACCAGAACTTACATAGGACTGGGGAAACAGACTCTTGGAAGGCACAAATAGAACCTTATGCGCACCAGGGCTGTGGAGAAAGGAGCAGTGACCCCACAAGAGACTAACCCAGACTTTCCCGTGAGTGTCCAGGAGTCTCCAGTGGAGGCGTGGGTCAGCAGTGGCCTGCTGCAGGCTTGAGGGTACTGAATGTAGCAGTTTTCTGCATGGGACCTTTCGCAGGAGATCGCTATTATCTTCATTACCTCCACCATAGTTTGGCCTCAGGTAAATAATAGGGAGAGAACACAGCCCCACCCATCAACAGAAAATTGGATTAAAGATTTACTGAGCATGGCCCCATCCATCAGAACAAGACCCAGTTTCCCCTCAGTCTCTCCCATCAGGAAGCTTCCTTAAGCCTCTTATCCTTCTCCATCAGAGAGCAGACAGATTGAAAGCCCCAATCACAGAAAACTAACCAATTTGATCACATGGACCACAGCCTTGTCTAACTCAATGAAACTATGAGCCATGCTGTGTAGGGCCATCCAAGATGGATGGGTCATGGTGGAGAGTTCTGGCAAAACGTGGTCCACTGGAGAATGGAAGGGCAAACCACTTCACTATTCTTGCCTTGAGAAACCCATGAACAGTATGAAAAGGCAAAGATAGGACACTGAAAGATGAACTCCCTGGGTCGGTAGGTGCCCAATATGCTACTGGAGATCAGTGGAGAAATAACTTCAGAAAGAATGAAGAGATGGAGCCAAAGCAAAAACAACACCAAGCTGTGGATGTGACTGGTGATGGAAGTAAAGTCTGATGCTGTAAAGAGCAATATTGCATAGGAACCTGGAATGTTAAGTCCATGAATCAAGGCAAATTGGAAGTGGTTAAACAGGAGATGGCAAGAGTGAACATCAACATTTTAGGAATCAGCAGACTAAAATGGACTGGAATGGGTGAATTTAACTCAGATGACCATTATATCTACTACTGTGGGCAGGAATGCCTTAGAAGAAATGGACTAGCCATCATAGTCAACAAGAGTCCGAAGTGCAGTACTTGGATGCAATCTCAAAAATGACAGGATGATCTCTGTCCATTTCCAAGGCAAGCATTCAATATCATGGTAATCCAAGTCTATGCCCCGACCACCAATGCTGAAGAAGCTGAAGTTAATAGTTCTGTGAAGACCTACAAGACCTTCTAGAACTAACACCCAAAAAAGATGTCCTTTTCATTATAGGGAACAGGAATGCAAAAGTAGGAAGTCAAGAAATACCTGGAGTAACAGGCAAATTTGGCCTTGGAGTACAGAATGAAGCAGGGAAAAGGCTAATAGAGCTTTGCTAAGAGAACACACTGGTCATAGCAAATACCCTCTTCCAACAACACAAGAGAAGACTCTACACATGGACATTACCAGATGGTCAATATCGAAATCAGATTGATTATATTCTTTGCAGGCAAAGATAGAGAAGCTCTATACAGTCAGCAAAAACAAGACCAGAAGCTGACTGTGGCTCAGATCATGAACTCCTTATTGCCAAATTCAGACTTAAATTGAAGAAAGTAAGGAAAACCACTAGACCATTCAGGTATGACTTAAATCCAATCCCTTATGATTATACAGTGGAAGTGAGAAATGGATTCAAGGGATTAGATTTGTTAGAGTGCCTAAGAACTAAGCACTGAGGTACATGAAACTGTACAGGAGGCAGGTATCAAGACCATCACCAAAAAAAAGAAATGCAAAAAGGAAAAATGGTTGTCTGAGGAGGCCTTAAAAATAGCTGTGAAAAGAAGAGAAGTGAAAGGCACAGGAGAAAAGGAAAAATATACCCATTTGAATGCAGAATTCCAAAGAATAGCAAGAAGAGATAAGAAAACCTTCCTTGGTGATCAATGCAAAGAAATAGAGGAAAACAACAGAATGGGAAAGACTAGAGATCTCTTCAAGAAAATTAGAGATACCAAGGGAACATTTCATTCAAATATGGGCTCAATAAAGGACAGAAATGGTATGGACGTAACAGAAGAAGATATTAAGGAGAGGTGGCAACAATACACTGAAGAACCATACAAAAAAGATCTTAATGACCCAGATAACCATGATGGTGTGATGACTCATCTAGAGCCAGACATCCTGGAGTCCAAAGTCAAGTGGGCCTCAGGAAGCATCACTATGAACAAAGCTAGTGGAGGTGATGGAATTCCAGCTGAGCTATTTCAAATCCTAAAAGATGATGCTGTGAAAGTGCTACACTCAATATGCCAGCGAATTTGGAAAACTCAACAGTGGCCATAGGACTGGAAAAGGTCAGTTTTCTTTCATTCCAATCCCAAGGAAAGGCAATGCCAAAGAATGCTCAAACTACTGTGAGACTGAAATTGAAAGTGAAATTGAAAGTAATATTCAAAATTCTCCAAGACAGGCTTCAGCAATACATGAACAGTGAATTCCAGAAGTTCAAGTTGGATTTAGAAAAGACAGAGGAACCAGGGATCAAATTGCCAACATCCGCTGGATCATCGAAAAAGCAAGAGAGTTCCAGAAAAACATCTACTTCTGCTTTATTGACTATGCCAAAGCCTTCAACTGTGTGGATCACAACAAACTGTGAAAAATTCTTCAAGAGATGGGAATACCAGACCACCTGATCTGCCTTCTGAGAAATCTGTATGCTTGTCAAGAAGCAACAGTTAGAACTGTGCATGGACAAACAGACTGGTTCCAAATTAGGAAAGGAATTCGTCAAGGCTGTATATTGTCACCCTGCTTATTTAATGTATATGCAGAGTACATCATGAGAAATGCTGAGCTAGATGAAGCACAAGTTGGAATCAAGATTGCTTGGAGAAATATCAATAACCTCAGATATTCAAATAACACCACCCTTATGGCAGAGAGAGAAGAACTGAAGAGCATTTTGATGAAAGTGAAAGAGGAGTGTGCAAAAGCTGGCTTAAAACTCAACATTCAGAAAACTAGGATCATGGCATCCGGTCCCATCACTTCATGGCAAATAGATGGGGAAACAATGGAAACAGTGACAGGCTTTATTATGTGGGGCTCCAAAATCACTGCAGATGGTGATTGCAGCCATGAAATTAAAAGACTCTTACTCCTTGGAAGAAATGTTATGACCAACGTGGACAGCATATTAAAAAGCAGAGACATGACTTTGCCAACAAATGTCCATCTAGTCAAAACTATGATTTTTCCAATAGTTATGTGTGGATGTGAGAGTTGGACTATAAAGAAAGCTGAGTGCTGAAGAATTGATGCTTTTGAACTGTGGTGTTGGAGAAGACTCTTGAGAGTCTCTAGGACAGCAACGAGATCCAACCAGTCCATCCCAAAGGAAATCAGTTCTGAATATTCATTAGAAGGACTGATGCTGAAGCTGAAACTCCAATACTTTGGCCACTTGATGCAAAGAACTGACTCTTTGGAGAAGGCCGTGATGCTGGGAAAGATTGAAGGCGGGAGGAGAAGGGGTCTACAGAGGATGTGATGGTTGATGAACCAACTCAATGGACATGAATTTCAGTTAACTCCGGGAGTTGATAATGCACAGGGAGGCCTGGCGTGCCACAGTCTATGGGGTCACAAGGTCAGACACGACTGACCAACTGAACTGAACTGAAAAAGTGACTCAGACTTCTCACTCACAAGGAAGGATATCTGGATATCTGAGATTGCAATACTTCTCTCCTCTTCCATGTCTGCTGTTAGGTGTGTGGGTCCTGACTAGGTCACTTCTCCATGCTTCCCATCAAATTCCATTTGGATCTTTCCTTACAGCCTTGGTTGTAGAATAATTTCTGCCAGTGTCTAGATTGTTTTCAGTGAGAATTGCTCCTCATATGGTCATATTTTTTATGTATTTTCAGGGGAGGTGAGCTCAGCATCCTCCTACTATGCCCTCTTCATCTTCCTTACTTATATTTTCTTTTTATTTTTCTCTACAGCTACTTTTTTAGGAATATATTTGTGAACAGTGTCCTGAAATTTCTCAGGATGTGCCTTGACATGGAATATTTTATCTGTTGTATTTTGGGGGGACACTCTGTGGATGCTTTCAATGTAGGACGTGTTCTTGAATTTGTTATTTGATGATTTCTTTCCTCCATTTTCTTTATTCATTCTTTCTGAAACTTCTATTATTTGAATGTTGAACTTCCCTTGTTGATTTTCCAATTTATTTTCTTGTTACCTTTTGATCTACTTATGAGGAGATTTCCTCATTTTTCTTAGTTTTTCCTTTTCTAAGATTTCCCTTTTGTCATATCTGCAAACATATTTCTATTTTTCCAAGAGTTCTTTCTTATTCTTTGTTTCCCTTATCTGCAGCATTTCTGTTCATGTTTCAAGGGTAACATGTCTTATTTCTCTGACATATAAATATTAGTGTTTTGAGGTTTTCACCTCCCTGCACAGTTGATTTATTTGCTGTTTGTTTTGTTTTCTGCCTTTCATGTCAGCAGCTTTCTTTGTTGTTTAGGGATCCTCGACTATATGTTTATGTTTAAGTTGAAGAACTTAAAAGCTGATGAAAATATCTGAAAGGGTAGTGTGCATTCTGCATCATGGACAATAAGCTTAATGGTGGAGATGTGGCTGCCTGTTTCCTCAGGAATTCCTGATGTCCATATTTTAAAACTTTTCCCTTTTGCTGGCTGGAGTCTCTGGGAAAGATGTTTCTAATCTTCTGCATGGAAGTTGTCATTCTAGCTGCCAGTTTTATGGGGACAGACTTGTCAAAGAGGCTGAAGATTTCAATATTTGGTATTCGAAAGTCCTCCTTTAAATCCCAATTCCCACTCATCTGGAATTCAGTATGGGTGCACTGCCAGTGACTATGTTGCCATCTTCTAGTGCAAGAACTTTTTCACCCTCTACAGACTATAAACTTCTAGTCTTCTATGAGGTGAAGTCTTTCTACTGGAGAGGGTGGCCGTCTTGGAGTCTGTTCTGTACAAATCCTCAAATGATTCTTCTCTTTTGAACCCCTTGTGCATGCTAGTCACTTCGGTTGTGTCCGACTCTTTGCAATTCCTTGGACTGTAGTCCATCAGGCTTCTCTGTCGATGGAGTTTTCCAAGCAGGAATACTGGAGTGGGTTGCCATTTCCTTTTCCAGGGGATCTTCCAGAGCGGGCCCAGGGATTGAACCCATGTCTGTTATGTCTCCTGCTTTGGCAGGTGTTCTTTACCATTAGCACCACCTGGGAAGAGACAAACTTCAGCAGCATCAGAATCTGGTGCCACTACTTCCAGAATACTTGGATACGGGATCTGTGTAAAGAAATGATTGGCTTAACTGTCTTCACTGTTGCTTTAGATTCAGCGTTCTTGATATCATGTAGGCATTTGCCACTCATCCATCAGTTTTCCAGATTCCAAAATTTTTTGTTGCCTCCTTGCTTATTGGGTTTGTCTCCACAGGTTAATGGGTTTCAAAATTTCTTTACTGTTATCTTAGTGAATTCGAGAAAGAACAAGAGTACATGAATATTTTCTATCTGCTGTCTTTAACCAGGTATTCCTACTCATCTTTCTTTAAAAAAAAAATTATTTTATTTATTTTTTATTTTGGCTGAGCCTTGTGGCATGTAGCATGCGGGATCATAGTTCCTTGACCAGGGGTCAAAACCCATGCCCCCTGTAGTGGAAGCACAGAGTCTTAACCACTGGACAACCAGGGAAGTCCCCTATTCACCTTTCAAGTAACTTCTTTAACCACACTTTTCACTACCAAAACCTCTATAGTAAGGAAAGTGATGACTGAGACCTCCACAGGATTTGTCTTACAAATGGCATTTGAAATGAGCCATTTTATCATCCTTGAAGGGCTTCCCAGGTGGTGCTAGTGGTAAAGACCCCACCTGCCAATGCGGGAGAACTGAGACATGGGTTCGATCCTGGGTCAAGAAGATCCCCTGGAGGAGGGCATGGCAACCCACTCCAGTATTCTTGCCTGGAGAATCCCTTGGACACAGGAGCCTGGTGGGCTCCAGTCCATAGTGTCGCAAAAAACTGGACACGACTGAAGTGACTTAGCATGCATGCAGGCATCATCCTTGAAACCATTCCTTTCCCTAGGATTTGCAACTCTCTCACCCTTGAATCCCCTACTTGTCCTCATTCCTCATCTCTTCATAGGGTCCTCTTTCCTAGTCCATACTTTTTAACGTTAAAGTATCCCAACATTCTTACCTCTGTCTTTTCTCTTTTGACTTTTTGCTTATCTGGGGTCATTTTATTTTTCCTCATGGTTTTGATTATCTCCTTACGATGAGAGATTCATGAATCTCTATCACTGCTGACTCTTCTCTTGAGTTGTCTTTGGTATCCAACTTTCTGCTCTTTGTTTTTAGCCTCAACTTTAAAATTTTCATAACTAAGCTCATCTTTCCTCCGAAACTGTTTTTTCTTACCTTCCTGTCCTTCACTGTGAAAGTAGCTAACGTTGCCTCCATTTGCACATTCATTTCAGTGCTCTTGACCTACATATGGTCTTTGGAGTCTTTTCAAAGTTGCTTGTAACCTCTTAACTCCTTGATTAATGATTAATTAAAATCTAAATGCAGGCTTATTTGATATCTACATGAGTGTCATGACATTATTATTTTTTAACAAATGCTTTAACAGTAACCAAAAGTTGTCTTGGATTATTGTCTTATCTTGGATATTTTAAAATACTTTACATGATGGTCTGAATAAGACATACTCTAGAGATGATCTGAAACTGTCCTTCCTATGGGACATCAATATTATCATTTAAGATTAATAGAACACATTAGTCATTCAGGGTCAAGTTTAAAACCTTTTGTCTAAGGAGAGGCCTGACTTCAGGATCTTGGTGCTAAAACTTAACAATTAATCTCCTGCCATGAGGCTGAGAACAAAGACAATTTTTTTAAGGTATGTAGAGTACCATATGGGGCCCTTATGGGGCTCTGGGCATATGGAATTAGAGATGTGGAAATAGTCTTGAGGATTATAGAAAGAAGATTTGGCAGAATAATAAAGGAAGGAAAATTACATCTTGAACACCCTTTCAATCTTTATCAAATTATAACAATTTAAAAAATCATTTAACCGTAAAAGAGTATAACTTAATTAGATCCACTAACTTCTGGAAAATGACAAAGTATGAATTATAAAAATCTATGAAAGGAAAGCAAGCCAATTTAGGACTGGCCACACAAAGAACTTTAACTTGGATTAACCAAAGAAAAGAATCTGTCTCAGTGATATACCTTATTTATGGCATACTTTGACAAGAAAGATAAGTTTAAGAAGGTCAAGAGTTAAAGAGTAGGATCTTAATGTATCTTGCTTTAATGAAAAAGTCCATCATTTGTAATCAACACATTGATTGTATGCAAATGTATATGATTGCAAATGCTCAGAAACAAAAGGTTTCCTTAATTAAACATTCTACCTCCTTATATTTTGATTAAATTATTCATTTGCTTCACAGAACAAATGTGAATTCCTTACTTATCATTATATTAATTAGTGAGGTTTTTCATAATATAGAAATCTAGAGAATGATTAATGAAGGAGAAAAGAGAGAAAGGAAGCTGAATTTCTCATGAGATTTTCTGTTTGTAAAATTTTCTATGTATTTCCCTCTTGTTTAAAGATGTAACTGCCAGTGCTTATTTTTTGAGTATCTGTTAGGGTTTAGAAGATTAGTCAGTGTTCTGCAGGTCTTTATCGACTGGCTACCAAGAGAATAAGTTCAACAGTCATAGCAATTACAAATATGATCATTTACTGAGAATTTACAAAATGCAGTCTTGTGCTGAGCACTTTATATGTAGCTATCTTGTGAAAGAAGTAAAACACCTTTCCTTTTCCTGAATAATCCCCCCGTCAACTCTTTGTATGACTGACTCCTTTATTTCTTCACCTCAACTAAGACACTACCTCCCAAGGAATATCTTCAAAGTAGATTCTTACTATCATTGACATTCTTGATAATTTGTCCTTTTCTTTCATTGTTATTGTTGAGGTGCTAAGTTGTGTCTGACTCTTGAGACCCCATGGACTGTAGCCTGCCAGGCTTCTCTGTCCATGAAATTCTCCAGGCAAGAATAATGGAGAGGGTTGCCATTCACTTCTCCATGGGATCTTCCTGACCCAGGAACTGAGCCTGGGTCTTTGGCATTGCAGCGTATTCTTTACCATCTGAGCCACAGGGGAAGCCCATTACTTAGGGAAAAGCAAAAATCATAATATCTATTTATTGATTAACATTCAATATTCACTAGATATGGATCATAGTATGAGAGATATGAAGTTGAAGAATATAAACCCTAGCTAGTAGAAAGAAACACTAGTAGAAAGAAAATGAAAATAGACTACTAACTAATAGAGAATACTTAAATTGAGTTATGGGGAAAATGCTGTAAGAGATGAGAAGGAAGAGAATTGCTTTACAATGTTGTGTTGGTTTCTGCTGTATAATAATGTGAATCAGCCATAAGTATATGGTTATCAGCTCCCTCTTAAGCTTCCCCCACCTATCCCATCCCACCCCTCTAGGTTGTCACAGAGAAATCGACTGAACTCCCTATTTTTAAGGGAACTTCCCATTAGCTATCTAGTTTACACATGGTAGTGTATATATGTCAATGCTTCTATTTCAATATATCCCACCCTCTCCCTCTCCTTCTGGGTCCACAAGTCTGTTCTCTACATTTGTGTCTCTATTCTTGCCCTGAAAATCGATTCTTCATTATCATTTTTCTAGATTCCACAAAGTGTTAGTCACTCAGTCATGTCTAATTCTTTAGCCCACTAGGATCCTCTGTCCATGGAATTTTCCAGGCAAGAAAACTGGAGTGGGTTGCCATTCCTTTCTCCAAGGGATCTTCCTGATCAGCGATTGAATCCACGTCTCTTGTATTACAGGGAGATTCTTTGTGCTCTAAGCCACAAGGGAAGACAGATTCCATATATATGTGTTAATATATGATATTTGTTTTCTGCTTTCTGACTTCACTCTGTATAATAGGCTCTAGGTTCATCCAACTCAGTTCAACAGACTCAAATTCATTCCTTTTGGTGGCTGAGTTGTATTCCATTGTATATATTAATATGTACCACAACTTCTTTGTTCATTCATCTGTCAAAGGACATTTAGGTTGCTTCTATGTCCTGGCTATTGTATATGGTGCTGCAGAGAATTTTGGGGTACCTGTGCCTTTTTGAATTATGGTTTTCTCAAAGTATATGCCTAGTAGTGGGATTGCTGGGTCATATGGTAGTTTTATTCCTAGTTTTTAAAGAAATATCCATACTGCTGTCTATAGTGAGTGGATCAGTTTACATTACCACCAATAGTACAAGAGGGTTCCCTTTACTCCACATCCTCATAGGACAAGATCTATTTTAAAAACATGTCATGAGTTAAGAGTTGAACAGATCTGACTTTATCAGTGATTATCGATATAGGGAGAATATTTGAGGCAGGAAGAATGGAAGGAATAAAAGGATATATAGAGCTGATAAAGTCAGAAAAAGTCCTTATTGATTGGCATGGATGGTATACATTGGGAAGTCTTAGGAATTAAGGTTAAAAGGGGAGATTAGGAGACTGGTGCTCTTCAAGGTGTTGAAAGGCCTCAGATATGAGGAATTTATATTTTGTTTAGGAAACAGAATTATCAAAGGTTTTTGTTAAACATAAGGAGTTTTTAATTGATTACTTGTTCTGACTGTCCACTATAAAGTAGAGAGATGAAGATTACATCGAGGGAAAATTCTCCATGGGTCTCTCACACTGCTGCATATCTTCTGAGCAGACATTGAAAACTTTTATTTTGGATAGGTTTTCAAGAATGTCCTTGGAAATAGATAGTGCATTTCCCTTGTGGTGGAGGGATTTTAAAAAGGAAGATTTTAAGAAATTGGCGTTTCCTAACCTGAGTCTCTCAGTGTGATATAAACTAATTATCCTCAACATCCACCTAGACTGCTGGGCGTTTCTCCTTTGGGACTTGGGGATCCAAAAGAACCAATGAAAAAGAGGCTCATAGAGGTTGCTGTGCCGTGAGTTATAAAGACATTTGTCTCTGATTCAAGAGTCTTGTTGCTGCCAATTGCAATAGGCTAGTTTGTTAGTTTGAAAGTAGGGTAAAACATCAGAACCTTCACAGTTCTTGACAGACTGAAATTTTAAGATCCCAGGAGACAGCTAATGTAGTAATTTAATAGTGTACAATATGGTTTCAGCAGTGGACTTGAAGCTAGAAGTTTTCAGAGATGGAATTAACAAAATGTGTCAGTAAATTGGAAGAAAGAATTAAGAATAATATTTTTGAGTCTCAGTTTCCCATGCAATGATGCTTGTTTCATTAAAAAAAAAATGGGATTAAAGGAATGGAAACATAAGCCACAGAATGGGAGAAAGTATTTGCGAAACACAGTATCTGACAAATGATTGTCTCTAAAACCCTAGCAATAGGAAAACAAACAACCCAAAGAACAACTGAGCAAAAGATCTGAAAAACACCTCACAGCAGATCTATAGATGGTAAATAAAAGTATGAAAAAGGACTCATATGTTGTTAAAGAATTGGACATTAAAACACAGTGAGATACTACAACACACTTAGTAGAATGGCCAAAATCCAGAATACCAACAACACCAAATGCTGGCAAGGATGTGGAGAATCAGCAATTCTCATTCATTGCTGCTGAGGATGTGAAATGGTAGATCTACTATGGAGGATAGTTGCCAGTTTCTTTCAAAACTAAACATATTCTTACCATATGATCCAGCAATCATGCTCTTTGGTATAACTGAGTTGAAAACTCCTGTCCATATGAACACTTGTACATAAATGTTGATAGCAGCTCTGTTCATGTTGCCAAAATTTGGACACAATCAAAATATCTTTTGATAGGTCAATGGATAAATAAGCTGGTATATCTATACAATGGAATATTAGTTACCAGTAAAAGGAAATTAATTATTGAGCCATGAAAAGTCATGGAGGAAATACACATGCACATTCTTAAGTGAAAGAGGTCATTCTGAAGAGGGAACTCTGAACTGCTTTTATTCACAACACTTCTGTTACCAAATAATGGGTTTTTTTCCTCCCCACACCAACCAGTTCTCCAACTTACCAGACACCAGAGATATCCCACAACTCTGTTCAGTTCTGACATTAACTACTCAAAGTTACACAAACTCCGGGGGTTAAGGACTCACTCTCAGTGTGCCGTGCCCCCTACTTCAAACGCTGGTCACTTCTGAGGGACTGGGTTCAGAAGTCCCCATATGCCTTCTTCAGGTTTTATAATTTGCTTATGTGACTCACAGAACTTAGGAAGGCACGTTCCTTAAAATTGCTGGTTTGTTATAAAGGATACAACCCAGGAGCAACCAAATGGGAAAGATATACAGTGGAAGGTACTAGGGGATTGCTGTGCACAGAGCTTCCAGGCCTGCTCTAGTCATGCCACCTGCTCAGCCCCTCAATGTGTTCACCAACTTAGAAGCTCTCAATATCATTAGTTAGGGGTTTTTACGCAGGTCTCATAAGATATACATGATGGGTTAAATCCTTAGCTATTGATGATCAATTCAATGTCCAACCTCTTTTCCCTCCCAGAGGTCAGGGGTAGGGCTGAAAGTTGCAATCAAGCCTTAGTCTCTCAGGCAACCAGCTACCTTCCTGAAGTTATTTAGGGCCCCCCAGTCACCAGTCCTTTTATTAGCATACAAAAGACATTGTTATTCTTCTGAAAGTTCTAAGGGTTTTGGAAGCTGCCAGGAACTGGGACAAAAGCTAAGCATATATTTCTTATTACGCCACAGGATCAAACTCTGCAGCATTTTGAAAATGGCAAGACTATACGTAGAGTAAAATAATCAGTGGTTGCCAGGAGTTGGAGTCGGGGAGGGAAAGAGGATGAGTTAGTGGAGTACAGGGGATTTTAGGGCTATGAAACTATTGTGCTTGATACTTGAACAGTGGGTTGGGTATATGTCATACTTTCACCAATATCCATAGAATGTAAACACAAAGAGTGAACCTTAATGTGAACTATGGGCTTTAGTTATTAATAATGTGTTAATAGTTAACACATCAACTGTAATAAATGTACCACACTAAAGCAAGATGCTGTTAATAGGGGAACAGGTGGGGTCAAGGGTTTTCTCCATCTTGGTGACGTTGCTAGTACCATGTTGTTCACAGTAGGATTTGAGTGGCATCCAGGATCCTCTCTTTCTCTCAACTTCAACATCGATTTTAGCTCTAAAGCGTAACTTGAATCCAATTGCTTCTCTTCCTCTGCACGTTCAACGTAGACAAACCACCATCATCTTCTTGGATCACTGTATCATGTCACTTTAACTGCTTAAAACTTGCCGTGTTAATTGGCTAGGGCTATGATACCAAAGTACTACAGACCAAATGATTTAGGAGAAATTAATCTTACAATTCTAGAGGATAGAAGTCTTAAATCAAGATATTGGTATGTTGATTTCTTCTGAGGGGCTTCCCTCATGGCTCAGAGGTTAAAGCGTCTGCCTGCAATGTGGGAGACCGGTGAGGCTTCTCTCCTTGGCTTGTAGGTGGTCTTCTGTTTGCATTTTCATGTGGTCTTTCCTCCATGTATGTGTCTTAATTTCCTCTTCTTACAAGGACATTAATCATATTGGATTAAAGTCCACTTTAGTGACCCCATTTTACCTTAACTACCTCTTTATAGGGGACTTTTTTGGTGGTTCAGCCATAAAGAATCCTCCTGCCTATGCAGGAGACACTGGTTTGATCCCTGGGTGTATTTGTGTATTTTTTTGCAGCCTCAAGTTGGTGGAATATAAGGTTCATAAGAGCAGCCTCATTTTCCTTTTGCAGCATTGTATTCTGGCACATATGGGTATTAAAATGTGCCAGTCACTGCGCTAGGCAATAGGAAGGTAATGGTGAATACAATAGATGCTCTTTGTTATTATTAAAAAATGAGTTAGTGTATTCAGGTAATAGTCTTTCACTCAATAAATATTTACTGAACACCTACAATATTCTGAAAGTGAAATTTGCTCAGTCGTGTCCGGCTCTTTGTGATCCCATGAACTATACTGTTCATGGAATTCTCCAAGCCAGAATACCAGAGTGGGTAGCCTTTCCCTTCTCCAGGGGGTCAGAGCAGGGATTGAATCCAGGTCTTCCACACTGCAGGTGAATTCTTTACTAGCTAAGCCACAAGGGAAGCCCTATGTGAAGAACTGACTCATTTGGAAAGACCCTAATGCTGGAAAAGATTGAAGGTGGGAAGAGATGGGAACCACAGAGGATGAGATGATTGGATGGCATCACCGACTCAATGGACATGAGTTTGAGCAAGCTTCTGGAGTTGGTGATTACAGTGAAGCCTGGTGTGCTGCAGTCCATGGGGTTGCAGAGTCGGATACAACTGAGAGACTGAACTGAACTGAACTGTATCCTGAGCCCCAGGGACATTACATATGTATGTAATAAACAATACATACAGAAAATGTTCCCAATATTCTGAAGTTTCCATTCCAGAGAGGAAAATTTCAATCGGACAAAGAAATATGTAATCCAATGAGTAGATAGGATGAGCCATCTCACTCTGCAGATGAAGAGGATTCCCCGGAGGGGAGAGGAAATGGGAAGGCGCCCAGTTGGGGGCACATTTGGCAAGTCCAAGGAGCAGCATGGAGTCCACTGTGGCTGGAGCAGCCTGAGCGAGGGAGAAAGGGAGGAGGAAATGAGGTCAGCGAGGCAGCCAAGGGCCCATCTTGTGTGGCTTTGGACTTCATCTTAGTTGTGATGGGAATCCATTAGAGGGTTCAAAGCCTGGGGGTGACATAATCTTTTACTGCACAGAGAATTGCTTTATGAACTATTTCCTGAAAGCTCTTTAGGGGATTGGCTGAGACTCAGTGGTTCTTGAGAAACTTGATATTTCTGGCTGATACTGCTTATACATCAGGTCCTGTACTGGTAGCTAGAAATACTGGAATATGTTCCCAGATTTGCACATTCCTTTCAGATGGGCCTTAGCTAGGCCAGGGTTTTTGGCTTAACAATACCTCTTCACACTTGTGCATCCAAGAAAGCGTGAGGAGTTAAGAGGAAAGAGAGCAGAACACTTACAGTAATTCTCTGGCTCGCGGAAGCTTCAAGTAGAGCATGCAGAGAAGGTTTGGGTCCTTTCCACAATTAGACACAATCGGTACCCTTTCCTTTGGAATAGTTTCTGGAAGTTTAGTGATTAATGTACGTAGAATTAGGAGTCAATATGACTCCATGTAGGGTCTCCCTGGTGCCTCAGTGATAAAGAGTCTGCCTGCAATGCAGGAGATGCAGGTTTGACCCCTGGGTCAGGAAGATCCCGTGGAGAAGGGAATGGCTACCCACTCCGGTATTCTTGCCTGGAGTAATCCATGGACAGAGGAGTAATCCATGGACAGTAATCCAGAGGAGCCTGGCGGGCTACAGAAAATCAGACAAGACCTAGAGACTGAGCACAAGCATGATGGCTTCATGTAAAGTGAAACAATCCCTTGATTTTGTTTTACCCACAGGCACTTACGTGACCCCAAGAGTAGCTTATTTTAAAAAGTTTTGACCTCCTCACATGGTTGGCCTATGACTAAAGCATTTTTTGAATCAATCACATTGTTAATAAATAAGAATTACTTGGAAGTTCAAGGAAGGACGCAGTACAGCCTGAGTATAAATGAAAAAAGGGGCTAGAGGAGATTTCTAGGAGAAATGGCATAGTCCATGCTCATTTCTGGAAAGATTTCATTTGGTTATTGTATCCTTAAAGATTGCATTTGAATAGTGTGCTTTTATTTGATATGGATTGAAATTAGGGTGATCCATTCATACGGGCCAAGAGTAAGGAAAATGTAGGCAGGCCCTCTTGTTTCTAGGTGTTAGGCCATAGAATTCCTGGGATATCCATTTTGTTTGCCTTCTTACATTAAGAAAGGCTTTCCAAGTGTACAAGGAAAATCTAAATAGGACTCTCCATGGTTAAAAAAAATTCAAACCAGGGTTTGAGTTCTTTTCTACCTGAGCTTATAAGGGATACATGCTGTTGCCTCTTATAAAGATGTGAAATGGAAGTTTGAGATTCCCTGATAAGTGATTTCTTATAGTTATTTCCTGTTATGTACTGTCTCCTGGGAAGCAGAACAGACATGCAATTCACTCCTGCTGTGTGAGGTTGAATGCTGCTGCTGCTGCTAAGTCGCTTCAGTCGTGTCCGACTCTGTGTGACCCCACAGATGGCAGCCCACCAGGCTCCACCATAATTTGTAATTAATCACTTGTGAAGTCCTAATGAGGTAAAATGTCTATGTTTAGTTCTGACTAGTCATGGAAGAAGCCTGTCACATTTTCTTGGCTTCTTTAGTTTGAGAATCTTGTGTCTGATACAAACATTAAATAGGCTTGTATCAGACAGCCTATTCTTTTTTTTTTAATCCCCACCCTATGATATATATTTTTTCTTTTTAAATTCTGTATTGGTGGCCTCCAGTAACTTCCCTACCTCTTAACCACTGTTACTCCAAGAGACTATACTGGCAGCTAATGTGTACCTGTGAACTGTCCACACAAAGGCTGATTCAGGAAGAACTCATGGGAAAGTACGTTGGCATTTAAACTGTACATTTAAAAAGCAAACAACCAGGCAAATATTCAGCATACAAATGGAATATCCAGTGATCCTGGGCTGGTGATTACGTAGCTGTGTTTTGCATTCTTCATTCTCTTGTTGAGTGTCATCCGTACAAGGGCCCACATCCCAGTTTGGAGAGAAGAATGACCTCTGAGAAATCAGGTAGTAAAATCTATAGAAATGGACCAAGAAAGCAGTCATGTTTAAATGAAGAATTTTTGAATTATCTAAAAGCAATGAAAAGGCAATCTTGGAAGCAGGACTGAATTATAATTGAGTGAGTGAGTGAGTGCTAATTTACTTCAGTCATATCCAACTTTTTGCTACCCTATGGATTGTAGCCCACCAGGCTCCTATGTCCACCAGGCTTCTATGTCCATGTGATTCTCCAGGGCAGAATACTGTAGTGGGTTGCCATTTCTCCTCCAGGGGATCTTTTCCATCCAGGGATCAAAACCAAGTCTCATGTTTCCTGCATTGGCAGGCGGGTTCTTTACCACTAGCATGACCTGAGAAGGCAGTTTGGTAAATGGATACCTAGTCAATTTTGATGTCTTCTTATCTAGGGATAGACTGTGATCACAAGATAGGGCATGAACTGAAGCAAGTACAGGGCAAGCCACCTGGAGGAGAAAGAATACAGTGGTGCATTACTATCATATTGTGGAAGAAGAGTGTCTTCTGGTGGATTTAGTTTTTGGATTCCTGGGATGGTTCTAGACTCACCATCAGCCTACCAAATCTTGGCAATATATCTACTGCCTCCTTTACTGAATTTATTGTTCCCTCCTTCCACCATGAAATCCCTTGTGTGTGCTCTGGCTTCTCTGTTGCTTTCTGAAGGAAATGGCAAACCACCCCAGTATTCTTGCCTGGGAAATCCCATGGACAGAGGAGCCTGGCAGGTTACAGTCCATAGCATCACAGAAGAGGCAGATACGACTTACCAACTAAACAGCAAACAATAGTTGATGCACAATTATTATATGTTTAAGGTGTAGAATATAGCGATTCACAATTTTTAAAAGTCATATTTCATTTATAGTTATAAACTATTGGCTATAATTTTTATGCTGTATATATATCCTTTTAGCTTATTTATTTTATGTATGGTAGTTTTTACTTAATCCCCTACCCCTATACTGCCCCTTCCCCTTCCCTCTCCCCACTGGTAACTACCAGTTTGTTCTCTATAAGTCTGTTTCCTTATGGGAGAGGATTTTATGATCATCCTGTATCTCTTGCTAGATGGCTTGATGGGGGGCTATTTCTTATGATGAACTAATAAATTGACATTCTGGCTCCTGTGAGATAATTTAAAGGGAATCTGTTCTAAGATGCAGATCACTTAAGGAAAGGCTGGAAAAGCTGAATTTAGGGAGCTGCCAGGCCAAGGACCAGACCCCAAGCCCACCCAGTAGCTGGCCTTGTTCTCAATGTGCTGTAATTTTTACAAATACAAAAGGAATATAAACACTGCAGTGAGGACTAATAAGAATTCATTGTTGTTGTTGTTCAGTTGCTAAGTCATGTCCACGACCCCACAGACTGCAGCACGCCGGGCTGCCCTGTCTTTCACTATCTCCTGGAGTTTGCCCAAACTCACGTCCATTGAGTTGGTGATGCTATCCAATCATCTCATCCTCTGTGAATAAGAAATCATAGGTATCTCTAATCCATCATGCTCAGGAAACAGATTTTTAATTACCATACCATTTTGCTTAAATCTTTACTTAAAAACACAATAGATTTTGGTGATCCAAAGTCTGTATTCTAATATATACTTTCATATTTTTCTTTATGTGACCTTTATTGCTTATTAATTTTATGTCCAGGTGAAAATCCAGGATATTTTAGAATAAAAATACCCATAAAAGAGGAAGAATATTAGTACCCATTCTTCATAAACCATATTGCTACTTCACATTGACAGTTTCACTCAGATTTTTTTTTTTTTTTTTTGAGCTAGAACTAATACTGCAAGTAGATATGTTGGTTTCAGAATGTCCTACAAAGAAGAGGGATCATTCTCATACCAGATGCTTCTTGTTCCTGGTGAGAATATGCAGAGTGTTTTTATAAGCCAGGCCCCATAAGCACACAGGATAGGAAGCACAGAGCACTGTGTTCAAATGAAAGCATAAGAGGAATGTTGGTCTCTAGAATGCTGGAATTGGATCGGAGGACAAGAGCCAAGCTTCTGCTCTTATAAAAGGGATCGTAAAACCCATAAATGAGCAACCTCGATTTTCCAAAAATAAGAAAAAAGGTTTTACAAACGAAGTGCTAAAGAACACCAAAATTTTCTATTCACTCCTTTTAGAATGCATGACTCATCATCACCTCATGGACTTGCATGTTCACACCTAAGCACAGTCTTAAGGAAGAGAAAATTCAGGATCATTTTTCTTGCTACTGTTATCAGCCTTTGAAAAATGAACTGAAGACTCACAATGCCAAATATGCCCTCTAGTATAGAGTGATGGTGATAATGGGAGGCTATATAAGATGAAAAAAAAATGTAATCTTTTCTCTAAAACATGTGGTTTGATTTTTCAGTACCCACTCCACTGACAGGGGCTTCCCTGGTAGGTCAGATGGTAAAGAATCTTCCAGTAATGCAGGAAACCCAGGTTCGATCACCGAGTCACAAAGATTCTCTGGAGTAGGAAATGGCAACCCGCTCCAGTATTTTTGCCTGGAAAATCCCATGGACAGAGGAGCCTGGTGGGCTACAGTCCATGGAGTCCCAAAGAATCAGATATGACTGAGCAACTAACTCTTTCACACTTTCCACTGACAGATGTACTGGTTAACTAGATTTTTGAAGCAAGAATAGAAACAGGAAGTTGTCTTCCTCTCTGGTGGTGTAAAATTCAAGAGATTGGAGCATTTTTGTGTTGTTCAGTGCCATACCCCAGGTCTCAGAATATAGTGGGTATTCAATAGATATTTGCTGAAAGAATAGTCTACTAAATAGTAAGTTATCTGAATATGTTAATTAAAAAAATAATAACAAAACATCTGTATTTGTTCACATAGTAATGAGGAAAAACTTCCTTCTTAAACTATTGTTACCAAAATATCTGGTTACTCAAAATATCTAATTACTCTATATATATGAATATATATACTAATATATATATATTATATATATAATACTAGATTATATATGTATGTGTGTATATGTGTATCTATATATACACACATATATCTATATAATCTTCCATGAAGGCAGGGATTTTTATCTTTTTTAGTAAGCTGCAGTCCTTCCAGCTCCTAGTATCATGCATGGGACATAGAAGACATTCAAAACATTGGTTGAACGAATTATTAGGCATATGTTGTAGAGGAAACACAGTGATAAGATTATGGACCTCTTATCAATGTCTGTTTTCTGGTTTACACCCCAAATGTAGGCTTACTTTGCTTGATGACCTAGAGGAAATGCTGTGTAGGGTATCTGACTGTTCTGTTCATGCCCTTTCCTCTGCTTTGAACACAGGGAATCTCTCTTTTTTCTGCACCAGGGTTCCCATACTGCTATGAAAACCTAGTTTAATACAACTGCTTTGTGGAGAGTCTTCATGATTATTCAGATTTCCGTCCTCATCCTGCTTTACTCTATGCAGTCACTGTATGAGATAATACTTGACAGGATTAGAGCATTAGGAAAACTTTATCTAAATTTACTGAGACTTTTCCTTCTGCTCTACAGCTGTCATTTCTTGTGATATCCCACTCTTCATTGTTTCTCCTTTCAGACCTGGCCTTTCCCTGGGTCTAAGAGTTACTAGTCACACTCTCCACGCCCATCCTGCACCTGCTGTTTGTCACCCTTAACTATATTATATGACAATTTCTCCAGATCTAAGGTGCTAATTGACTCATAATCACTCTATGTAACCCAAGAAATGGTTTATGCAAGTGGGCAGAATACTGATCTGATCATCATGAGACCTCATTTCTAGAAAGAGCTCTGCCAGTTTTGTGAGCTTGGGCTACTCAGTCTCTCTGTGATTCCCTTTTCTCAGGTGAGGATTTATCTAGATCATTGTTTCTACATAGATGCATGTATATGTCTTTCAAAAATATGTTCTGAGATCACATTCATTTGGGAATTGCTATGTATATACTTTGTGGGGCTCCCCAGGTGGCTTAGTGGTAAAAAATCCTCCTGCCAGTGCAGGAGATGACGGAGACTAAGGGTTCAATCCCTGGGTTGGGAAGATCCCCTGGAGAAGAGAATGGCAACCCTCTCCAGTTTCTTGCCTGGGAAATCCCATGGACAGAGATGGGGGATGAAAAGAGTGGGACACAACTGAGCAACTGAGCACACCCACACACACCCCCACACCCCCACCTACCCCCACCACACACATACACACTGTATCACCTACTTGAACATTAGCAAGTTAAGATGCTGACAAGTCCTGAAATAAAGGAAATAATTTACTTGGCAATTTACTTTTATTGTGGGGAGAGGAAACATCTTAGTAGTTCCTTTGAAATTTATGAAGGAGTCCCAGTTGAACTTTCTAGAAGTCTTGGCTGTAATAACACATCCCTTTATTTTCCATGCTAGTTGCTGTGGGCATAGAGATAAATAAATAAGTCAGGATCTTGGCCTTTCATGCATAAAAATCAATGCTATAAAGGACAGTGATTTTAGACTAAAGATTTGTTCATATTTTAGTGGCATAACAACTGAGGAGCAAGGAGGTCTTCCCAGAGTAGGGGCAGTGGATAAAGAAGAGCAAGTTTCCACAGGTGAAACGCCAGCTGAGCTGAGCACCAAGAGGTGTTGCAATAACTCACCAAGCAGGGTGTGCTGCATGCTGCTGCCTCAGTCTGTCTGACTCTTTTGTGACCCCATGGACTGTAGCCTACTCTTCTCCTCTGTCCATGGGGATTCTCCAGGCAAGAATACTGCAGTGGGTTACCATGCCTCCTCCAGGGCATCTTCCTGATCCAGGGATCCAACCTGAATCTCTTGCATTGCAGGCAGATTCTTTACTATGTGAGCCATCAGGGAAGCCCTCACCAAGTAGAGGAGGTAGGAAAGAATATTCCAAGCAGAAGGAACAACATGCACAGAGGCATAAAATCCCCAGGTATATTCTAGGCCTGCGAAATAATTCTGAGGTTATGGAGTCTAAGAGTTGTGGTTACCTAGGGAGAGAGGAGCGGGAGAAAGCTCTGGGAGATGTTTTAAGTCTCATTCTGTGAAGTCTGAAATCTATCTTGTAGGTAACAGGAAGCCATCCTTAGAATGGTTTTTAATCAGGGGAAGTACATGGCAATAAGTATTTTACAAAGGGGATTATGGAAAGACAAGAGAGAAAATTCTGGCATGCTAAGACAGATAGGAGAGGGATGAGACTGGTAGGAAAACAAATTATGATTTTATTGAAATGTCTCAAGTAAGAGACAATAAAGAGTTGAATGACAGTGGCAAAGGATGAGAAGTAAGAAACAGGTTTGAAGGCAATTTAGGAGCTCAACAGACCATGGGAAATGCTTGGATATGAGGCAAAAAAGAGGAATACAAAATGACTGTGTAGCATTTGGCCTGGGCAAATGTTGGTAATTATAAAATCTACTAAGATAGAAACAGTGAGCTATTTCGTATAGATTTTGTATTGGACTGAGGATTCTATTACACAGAGTAATTTTCCTGTAAACACACACATAAATTTTCTTTTTGTTTCAGGGTTCAGTAATAATTTAACCAAAGACTATATATACATATACATATTAAAGGAGATTCAGCATCTACAGAAAAATCTATTTCAAACTGAAATTTGATAGGTACTCTCAATACATTCTTGTCAACAAAACAGCATTTTAATCTATACATTTCTTTTGATTTTACCTCTAAATGATAGATAATCATTTCTAGGATTATAAATCCATTTGTTTTTCATTCAGTCAGCAACTGTCTTCTTTTAGCCATGGATAGTTTTGTATACATTAGTATCTCAGTAGAAGTTTGTGAAATTATTTTTATTTTCTAGGAGGAAACCGCGCAGGACACCAATAATTTCATGATTATTCAAATGTTAAGCCAGTATTTGTGTGTGTGCACAGTCACTCAGTCGTGTTCTACTCTCTGCAACCTCATGTACCATAGCCCACCAGGCTCCTCTGTCCATGGGATTTCTCAGGCAAAAATACTGAAGTGGGTTGCTATTTCCTCCTCCAGGGGATCTCCCCAACCCAGGGATTGAACCCACATCTTACGTATCTCCTGCATTGGCAGGCAGATTCTTTCTACTGGCACACCTGGGAAGCCCTCATTATTTTTTAAGTAACCCTAAATTTGGCCTTAACTCCAAATATTATTGCCACTATTACATTACAAATTTAATATTTAGGGAATGGGATTTTTCAAAGGCATCTTTATATGTCATTGAAAAATTTGAAAAATATTCTTTTAAGTGATCACATTTTGAAGAAGTCCATGCTTGTTTAGTGTATAGAACTTCACAAAGATTTAAAAGAATAATTTTTCCCAACAATCTTTTGAAGTATAGAATTCTTTGACTGGGGGGAAAAGAACTCCCCTTTAGAAACAGGATGTGGAAATTAGCATGACCCAAACTGTTTACACAAAAGCAGTCTACACCTCCCTGATTAGGGCAGGCAATTTTGCCTTTACCTGTGACAGCTGCCTTTTATTAGTACTGGAAACAAATTGTACAATCTATGATCACTGAACTATGACTACCTTCTTATTCTCAATTTTCTGTTCAAGAGGCCCAGGGTATACAGAAACTGAGTTAGTGGAGAGAAGTGTTGTTAGATACAGTTTTTCAGAGGAAGAGAAGTACAATGCCAACTAAGCTATCAGAATGGCTACATGTTGGAAAATGACTGCAGTAGTGACAGTCAGAGAGTAACTCTTAGAACTTTTTCCCTTTTACTTCATAAAGAAATAAAAATTAAAAAGCTGAGCAGTCTTGGGATGGACAGGGCAACTTCTCCCTCCCCACTTCCCTTAGCTGCAATGCATTTAAGGCAGCTTCATGGGATTGTTTTGAATTAAATTTTGAAGCTTTGGAAGGCAGGTCTAGGTAATGGTTGTTCTCACTCTTCTGGGGTTAAGGATAAAGGATTGCTGTAGCTAAGCCTGAAGACTTTGCAGATTTCTAAATGCATTTTGTTGCATCGAGAACAAATTTTGTACTCTTGAGAAAAGGCAGTGCAAAAATGAGGTGACACACAATGTCCCTTTATCTCAGGGCAAAACAATCTTATTTCCCTGTATTGGAAGGGGAAGTGTAGGGGAAGTCAGGTTGTGTTATCTGAATCCAACAACGCTGTATCATGGCTGTGTCCTTCCCTCCCTGCTCCAGCCCTTCTCCCTTAACCTAGTAGTTACTTTAGGGGAAGCAGTTTTGGAGAAAGGATCATAAATATTCTGACCCAATACCCCAGGAGCCATGGCAAGCAAAAGAACACACCTGCCTAGAGATAGTCCTTGTGATATTTAAATGTGTGGGTTAATTCTTTTTATTCACTTCAATAACCAGATTATCACTCTCTCCCCTCCACTTCTTTGCTTTTTATTTTTGCTTTGAAGCTGTGAGTGCAGAAATCTCTGCTGGCAAATTACTCCAGAGCCACCACAGAACAATCCTAGAAGAAACAGTTAAACTCACAGTATCAGGATTCCTGAGCCTTTTCCAACATGGCAGGTGTAAACATCTGTATAAAATGTTCTATGTTTATCTTCAACTTTGTGTTCTGGGTAAGTGTTTTTCTTGTAATTATCAATTTTATGCAAGAAAGGGGATCTTGATACAAATAGCATAAATGAGAACAGACTGCACTAGAGAAATAGGAGGAGGAAGAGAATATATTTTCCATTGACTTCTTAGAACCTGTTTGTTCTTTCTTTGGTTATTTCAGTAATTGAAAATGAGACAATGACCCCAAAAAGTGCACCTCAGGTTCTGTGGGGATAAACATTTCACAAATGTTTTGATATTGTTATAAAACAATCACAGAGGTAAAAAATATCCCTTAACTAGAGGACAGTTCTTAGTTGTATATCACGCAGTCGTCCTTAGTTTAAGGACTCTGTGAAAAATCTGATCTGATTCCACCTGGAGCCCAATTCCATAATTCTAATCTTGACACCTGGGTTAGAAACAGATGAATGGTAGGGTGTAAAGACATCAGAAGAGGATCACTTTCAAAGGTCCAAAGAAGAAACAATGGTCATTCTAAACTTGGGAGAGAAACAATAAAATTATTTAATCATGGAAAGATTAAACTAAGCCACTGCTTTTGAATCAGAAATTTAAAGCTAGTATTTTGATGTATTATCACCTCATCTTTTAATCAATAAAGTCTGTGTTTTAACCAACTCTTACATTTCTCTTGAAAGTCTACTGACATAAGAAATAACAGATTGATAAGCAGCATCTAACACTGAAAAACGGAAAAATGAGATATGGATTGGGATGTTGGAAAATTGATGTTGTCATTTGTAATAGAAGTGGTGCCATTAAAGATTGTTTAAAAGTAAGTCAGTAGAAATAGCCCAAAATGCTTAAATAAAAAAATTATTTTGTGTACTATATTGAAAAATGACTTATACAATATAAGCAAAAGAAAGTTCTATTTTTTTTTTTCACCTGGTAAATAGGCAGCTGGTATCTACATGTTGGTAAATTTCTATTTCCTATTAAAATAATGATATTCTTAATTAAACTTAAGTAAATGCATACAGTCTTACTGCCAAGAATGACTTTCAGTGTCAGTAGTCCTAATGAGTACAAGCGATATATTGTTAAAGTAAATAAGAGAGAATATAGATAAATAAAATAAAGAAGTTTTGTTCTTTGTGCTTCCTCTTTTCTTTAGAAAAATGGGCTGCTTTTGCAAATATTCAGTGAGGCACATGAATACAATGCCAGATTTTAGAAGTTTGTTCTGATCAATTTCTTCCCTTTGAAATATTTAAAATTGATTAAACATTGAGAGTAGAATATAAACAAAGAAATGCCTATGTGCTTTGGTTGGCTTTGCTTTTAAGTTTTTATTATGGAGAATCTCAAACATTCACAAAATATAAAAGGGTAATCAGTCCCATCAGCCAAGCCCAAGAGCCATGAAACCTTGGCCAGTCTTTCCCCATCGATATCCTCATATACTTTCCCCCCCGCATATTATTTTGAAGCCAATCCTGGATATGCCATTTCATCTGTAAATACTTTAATGTATAAATTTAAAAGATAAAGAATCTCTTTTAAAAAAATGCAACCATCACACTAAATTAACAACAATTTTTAAATTGCTTATCAAGTATCTATTCAAGATTCAAATTTCCAGTTGCCTCACAAATGTTCCTCTTTGAATCTGAATACAAACAGAGTCCGAACACTGTGATGAGTTTATATATCTTTTATGTCAGTTTTCATTTTTAGGTTCTCCATCTAGGTTCATCTCCCCACTCTTCCCCCAGAAACTTTATATAGTTGCATGTTTGGTTTGTCTTATATTTTCCATGATCTGGATTTTGCTGTTTGCACATCCATGGTATAGTTTAACATGCTCCCTTGTCTTTTATATTATCTTTAACTTAGTAGTTGCATTTGGCAATTTGATGAGATTCAGGTTATTATTTGGGGTATATAGGGGATAACTAATTTATAAGTAATATTTTGTTCTTTCATCAAAAGGTATATACTCTCTGACCATCTCTCTTTTTGTGATGTTAGTAGCTATTGGTGCTTAAGAACCTAAACCTGTTAGTTCATTAAGCGTCTTGGAGTGGTGATATCCTATATTTATCATTCCCTTCATTTGTTAGCTGGAATACTTTCAACAAGAAGAGATTTAGTATTTACTAATTGGTTAACATTAGTGCCCAGTTTTTATTTTTTAAGATAGAAGCAGAAATGTTTTTACTCTTTACTCAACAGATTTCAAAATGAAGAGTTAATTTTCTGTTATCATGCAGCAGTAATAAGCAAGTAGTTTTTAAAATATCCTTAAAAAATAATAGAGTTAAATACTATCACCATTCTTATCCTCACTAATGTGTAATTTATTCCATTTTTGGCAATGGGAGCATCTTCAGTTTGGCCCCTGAGTCCTTTCTGCATGGCCCTAATAACTCTGATAACTTCTTCACTATTTAGGATGATAAGATGTTCCAGGCTCACTTTCTTGTTTCCTGCCTCAGACCTGGAATTGGCTATTTCTCTAAGAAGTCCTGATACCTGTTTTTAAAAAGCTGCAGCCATTGTCTTTTTATGATACACAATATATACCAGCCATTTAAACAAACTGAAATAGAAAAATGCTAATAAATATGCTTCTATTTTAATAACATGTTTCAGAGTCTTCAAACTAGTAACAATCTTCAAATTATAAAATAGTTAAAATATATCCCTGTTGTATAAAAACAGCATGCAAAATTCTGATGACTAGGGTAAATACATAAGAGGTCAGTGTTTCATTAAATTGCTTATTAGGAATTTGAAAGAGATCTGAATTTTAAACTGAAATGAAAAGGACAGTCTAGGAAATGGGTATGTTACAGTTCAGGATTATAAATTTACAATGAGCGTACAAGGTGAGCTGTAGACATCTGCACATGCTGTACCCGAACATTGTCACTGCTTTCCTGGAAAGCTGTGATTATTTTAGGTTTACCTCTATCTCTGCTTTCCTGATAATCAAGTCTTTCTGATGGGATGGATTTCAGTTAGATGTTTCTAACTTCCCTTAAAAGGCCTTGTTCTTCCCATCAGCATAGTGGTGGGATTTACAGTCTTTAGGTATCTTGAGTAAGAACAACAGTCATGAAAAGTGAAAGTGAAAGTTGCTCAGTCATGCCCGACTCTTCGCGACCCGATGAACTGTTGTCCATGGAATTCTTCAGGCCAGAATACTGGAGAGGGTAGACTTTTCCTTCTCCAGGGGATCTTCCCAACAGTCATAAAGGCTGATAATAACTTCTCAGCCAACAGAGGACATCAATATTTTCATTCAAAAGTTAGAGCAGGAGGAGTCTGTGAGGTTAGGAAACTATTCCTATTCTATTCTCCCTTGTACTCCCAACCCAGAGTTCTCAGCTGGAGTTATACAATCCTTCATAGGAAATTAGCAATTTGTCACATTTCTAATGTTTACTTAAGCAAATATTTTACAGTCCCACTAATGTGGTTTTCTTGTAGATATCCATGACCTTGTGTTTTCAAATGCATTCTTTCTGGTGTAACTTTCGAGAAGCTAAGCCTTTGTAAAGCAGGGCCATATGTTGAAATAGCTCCAACATATGCATATGGTCATTTAAGCTAACATACCACTTTCTTTTGTGAGAGAACTTGAGACATGTCACGTAAGTGGGCAGTCATTTCTTGGTTAGAATAAGCAATTAAAGAAAAATAAGTGAAACTAAAAATAATTTTTAATCACTCATGCTAGAGTTTGATGCAAATTAGAGTGAATGAGAGGTATGGTAGAGAATAGGTAAATGATAGGTGTAAAACCTATTTCTCCTATTGTGTTGAAACAGATAAACTGCCCACATTTTCTTACGGTCCTCTTAGGTCTGGCTTAGGAGTGTTTTGGATGCTTGGAGTATCTTAGGGGTCTGGTGCAGAAGAAACCTGGCAGGTTGCAGTCTACAAGGTTGCAGTCTACAGAACAGTTGGACACAACTTAGTGACTAAACAATGATAATGACAACAAGCATGGAACACAGGCCTGTAGCACACAGATACAGTGAAATCATTGCCAGAGGCAGAGATTGTGGAAAGGCAGGTTTTTCATGAAAGAAAGCAGAGTGAAGTAACTTTACTTAACCCAAATGGGAGAAGGTGAGAAGGAGAAGCCAGGTTTTAAAACCAAATGTGTTAGCAGCTGAAGGAAGTTGACACATGAAAAGTTTTGAAGAGAGCAGAAGGATGTCAGGAATTGAGAGAGTTCAGAAACCAACATTTCAATGTCATCATTGCATTTTATATGGTACCTGGGCCTCTAGATTGGATGTGCCGAGAGCAATTAAAACAGTTAAAGCAGAGTAGGGGCTTTTGGTGGCTCAGTGGTAAAGAATCTGCCTGGTAATGCAGGAGGTGCAGGTTTGATCCTTGTGTTGGGAAGATTCCCTGGAAAAGGAAATGGTAACCCACTCCAGTATTCTTGCCTGGGAAATCCCATAGACAGAGGAGCCTGGTGGGCTATAGGCCATGGGATCTCAAAGAGTCGGTCATGGCTAGTAACTACACAACAGCGAAACAGAGTAGACATAACTATGAGACGAGATCGCTGAAAAATAAGGCACGATTATATCTCATTCTGATTGATTAAGTCCCCCAAGTTAAAACTTGACCATGATGAAAATGTGTGAACTTTGTAAATATAATGGTTTCCTACCACTATGCAGTTAGCTTGGAACTATAACAATGACATAATTCCTGGACCCCAGAGGTCAAGAGCTGAACCTCAATTGTTTCATCACCAGTTGTGTGACTCTAGGGAAATTGGTTAACCTCTCTGAGCCTTACATTTCCTTATCTATAAAATGGGACTAGTAATAGTTTTAACTTTACGGGCTGTTGTGAAGTTTAGATGGGTTTATACATACAAGGAACTCAGAATAATGCTGAATAAATGTTTAAGAAATAGGTACTTCAGCCATCATTGTATAGGCAGTTCTATGAGATAGCAATATGAAGCCACTCTGCATTCAGTTCAGTTCAGTCGCTCAGTCGTGTCCGACTCTTTGCAACCCCATGAATCACAGCACGCCAGGCCTCCCTGTCCATCACCAACTCCCAGAGTTCACTCAGACTCACATCCATCGAGTCAGTGATGCCATCCAGCCATCTCATCCTCGGTCGTCCCCTTCTTCTCCTGCCCCCAATCCCTCCCAGCATCAGAGTCTTTTCCAATGAGTCAGCTCTTCGCGTGAGGTGGCCAAAGTACTGGAGTTTCAGCTTTAGCATCATTCCTTCCAAAGAAATCCCAGGGCTGATCTCTTTCAGAATGGACTGGTTGGATCTCCTTGCAGTCCAAGGGACTCTCAAGAGTCTTCTCTAACACCACAGTTCGAAAGCATCAATTCTTCAGCACTCAGCCTTCTTCACAGTCCAACTCTCACATCCATACATGACCACAGGAAAAACCATAGCTTTGACTAGATGGACCTTTTCTCTGCTTTTCAATACACTATCTAGGTTGGTCATAACTTTTCTTCCAAGGAGTAAGCGTCTTTTAATTTCATGGCTGCAATCACCATCTGCAGTGATTTTGGAGCCCCCAAAAATAAAGTCTGACACTGTTTCCACTGTTTCTCTGTCTATTTCCCATGGAGTGATGGGACCGGATGCCATGATCTTCGTTTTCTGAATGTTGAGCTTTAAGCCGACTTTTTCACTCTCCTCTTTTACTTTCATCAGGAGGCTTTTTAGTTCCTCTTCACTTTCTGCCATAAGTGTGGTGTCATCTGCATATCTGAGGTTATTGATATTTCTCCCGGCCGTTTTGATTCCAGCTTGTGTTTCTTCCAGTCCAGCGTTTCTCATGATGTACTGCGCATATAAGTTAAATAAGCAGGGTGACAATAGACAGCCTTGATGTAGTCCTTTTCCTATTTGGAACCAGTCTGTTGTTCCATGTCCAGTTCTAACTGTTGCTTCCTGACCTGCATACAGATTTCTCAAGAGGCAGGTTAGGTGGTCTGGTATTCCCATCTCTTTCAAATTTTCCAGTTTATTGTGATCCACACAGTCAAAGGCTTTGGCATAGTCAATAAAGCAGACATAGATGTTTTTCTGGAACTCTCTTGCCTTTTCCATGATCCAGTGGATTTTGGCAATTTATCTCTGGTTCCTCCGCCTTTTCGAAAACCAGCTTGAACATCAGGAAATTCACGGTTCATGTATTGCTGAAGCCTAGCTTGGAGAATTTTGAGCGTTACTTTAGTGAGAAGTAAATTCCAATGTTGGATTTTGAAACAGAAGAAGAAATAAGATGGCAAGAATTATGATAAGTCAGAAATTCTTTTATTATAAATTAGAAGAATGGAAAGCAAGTGGATTTTGAAGAAACTAACAGATTGAGATGCAAATCCTGAATCTACATTGCTTTGTGGCCTGTTTTCCTGATAATGAAGTCTTTCTGATGTTATGGATTTCAGTTAGATGTTTCTAACTTCCCTGAAAAGACCTTGTTCTTCCCATTAGCATAGTGGTGGGACCTACAGTCTCTAGATAAGATATCTTGTGCAAGAGCAACAGTTGTAAAGACTTGTGTTCCTTGACTTTTCTTTGCCTCAGTCTCTGCACTTGTTCAATGATGGTAATTTTAGGTGGTAGGATCAATGGTGAAGATTAACTAATCTACTTTATGAAAGCTTGTGATTAAGGACTGACACGCAATAATAATTCAATTAATGCTATTTTTCCAGTTCCAACAATCAAATTGCTTTTTAATTTAAAAATACTGGAATCTGACGTGATAGTATTTTAGCCCTAACTCTTATCCTTTTCCAACCTCATGGGACAAGGAATCTGTGGGGCTAAAGGGAGGTGCTCACTCCACTTTGGGTACATACCCCAAATATAGTCACTTTGGGGATTAGGGTTTCAACATAGAAAGTTAGGGGGCACATAACTCAGTCCATAGCATACTCGTAAGCAAGTGTCAATTACCTAATTTTGTAGAATGCTGGTTCAGACCAACTGCATCCTAATTTCATAAAAAGAAAGATGTCTTAGGAGAGCTGAGTGGCAACAAAAATGACTTTCTTCAAAGAGAAACCAGAAAGGGGGGTGAAGTGGGTGAAGAAGGCCTAGTAAGTTCCTTAGTATCCACTGTGGGTGTCCAACATATCACCTCATTTCCTTTTACAATCTTAACAACAGAGAGGAGGACAGACTTGGATGCTTATTTTTTAATTCATACTCCAAATTATTTAAGGCATTATAAAAAGATCAAGAGTGAATGCTTAAAGTCAAACTGGAGAAAGGGCTCCAAGAACTATTATGAAGGTCAGTGTTACAATTGGGATAAAACAAGTTAGTATCAATCATGACTCTAGATTGATCATTCTTGATATAAAAGTTACATTTAATTAATTTAATTAGTAAATTATGTAGTTCTTAAAATTGTCTCATGCATAATTTCATTAAAAACTCAAGTAAATATAATCATAATAACTATTCATACAATTAATGTCATTTTCAGTTAAAGATGAAAGTCAGAGTGACTATTAAGACAACTAATGTAAATCTACTTGTGAAAGGGAGAAAAAGAGAAAGAAAGAAAAATGTCAGTCAACAAATTGAAATAACAAATAAAAATCCAACTGTTATAAAATTACTAAAAATCCCAGAGGATCTCATTATCATTTGATGTAAATTCTTACAGATTTATTTATTAACAAGAACCACTAAAATTAGTATTGATCTCCATCTGCAAATAAAATTAGGATTTAGCAGAAAGAAGGAAAAGAAGTAAGAAGGGTTTTCAGACTCTAAAGCTGTTTTTTCAATGTTTTGTGTTTTACAGTGTGTGTGTGTGTGTTTGTGTGCACCTATAAGATAATTAAATTGTATAGGTTATTTGGTGCTTTGGCAAAGAGTTCTCTGGTAGAAAGCTTTGGTTTCCCATTGTGTTTGTTGTGTTGAAGTAAGGTCAGGGCTAAATTTGGAGTGGTACTGGATTTTCGCCATGTGACAGTTATCCCTTGGGAGATTCCAGTTTCTTTATTGAAATGAAATGTTTGAATTTAGATGGTTTCTGAGATCTATTAGGGAGCATAGGTTTAGTCACTCACTGCACTTACTATTGCTTTCACAAAGCCCTGAGTCTGCTTCCACACCAAATGTAATGAGAAGCCATTAAGTGAAACAGCTCTTTGGGGGGTTGGAGCATACAGCCCAAGCATGCATGAAAGCAATGATGCTACCAGGTCATGGGGTTTGGAGGACTCAGGCATTTCTCTGTCAGAGCACCCTGAGGCCAGAATAGTCTGGAAACTCCTCTAAGGTCTACTGCTGTGTCTGTTGGTTACCAAGCTTGTTCTCAACATCTCTGTCTTTGATTTTTTTTAAGGCTATAACATCTACATCATAAACAAACAAAACAAAAAACCCAAACCTAAAAAACAAGGTTTTTTCTTACACTAAAGTAAAATGTGTTTCACATTTTATGTGTTGGCCTTGGTCCAAATTAAATAATCTGGTACAGTCATTACAGGAACTTAAGACTTTAAATACTGTTCCTCATCGTTCCTCTTCTCTGGGTAAGCTTTACTACCTTAAAGAGCTTATTTTAAAGAGTTTGTTTGGGCACAAAAAGTGTTATAAACCGTTGTTGCTTAACTGCACATTTTGTCAAATATTCTACTATTGCCTGTATATCTGACTTGAATCTTGTAGGAATGTTTGGTGATTATCAGTTACACCTTTCCTTTTAGGTCTAAGACAGCTTCCGAGAGACAAGCCCAGAGGCCTGATAAGGATATTTTTTCTTAAAATTGTTATGACATAATTTTTGTATGTTGTGTGAGTGTGCATGTGTGTGCTCAGTCGTGTCTGACTCTCTGTGACCCCATGGACTCTAGCCCACCAGGCTCCTCTGTCCAGGGAATTTTCCAGGCAAGAATACTGGAGCGGGTTACCATTTCCTACTCCAGGGCATCTTCCCGACCCAGGGATTGAACCTAGGTCTCTTGTGTCTCCTGCGTTGACAGGTGGATTTTTTACCACTATGCCACCTGGAAGCCCTTTGCATGCTAAAATCTAGCGAAAAGAGAGTTGAAATATGGAAAACCGTCCTTCCTGTCCCCCATAGTGAAGATGACTTCTTGTTCTAGACCTATGAATGACTGTGGATGGGAAACAGATTATGCTTATCAAACTTTCCAACTACAGCGGAATATTCAAGCAATTATCTATACACGAGTATTCCTCATTTATGTCTTTTAGGTTATAATGGTAGAATTAATGATAAACCATTGTAACCAGATGGCTAGGGTTGTATGGAATTAGAGTTTTAGTTTATCTTAGGCACACTCTAACATTTTTTTTCCTTTTTTCTGCAGCTATGTGGTGCCATTATCCTTTCCGTAGCTATTTCAATACGAGCAGGGAAAATTGGTCAAGAGGTAAATAAATATGTTATTCCACTGACAAAGTAGTTTATTTCTCTTATAGCGATGAAAGTAATGATAGTAATAATAAAATGTTTTTATAGCATTTTCCTAACTGCCTCACATAATTATTTGTGCTAAGTGATTTTATAATTTAGTTAATCAAGATTACTCACTATGTGCCTGGCACTGTGTTAGGCATTAACGAGTCCTTCTGGAGAACGGAGAAGATGTTACTCCCCAAATAGGAAGATTGCATTGAAAGTAGAGGTGAGAAGGGGCCAAAGCAGAAATAAGCCTGCTTCATTATTTGTTAAAGTATAGCCTGATTAAAAAAAAAGAAGTTTATTCTAAGACTTTTTCCACCAAAATAAATAAATAAATAAATAAATAAAAGATAGCCTGAAATTATCTACAGGATATAGACTGCTTTGCCTTTCCAACCAAGAGAAATTTTTGTACAGACATTGACAATTAATTTGGCTGATTCCCAGGGTGAGGTGGTGCTCCAAAAGGAAAGATGGTAAGATGTTCTCTTGGAGAAGAATTACTTGAATCTGTTTTATTTCTTTTTTTAACTGTTTTAAAGGCAGCAAAATTCAAAGAGAGTTGTAATGACTTGGGGCAGCTGGTGTTGAGGGTAATCCCTTGTAACAGTAAAAGGCTGGTCATAGCCATGTAACTCAGCAGTTGACTGGTGATGTCCAACTTCCTGACATCAAGATAAGATTAGCAGGATCCCATTTCTCCCACCACATGCCATTCCATGGCTGCCAAAGCACTTATCAGGATTTCTGCAAGTCTGGAGGAAGTTTAGTTCATACAGTTAATTCTGGCTCTAGTCTTTATTTCCATACACGTGGTTTCTGTTCCGTACCACAGTGTCACAGTGTGGAAAGAGTGTGGGGTTGGGGGGGGAGGGTGTGTGTGTGTGGGGTTGTTCTGTCAATTTTAGTCAGCACAGGTGCCTGGCACCATTTCCTGACTTCCCTGCTCCCTTTCTCCTGTCTCCCTTCTTCTCAGGGATGTCCCACCCTTGAGATTATGATTCTTACCTCTTGCGGGGCAGTTACCTTGTGCTCTGTTATCTGGATTCTCACCACTGTTCAGGCTCACATATTCTACTTCTAGGGCCATTTCAAAGTGTTTGCCCAGGTGAAGTTTCCTCTTTAAGAGGAATATCAGTTCCTATCTAATAAGTATTAAGATATTCTTGAAACAAAAATTCAGGTAATGCATTATCGATTAAAACTTATTTGACCATGGTGCAATTATATGCTATTAGACATAATAACCTAGTTGAAAGAAAAAGCAAGTTGACATCTCTTTTGATTCTTTTTCCTAAAATGGGTGGGTTTTCTGGACCTTTCTTTTTTTTTTTCTCACCTTCTCTTTTTCTCTCACTGCTTCTCTCTTGTTTTTCCTTCTTTCTTTCCCTCCTTTTCTTTCCTCCCTCTTTCTTTCTTTTCCTTTTCTTTCCTTTCCTTTAAAATTTGCTTTCTACCATTAGAGAACCCAGAAAACCACAGTGGTGATTAAGCACATCTTCATTCTGAGCCTCGCCATGGTGAGGACACTGAGTCGGAGACAGGTGTGACAATGAGTTGGTAACATTCTACTCCATCTGGACTTTGTTTTTTATACTGATAAATATAACTGTGACTTCTTGATGTCCTTGGATTCTGAAATTTGAGCCAAGAACAGTATTCAAAAGTGTATAGAATCATTGAGAAACTGATGTCTGACTTGGGAACTCAAAAATAAGCATAGAGATTAACAGCCATTGATTTAGGGGGTGCTTTTCCTGGTGGCTCAGAGGTTAAAGCGTCTGCCTGGAATGCGGGAGACGCAGTTTCAATTTCTGATCGGGTTCGATCCCTGACCCAGATTCAATCCCTGGGTTGGGAAGATCCCCTGGAGAAGGAAATGGCAACCCACTCCAGTAGTCTTGCCTGGAGAATCCCATGGAGGGAGGAGCCTTGTAGGCTACAGTCCATGGGGTCACAAAGAGTCGGACATGACTGAGTGACTTCACTTCACTTTGGCCTTTTTTTAAGATGTGTGTGCAACCTGTATTTCATTTAAAAATTTTATTGTGTTTCTGGTAGATGTGGAAATGCTGTATTTCCCCCCAGTGCTTCTGGTAAACAAACTTGGTGTTTAGTCTCAGAAATTACACACATTGAATGTATTAAAGAGCTGTCCTTGAGAGAGTTACTGCAAATCTGGGGATAAGAATGAGTTAATAGAGCTAGACATCATCTTGAGTTATATTTTGACTCTTGTACTCTGTCTCTATTCCCTAAACAAAAGGCAGTATCTTCCAGGACAACTTGAACCAGCTTGACAGACGAGAAAATGACTTATATTTATTCAAAGTCAGTGACAAAGAATCAAGACTGTGCAGAGAACCAAATTTTACTACTGGAAAAACAGGAGAAGTTTTAGAAGGGGAGACCTGAGAGCAAACACAGAAAAGAAGGATGCCAGGATGTCTTTATGCACATCTTTTAGCAAAGCCATGGGTGCTAAAGTGTCCCCTAGAGATGCCTTGTTCTCCCTCAGGATGAACTCAGCCCTGCATGAGGCAAAGTGTATGTGCAGCCATCCTAGGAGATTCCTTATAATCCAAAGAGGACCCTGAGCCTTCTTCTTCAAGGTTCTGTCATGTCCTTTTCTATAGAAATTCCCCTCTCATCCAAAGACACACAGAGACAGTGTTCTTCCAAGACAGCTTTTGAAACTCTGTTGTCTCTCCCCTGAGGGCTTCCCAGGTGGCACAGTGGTAAGAATCTGCCTACCAATCAATGCAGGAGATGCGGGTTCAATCCCTGGGTCAGGAAGATCCCCTGTAGAAGGAAAAGGCAACCCACTCTAGTACTCTTGCCTGGAGAATCCCATGGACAGAAGAGCCTGGTGGGCTACAGTCCATGGGGTTGCAAAGAGTCGGACACGACTGAGCCACAGTGCACACACATCTCTCCCATGACACAAGTACCTGAACTCAAATGTTCATTTTGTTTCTAAATAAGAATAGCCACTTGTTGGGCTGGTCTTAAAACAGTGACCGTCATGTAGCCAGCACATCGTTTTCAGGCCACATTGGTAGTGGGTTGCTGTGCCCAGATCAGTCTCAAAGAAGTGCTTCATTACCTACCAAATAAGTGCTGGCCACACTCTCCAGGGGCCTCCCAGGTGGCTCAGTGGTAAAGAACCCGCCTGCCAATGCAGGAAACTCAAGAGATGTGAGTTCCATCCCTGGGTTGGGAAGATCCCTTGGAAAAGGAAATGGCAACCCATTCTGGTATTCCTGCCCAGAAAATCCCATGGACAGAGGAACCTGGCAGGTTACAGTCTGTGGAGTCGCTAAGAGTCAGACACAACTGAGTGACTAAACAACAGCAACAACACGTTGTTCACGTCTCACTGGTAGCTATTTGACCTACTGTTTCTATATCTGGGTTGTCTGACCAAAGTACCGATAACTCTGCTGGTGAGGCTTCAACTGTCTTGGATGTGTTAGGGTTTTCCTGACTGGCTATGATGTCATGAAACAACGTTTGATGGCGGGTGGGTTTCCTGATGCTGCTTTTTTGGGTTGTTATCTGTCTTTACTCAGATGCCATGCCTGGTTGCTAACAAAACTGATTTCTTAGCTCCAATCTGAACAAGCAAACCAATTAAAAAAGAAAGAAAGAAAGAAAGAAAGAAACCAGAAAAGCCTGAAAAAGAGGCAAAAAAATCTTAAGGACTTAACCAAGCTTTCTAAATATGCAAACTGAAACATTATCTGTAAGCATCAACTCTTAAAGACAAAAGAAGCCTTGGGTATTCACAGAGGCTGACTTAATTCCTTTCATAAGTGGGAAACTGGAGCCCAGTAAAGTTAGTTGAATTTCATGGTTAGAAACTAATTTATAAAGACTCTGACTAGAATATAGATTTTGTTTTAGTGCGCTTACATCTTCGGCACATTCCTTCCTTCTAATTGTCAAGCAAAGGCTTTGTCTAGGCTATGGATTAATTTTAAAAGTCTTTAAAAATGTAAAGATCATGAGTAGTAGTGTTCGTTTGTTTTTTGGTATTTCCTGTTAAAGGCACACAACTGCATGCTGTGCCGCAGATCCCAGACGGCAGCCTCTTAGCTAGTGTAAGAACTAGTGGTCTGCCTAGAAATAACCCAGTAGATAAAGCTCCTGAGAGATGAATGGGCTGTGCACAGCACTCATATATCACACAGGCACAAGATTTCATTGTTTCATTGTGATTTGCTTCTGGTCATATCTGTAGAGCAAGATATCGATTGAGGCTAGGTTATAGTGAGGAAGGTTATGTATGTGGGGAAGAGAAGAACCAAATTATGCAGGATTGGTAGTCCAGCCCATCATAAAGAGACCTAAGGTGTTTTCCTCAATATCCCATTTCTAAATAGTCAGGCAAAATAAAGAGTTTCTGGAAGACTCTATAGACTATACCTCCTGGGAACGAGATAGACTCGATGCGGAATATCAGGAACTAGACTTATTTTCTTAGTTTAAAATATGGTTGGTTTGTTTTGGCAAATGTATAGACCTCTGTAATCACTATTACAATCAAAATGACAAGAATTTTTATTAACTCATGAAAGTTTCCTCATATCCCTTTGCAATCTGTTCCCGCTTTACTTGATACTCTGCTCCAAGTCCATCACTGCTCTGATTTCTATCATCATAGCTTAGATTTACCTACTCTTTTTTTAATTCCCCATCTAGTTTTTTTTAAATAAAATTATAGTTGATTTACAATGTTATATTAGCTTCTGCTGTACAGAAAAGTGATTCAATTCAATTCAAACTTACTTTACTTACTATGATAATCTCTGGGTTCTTTGATGTTGCTGCAAATGGCATTACTTTATTCTTTTTAATGGCTGAGTAGTATTCCATATTGCAAGCGTGTGTGTCTGTAGCATTGTATGACTACCAGACAATGTTTGAATATCAGACATTGTAAGAATAACAGAGCATATCTTCTTAAATTTTTTTTTATTTTTAATTGGAGAATAATTATTTTACAATATTGTGATGATTCCTGCCATACATCAACATGAATCAGCCATAGGTATACATCTGTTCCCTCTCTCTTAAGCCTCCCTCCCACCTCCCTCTCCATCCCACCCTTCTAGATGATCACAGAGCACTGGCTTTGGGTTTCCTGCATCATACAGGAATTCCCACTGACTCTACATTTTAGATATGGTAATGCATATGTTTCACTACTACTCTCCACAGTCTTCCCACCTTCTCCCATCTACTGTGACCAACAGTCTGTCTTTTATGTCTGCATCTCCTTTGCTGCCCTGTAAATAGGACCATCAGTACCATCTTTCTAGACTTTCTCTATATGCATTAATAATGATATTTGTCCTTCTCTTTCTGACTTACTTCACTCTGTATAATAAGCTCTAGGTCCATCCATCTCATTGGAGCTGACTCAAATGCATTCCTTTTTATAGCTGAATAACATTCTATTTTGTATATTCACCATAACTTCTTTATCCATTCATCTGTCGATGGACATCTAGCTTGCTTCTATGTCCTAGCTATTTTAAATAGCATATATAGCATATCTTCTTCATCCATTCATCCATTGATGGACATTTAGGCTGTTTCAATGTCTTAACTATTGCAAATAGTGTTGCTTTGAACATAAGGATGCATATTTTTTTGAATTATAGCTTTATCTGGATATATGCCTAGGACTAGGATTGCTGGGTAATATGGCAACTCTATTTTTAGTTTTTGAGGAACCTCCATATTGCTTCCATAGTGACTGCACCAGCTTTTACCCCAAAAACCATGTAGGAGGGATCCCTTTTCTCCACACCCTCTCCCTCACTTTTTTGTAGGCTTCATCACGGCCATTCTAATTGATATGAGATGATATCTCATTATAGTTTTGATTTGCATTTCTTTAATAGTAAGCTATATTGAGCACCTTTTCACATGTGTGTTAGCTATCTTTATGTCCTTGTAGAAATGTCCACTTAGTTCTTCTACCCATTTTTTGATTGCATTGTTTTTGTTGTTGTTGCTGTTGATAGCATGAGCTATTTGTATCTTTTGTAAATTAATCTCTTGTAGGTCACATTTTTGCAAATATTTTCTCCCATTTTGTAGGTTGTCTTTTTGTTTTGTTTATGGTTTCCTTTGCTATGCATAGGCTAGTAAGTTTGATGAGATCCCATTTGTTTATTTTTGCATAGATTTATCTATTCTGGATTGCTATATAAATGGAATTATACAGCAGTCACTCTTGAATATGGTACATTTAGCTCAACATAATATTTTAGAGATTTGCTCATGCTGTTGAGTCAGTAGTTTGTGGAACTTCAGTTCAGTTCAGAGGAACTTAGGCTTTATAATTTAACTAAACTGACATAAAAACATATTTATGATGCTACTTAGGTATAAAACACAAAATATGCAAATCAAAGATCACATCATGGATAAAACTACTGATCCTTTTAAACTTAAAAAAATTTTTGTTTGAAAAGCCTATTCCATTTCTTCCGTCCAACATCCAATATAAATCTTCAAAAGACATAAAATTGGAACACTGGACAAGTAACACCTCAAAAGAAGGCAAGCTCCTTAAAGGCAGTAATTTTTGCTTGTTTATGTCACTATAGCATCTCAGTGTCTAAGAACAGGGTTTGGCATATAGTAGTTCCCCAGTGGATATTTGTTGAATAGCAAACATCAAGAAAAGGAATTTCACATCTTTAATCTCTTTTTTTAATTTTCAGATTCTCACTCCTGGGGATGCTAACCTAAGCCCTTTTATTGCTGTGAATATATTAATTTTTGTGGGTGCTGTCATCATGATTCTGGGTTTCCTGGGATGCTGTGGTGCCATGAAAGAAAACCAGTTCATGATGATTTTGGTGAGTTTTCCCAATGCATCCCAATACCCAACTTTCAGACTTTGGAGGATTATCTCCCGTCCCCATTATCTGTAAGAAGGACTCGTGAAGATTGATGCAACTCTCACTTTATTTAGAGGGTTTGGTTGTGGAAGCTAATATAATTATCTCAAATTAGAGGGTACCCTGAGAGAAGTAATCCAAGTCTATGCCCCAACCAGTAACACTGAAGACGCTGAAGTTGAATGGCTCTATGAAGACCTACAAGACCTTTTAGTACTAACACCCAAAAAAGACATCTTTTTTATTATAGGAGACTGGAATACAAAAGTAGGAAGTCAAGAAACACCTGGAGTTACAGGCAAATTTGGCCTTGGAGTACAGAATGAAGCAAGGCAAAGGCTGACAGAATTTTGCCAAGAGAATGCACGGGTCATAGCAAACACCCTCTTCAACAACACAAGAGAAGTCTCTACACATGGACATCACCAGATGGTCAACAGATTGATTATATTCTTTGCAGCCAAAGATGGAGAAGCTCTATATAGTCAGCAAAAACAAAACAAAACAAAACAAAACTGGGAGCTGACTGTGGCTCAGATCACGAACACTTTATTGCCAAATTCAGACTTAAATGGAAGACAGTAGGGAAAACCACTAGACCATTCAGGCATGACCTAAGTCAAATTCTTTATGATTATACAGTGGAAGTGAGAAATAGATTTAAGGGACTAGATCTGATAGACAGAGTGCCTGATGAACTATGGACAGAACTCAATTTCATTGTACAGGAGGAGGCAGTGATCAAGAACATCCCCAAGAAAAAGAAGTGCAAAAAGGAAAAATAGTTGTCTGAGGAGGCCTTACAAATAGTTGTGTAAAGAAGAGAAGTGAAAAGCAAAGGAAAAAAGGAAAGATATACCCATTTAAATGCAGAGTTCCAAAGAATAGCAAGGAGAGGTAAGAAAGCTTTCCTCAGTGACCAGTGCAAAGATAGAGAGGAAAACAATTTAACGGGAAAGACTAGAGATCTCTTCAAGAAAATTAGAGCTACCAAGGGAACATTTCATGCAAAGATGGGCTCAATAAAGGACAGAAATTGTATGGACCTAACAGAGGCAGAAGATATTTAGAAGAGGTGGTAAGAATACACAGAAGAACTGTACAAAAAAGATATTCATGACCCAGATAATCACAGTGGTGTGATCATTCACCTAGAACTAGACACCCTGGAATGCCAATTCAAGTGGGCCTTAGTAAGCATCACTATGACCAAAGCTAGTGGAGGTGATGGAATTCCAGTTGAGCTATTTCAAAGCTTAAAAGATGGCGCTGTGAAAGTGCTACATTCAATGTGCCAGCAAATTTGGAAAACTCAGCAGTGGCCACAGGACTGGAAAAGGTCAGTTTTCATTCCAATCCCAAAGAAAGGCAATGCCAAAGAATGCTCAAACTACCACACAATTGCACTCATCTCACACGCTAGTAAAGTAATGCTTAAAATTTTCCAAGTCAGGCTTCAGCAATACGTAAACTGTGAACTTCCAGATGTTCAAACTGGTTTTAGAAAAAGCAGAGGAACCAGAAATCAAATTGCCAACATCCACCGGATCATCAAAAAAGCAAGAGAGTTCCAGAAAAACATCTACTTCTGCTTTATAGACTATGCCAAAGCCTTTGACTATATGGATCATAAACTGTGGAGAATTCTGAAAGAGATGGGAAAACCAGACCAGCCGACCTGCCTCTTGAGAAATCTGTATGCAGGTCAGGAAGCAACAGTTAGAACTGGACATGGAACAACAGACTGATTCCAGATTGGGAAAAGAGTACGTCAAGGCTGTATACTGTCACCCTGCTTATTAAACTTATATGCAGAGTACATCATGAGAAACGCTGGGCTGGAAGAAGCAGAAACTGCAATCAAGATTGCCGGGAGAAATCTCAATAACCTCAGATATGCAGATGACACTACCCTTATGGCAGAAAGTGAAGAAGCACTAAAGAGCCTCTTGATGAAAGTGAGAGGAGAGTGAAAATGTTGGCTTAAAGCTCAACATTCAGAAAACTAAGATCTTGGCAATCATTCCCATCACGTCATGGAACCCATAAGGAAGACTAACAAGTAAACAATTAGCTACAGCAAAGGTGGTCCAAGAAGAAAAGAGCAATGATGGAGGAGGGAACTTTCAAGCTGGAAGCAGAAGTGGATAAGGTGTTTGTATGGGTAAGGATGTGATGAGCTTTCCAGGGAGAGGGCCTGGAAGTACAATGCTAGCATCTTTGGGGAACTGAAAATTTTTGGGTATGGCTAGAGTGTGTAAGGACTATATTCAGTAAGTGATGGAAGGTGGGTCTGAGTGTGGACTAGTGTCAAATCACAGTCCATGCTAAGAAAATTGTAAGGACATGAGATAATCAGATTTGTCCTTTAGAAATCTTCAAGGATAATTTGGGTTGAGATAACCAACAGATAATTTACTTTGAACACATACACAGTAGAAAATAATAAGTGGATATAGAAAAAAAAATTTTAATTTAAGTATTTATTGGATAGAAAACTGACATAAAAATTTATTAGAGCTCATCTGAACTTGTTTCTTCTCTAATAAAAGAAGCATTGTGTCAGTCCCTCAACAAATATTTTTTAACTGATGGTTTATTATGAAGCAAGGTAAAAGAGCTTTCAGTTCAGTTCAGCTCAGTCACTCAGTCATATCAGACTATTTGTGACCCAATGGACTGCAGCATGCCAGGCCTCCCTGTCCGTCACCAACTCCTGGATCTTGCTCAAACTCATGTCCGTCGATTCAGTAATGCCATCCAACCATCTTATTTTCTGTCATCCCCTTCTCCTGACCTCAATCTTTCCCAGCATCAGGGTCTTTTCAAATGAGTCAGCTCTTCATATCAGGTGGCCAAAGTATTATAGTTTCAGCTTCAACATCAGTCCTGCCAATGAACATTCAGGACCGATTTCCTTTAGGATGGACTGGTTGGATCTCCTTTGAGTCCAAGGGACTCTCAAGAGTCTTCTCCAACACCACAGTTCAAAAGCATCAATTCTTCGGTGAACAGTTTTCCTTATGGTCCAACTATCCATATCTATGCATGATTACTGGAAAAGCCATAGTTTTGACTAGATGGACCTTTGTTGTCAAAGTAATGTCTCTGTTTTTTAATATACTGTCTAAGTTGGTCATAGTTTTTCTTCCAAGGAGCAAGTGTCTCTTAATTTCATGGCTGCAGTCACTATCTGCAGTGATTTTTGAGCCCACACCCCACCAAAATAAAGTCTCTCACTGTTTCCATTGTTTCCCATCTATTTGCCATCAAGTGACAGGACCGGATGCCATGATCTTAGTTTTCTGAATGTTGAGTTTTAAACCAGCTTTTTCACTCTCTTCTTTCATTTTCATCAAGAGGCTCTTTAGTTCTTCTTCACTTTCTGCTGTAAGGGTGGTGTTATCTGCATATCTAAAGTTATTGATATTTCTCCTGGCAATCTTGATTCCAGCTGTGCTTCTTCCAGCCTGGCATTTCTCATGATGTACTCTGCATAGAAGTTAAATAAACAGGGTGACAATCTACAGTCTTGGTGTACTCCTTTCCCGATTTGGAGCCAGTCTGTAGTTCCATGTCCAGTTCTAACTGTTGCTTCTTGAGCCGCATATAGATTTCTCAGGAGGCAGGTTAGGTGGTCTGGTATTCCCATATCTTGAAGAATTTTCTACAGTTTGTTGTGATCCACAGTCAAAGGCTTTGGTATAGTCAATAAAGCAGAAGTAGATGTTTTTCTGGAACTCTCTTGCTTTTTCAATGAAAGAGCTTTAATGGAACTCTAATATCATCCCTGGTGGTTGGTTTTTGATTAATAAGGCCTCATTTGCAATTTGGGGACTTTAATTACTTGAGCTTGTTTTTATGAAAACTAATTTGTGGGAACCTCTGAAATTAGAATTCAGTATATCTGAGGCAGATTTCAGGACTACATTTGTAAAAAGACTCCAGGTGATTCTCATAGTGGTAGAGACATTGCTTTGAAGTCAGTTCTGAAATTCGTCTTGAAGTTTGAGTTTGTATTTTATGAAGAAAAAAATCATATTCAAACAACTTCATTTGAATTTTTGAACTTCCCTCCATTCAACATCGTACTGATGCCTACAATCCTATGATTCGATTTTAGTTTTGATCATTTTCCTTAGTCAGTCTCTGGAGCAAATGTTTCTGAGCAGTAATGGCTCCAACTTTGATTTTTGAGGCAGAGAGTAGAATAAATGAAGAGCATGGTTAATACTACTGTAATTAGGATCCCTAGTGCTGAAAGAAGCGTCATGTCCAAAATGTCCCCAGGTGGTTATGGAATGTACTGGTGATAATATTGAATATATTTTCCTTTTCTTTTTTGTCAGTTTTTCATAGGACTGCTTATGATCCTACTCCTGCAGGTGGCGGCAGGTATCCTAGCAACTGCTAGGAAATCTAAGGTGTGTACACATATTATACCTGACAGTTTTGGAAAAGTGCATAAAATTGACATGCTACCTCCTGACATGAATCATTTAACAGCACTTTTCAATTTTCAGACTGAACAAGCTCTGAATAAGACTCTCCTGATGAATGCACGTCTTTTGAGTTCAACAAATGAAAATGAAAGAGTATTCCAGAAAGCCTTTTCTGAACTTCAAGAAGAGGTAATTAGAACTTGTGGGTTATTTGGAGAGTTGGAGACAGTTCTACTTTTACTTAATTTTTGACAGCTGTGTTCCTTAAGAATTGGAAAAATATCTCCCTTTTGCATATTTTGACCAATTATTCTGTCACTATGCAATAAGAAGAAGCCAGGACTATTTCTAATTTTTTCCCCAGCTTCTTATGAAGTTCTGAGGCAGTTTAGGACAGATATTAAGATGATATGTTTATGATAGATTAAGTCTTGATTGAGCTAAATCAATAATTGCTTTAATATTTACCACTTAGAAGGATAGTGTGTTTTGAATGCTTGGAATTTCCCTTCTCTCTTTCTCTGCCTCCATGTCCCTCTTCTCTTTTATTTTTTTATTTTTATTTATTTTTTTATCCACTTCTCTTTTAAAAATAATTATAGCTACTGTTTATTGTTGCTTAGTATGTATCAGATTTGCATTCAATAGCTCACTTAATTCTGACAACAAGTCTATGAGATGGATAATATCATTACCCTCATTATCTTTAACCAGAGAAAACAACGGCAACCCACTCCAGTACTCTTGCTTGGACCATCCCACGGAGGGAGGAGCCTGGTGGGCTGTAGTCCATGGGGACGCTAAGAGTCAGACAGGACTGAGCGTCTTCACTTTCACTTTTCACTTTCATGCACTGGAGAAGGAAATGGCAACCCACTCCAGTGTTCTTGCCTGGAGAATCCCAGGGATGGGGGAGCCTGGCGGGCTGCCCTCTGTGGGGTCGCACAGAGTCAGACACGACTGAAGAGACTTAGCAACAGCAGCAGCAGCATTATCTTTAATAGACAGATGAGGGGATTACAACTTAGAGAGGCATGACAGCTAACAAGTGATGGGGTTGGAATTTGAATGCAGATCTGTCTGACTCACTAATTCTTTTTAATCAGTACACTAGCCCCCCTCCCCCTAGGTATGTGTGTATGTATGTATGTATGTATGTATGTATTTACTTTGGCTACTTCACTGTCTTCAGGGTAAAGTCAAGATTTGGACAGAGGTTGAAGGTATTCTACTCTCTGGCTCCTACCTCGTATTTTAACTTTACTAAAGTCTACTCCATGAAGAAAGCACTCTGGTCCAACCAGTGTCTACTCAGGGTGTGTTAAATAACTCTGCCTTCCTGCTTTGGCATCATTCCTCATCCTTGGAATGCACTTACTACTTTTCTCTTTTTTTTGACTTGCTTTCTTTTTTAAAAAATTTTTAATTGGAGGATAATTACAATATTGTGATGGTTTTTGCCATGCATCAGTATGAATTGGCCATAGGCATACATGTGTCCCCTCCCTTTGGAACCCCCCTCTTCCCTCTATCCCTCCAGAATATCATAGAGCACTGGTATTGACTGCCTTGTGTCATACACCAAACTCCCACTGGCTATCTGTTTTACATATGTTAATGTATATGTTTCAATGCTATTCTCTCAAGTCATCCCACCCTCTCCTTTTCCCACTGAGTCCAAAAGTCTGTTCTTTCATTACAAATATGACCTGTACTTTGAGACTTGACTGAAATATTGCTCTGTGAAACTTCTCCCCTCTACAGTTTAGTTACTCAGAATTTCCATCATATTAATGACATGTAGCATTTATTTCACGTATACCATAGAAATCCTCAGACTCTCAGAGTAGAGCAGGATTTTACAGGACATTTAACCTGACTTATCATTAACTGGGGCTTCCCAGATGGTATTAGTGGTAAAGAACCCGCCTGTCAACGCATGTAGGTGTGAGATGTGAGTTTCATCCCTGGGTCGGGAAGATCCCCTGGAGAAGGGAATGGCAACCCACCCTAGTTTTCTTGCCTGGAGAATCCCATGGACAGAAGAGCCTGTTGGGCTACAGTCCATAGGGACGCGAAGAGTTGCACATGACTGAAGTGACTTACCACACACATCATTAACGGAAGTATTTTATGTTTATGTTCACCCACCTTCTAATTAAATATGGAAGAGCCGACAGTTTGCCCATTTTGCCCATCCCATCCCATTCCCTTTGCATCTAAGTCTGATGATTAATGTGTTCTTTCTTAATTTGAAACAAAATCTTTCTCCCCTAGACTTTATATAATTTAGTTTTAGTTCTTCCTTATGGAGTTTCAGAGGAAAAAGAAAATCTACTTCTACATATTGGAACTTTTTCTTTGAAACTGGCTTCTTGTATGACTTCTAAGAGCTTTGATTTTCAAGTCAAAACATCTTAACATCCCTGGTTTTTTGAACTATTTATCAGATGACATTTCCCCCAGAGCCCAGTTCCTATTTGGATAGACTCCAGCTTGTAAAAATTCTGCTTAAAGCATCATTTCCAGGAGCTGAAACCTGATATGCATTAGTCCCTGTTTAACTTCCTCTGTGCTGTGTTTCTCCTAGCTCAGCCAGAGCTGCATTCCTTGATCCTCTCTCCTCCTGGATCATTCCCACTTTAGAGTCCAGATTAATCCAGATTTAAAAGCAGGAAAAATTTAGGCAACTCAGCTTCTCCGCTGGGAGGGGCCAAGCGTCCTTGATTTTCCCTGTTAATCTAGGACAAAATATACTACAGGTAACCACTGGGTCTCTGGGTGGGTCCTGAGTCACACTTGCTGCATGTTGTCTCTGGTATCCAAGGTCTTAGTGTCATCCACAGGATTCTAAATGTTCTGTTTGTTGTAGCACAATTCTTTTTTTTTTTTTAATTATATATACATGTATACTTTTCTTCTGAAGACAATACACTTACTGTCAGATATTTTAATACTGAAGCTTCGATAATTCAGCCACCTGATGTGAAGAGCCGACTCATTGGAAAAGATCCTGACTTTGGAAAGATTGGGGGCAGGAGGAGAAAGGGGCAACAGTGGATGAGATGGGTGGATGGCATCACTGACTCAATGGACATGAGATTATGCAAACTCATGTTTGGGAGATAGTGAAGGACAGGGAAGCCTGGGGTGCTGCAGTCCATGGACTTGCAAAGCGTTGGACACGACTTAATGACTGAACAACAACAAAGACAAATAATTGCTTTACTATGCTGTATTAGTTTCTATTGTACAATGAAGTGAGTCAGCTCTTTGTATGCATACCTCTCCTCCTGCACCTCCCTCCCACCCCTCATCCCAGCCCTCTAGGTCATCACAGAGCACTGAGCTGAGCTCCCTGTGTGGGGCACAATTCTGACTTATTTCCATGCATGAATTCTGTGCCTGAAGCTTCTTGGGTTCACAGGACTATGGTTCTTTTTTTACAGAATTGTCTATTCTGGTTTTTGTTTGTTTTATAATATATATCCACCAGGACTTTCTTTTCTCTTTTTTACTAATGCTTCTTTGGAAAAAGAAAACTCTGGCTGGGTGGCCTGGGGTCTCATCACACAGAGATAATTTGTAGTTACTAAGTGACTTTCTTTTTGGTTTTCAGGGAACTCTCACACAAATTCTCTGCTAATATACTAGTAGAATGTGCCCATCTTGGATTCTTGGAAATGACTATTTGTATCATTCACTGAGAAGTGCCTTCTTCATCCAATGCTATCACACTTTTAATACATCCCAACCAACTTCTTCCCCAGCTGCTCCCTCACCTGATCTGGTGACTAGATTCCAAACCAAGTTTAGCCTTTCTACCTCCTGCTCTGTCTCCTGTGTATCTCTATGCTGTCCTAAGGGATACTGTATTCCAAAAATGGATTGATCTGTGAGTGTATATAGTGGGATTTATATTCTTTTTGATCTGCTGTGTCTGTATCAGTCATTCAAGTTTATTTAATCAGAAAGAGTGAGCAATTGATTGTGTCTACCGTGGAAGCAAGAAAAGAAGTTGTTTCAAGATTACTCTCTTTGCTAATATTGATTGACCTTGAAACCATCTGAAATCTCCAACTCTTTGTCATGTAAATATCTAATGAGTCATATATTTGTGCAAGTGAATCTTTGAGCCAAATCACAAGGCTTTATATCTGCCACAGTTGGACCTGCTGAAGGCCATTGTGTGAAATACCTTTGGAACTCCAATTTGTATTCAAGTGTATTAATCATCAGTCCCACCTCTATATCAACTATAGAGTTGAAAAGGCATTTTCCATAATGTTATCTAAAATATTCACATTAGTGTTGAACAGATCCTGTCCACATGAGAGCAATAACAACAACCACCACAAAATAGAATCAACAATGATGACAACATATATTGAGTACTTTCTAGCCCAGGCATTGGGCTAAACACTTCATATCCTCACATGGATATTCTAATTTATCTTTACAACAAATCTATGAAGGAATGATACTATCATTAAAAACTATCATTGTCTGTATTTTACAGATGAAGAAATTGTGGTGTAGAGAGCTTAAGGAACGTAAGTAACAGGTCACTCAGTAAGTGAAAGTCCTTTTAATATCCTTGTATGGCAATGCATCTGAGCCTAAGAAAACCACCAAGTGTTGGTTCTATTTTCTTAAGCCATTTTTTCTTCTTTTCTGCATGACAAGTTTTGTCTCTATTTAGAGCAAATGTGACAAGATGAGAGAGAATTGCCTCTCACTTTCATCTAATAATACTATGACCCGTTACTCTGAGTCACTGGGCTTATTGCTTTCTTGTTTTCCTTTCCCAAACATGACCACAACTTCCCTTAGTGTTTGCCCATGTTTAGTTGCCATAGAAAGCAACACTTCAAACAAAGCTAGGGGAGGTGATGGAATTCCAGCTGAGCTATTTCAAATCCTAAAAGATGATGCTGGTAAAGTGCTGCACTCAACATGCCAGCAAATTTGGAAAACTCAGCAGTGGCCACAGGACTGGAAAAGGTCAGTTTTCATTCCAATCCCAAAGAAAGGCAGTGCCAAAGAATGTTCAAACTACCATACAATTATATTCATTTCACATGCTAGCAAAGTAATGCTCAAAATTCTCTAAGCTAGGCTTCAACAGTACATGAATCAAGAACTTCCAGATGTTCAAGCTGAATTTAGAAAAGGAAGAGGAACCAGAGATCAAATTGCCAACATCTGTTGGAGCATAGAAAAAGCAAGAAAATCCCAGAAAAACATCTTATTCTGCTTCATTGACTATACTAAAGCCTTTGACTGTGTGGATCACAACAAACTGTGGACAATTCTTCAAGAGCCGGGAGTACCAGACCACCTTTCCTGTCTCCAGAGAAACCTGTATGGTCAAGAAGCAATAGTTAGAACTGGACATGGAACAACAGACTGTTTCAAAATTGGGAAAGGAGTACATCAAGGCTGTATATTGCCACCCTGCTTGTTTAACTTCCATGCAGAGTACATCATGCAAAATGCTGGGTTGGATGAAGCATAAGCTGGAATCAAGATTACCAGAAAAAGTATCAATAACCTTAGATATGCAGATGACACCACCCTTATGGCAGGAAGTGAACAGGAACTAAAGAGTTTCTTGATGAAAGTGAAAGAGGAGAGTGAAAAAGTTGTTTTAAAACAGAACATTCAAAAAATGAAGATGGCATCTGGTCCTATCACTTCATGGCAAATAGATGGGGAAACAATGGAAACAGTGGGAAACTATTTTCTTGGGATCCAAAATCACTGCAGATAGTGAATGCAGCCATGAAATTAAAAGATGCTTACTCCTTGGAAGGAAAGTCATGACCAAATCAGACAGCATATTAAAAAGCAGAGACATTACTTTGACAACAAATGTCTGTCTAGTCAAGGCCATGGGTTTTCCAGTGTTCATGTATGGATGTGAGAGTTGGACTATAAAAATAGCTGAGTGCAGAAGAATTGATGTTTTTGAAGTGTGGTGTTGGAGAAGACTCTTGAGAGTCCGTTGGACTGCAAGGAGATCAAACCAGTCAGTCCTAAAGGAAATCAACACTGAATATTCACTGGAAGGACTTATGCTGAAGCTGAAGCGCCAATACTTTAGCCACCTGATATGAAGGTGGCTATCTCATTGGAAAAGACCCTGATTCTTGGAAAGTTTGAAGGCAGGAGGAGAAGAGGATGACAGGATGAGATGGTTCGGTGGCATCACTGACTAAATGGACTTGAGTTTGGGCAAGCTCCAGGAGTTGGTGAAGAATAGGGAAGCCTGTTGTGCTGTAGCCCATGGCGTCACAAAGAGTTGAACATGACTGAGTGACTGAACAACAATCAAATGTTTGGTTTATTTTAAGCCTTAACCTTCTTGACATTATTCTAAGAATTTCATTCTTCATTTCCCCCTTTTGCTGTTTTACAGATGTCTAAGTAAAATTCAGTCTCATGGAAGGCCAACTGAGCATCTTCTTTGGGTTTTGAGATGCCTCTCACTCTTCTCTCCCTTTCCTCCAAAAGAGACCAAAGGTCATGAAATAGAAATTTCACCTTATAAGCCTCTCATATTTTTTAAAGTAAAGGTACTTTAAAGAAACTGTGACTTTCTCATGAGCTCTCTAGAAGCTTATTTCCTAAGATATAAGAAACATAAATATGATTCTGCCTCTCTTTTGTTATTAAAAAATAGAAGGTGAGTGCTTAATATTTATTCCAAATTCTTCAGACTTTTATGCCTGAAACTTTATTTTTCCTCCATTGATGTGAAGTCCAAAATGGAATATTTTTTCATTCTTGTTTCTACATTCAAGGAGGTAGGTGAGGTTACTCACATAATATTCTGGTATAAGAAGCATCTTTATAGTAATTTCAAAAGAATGTGATTCAATGTATTGACAGTGTTTTTATCCTCTCTAGTGACTGTTTTTCACATCTACTTTTCATCAAACAGTTAAAATGTTGTGGTTTGGTCAATGGAGCTTCTGATTGGGGAAGTAATTTTCAGCACTACTACAAGACATGTGAATGTCCAAGGGAATCAGATTCTTGTATAAAGTATAGTGGAAAAACTATTTACAAACAGGTAAGAACAAATAAAATTTGGCACAATAAGTGGTTCTGTTATTTTATTCACAATGTCTCTACAAAATATTAAATTTCAGCAATTTCAATGGGAATCTTGATATAAAAGTCCCAGGAATTTCCCTGGTAAATAAAAAATAAATCCTTTTTTAAAGATAAAAGCAGATATAAAAGAATAAAAGTATTTTATTTCTTCTATGAGTTTGGCATCATTTAAACTCAACCTTACTAGATCAAAGAATCATTCTGCTGCAAGGGGAGGCAAAGTACAAACTAACAGATAAAATTTATTTTGTCCTCTCTTTGGTGACTTTAATCATCTTTTCTCCACTATTTTTTTTTTCTATTTTAACATATACTTTAGAAATGTATATTTTTACTTTAATTTTCAAAGTAAAGCTTTCTTTTTCTAATCAAAGTTTGCCTTTCTCAAGGAATTGTATTTAATGTAGAAAAATAACTTGGACTTTAGAGATTTCAGCTCTTCAGAGCTGTTAAATGTACCTACCAGTTTGTCTGATTATTGTTCCAGTTGAGAAGTTGCTTCACACCTTTAAAGTCAATGAAAACTTGGGTTTGTCTTTCATGTATTATAGATGACATATTTATGTTACTTGCAGGTGTTAACACGTGGATGTCATATTCCTTATTATTGCTTAATTCATCAAATATTTACTGGCCACTTGCTACGTGCCGGCCTTTTATCAGCAGCTGGATATCCATTCCTGAATATACTGCAGTGTCTGCACTCATGAAATGAATGGTCTCATAGGGAAGAGAGAAAAATAATTAGGCAACTTTAACTCAATGAACTACTGGTATTTCTTGGATAGGGACAGGTACAAGATATCTAACCCCATCTAACTCAGTCTTTGGGGTTCAAGATACAGCTTCATGGAAGACATGATATCTACCCCTTACCATAGAGTTTTACATAATTTATTCCTTCTTCCTAGAAGAAACTTTGGATGGATGTGTACAAAAATGACAGCTGATATTAATGTTTCACTTATTTGTTATTATTTGGTGCCTACTATGTGTCATATAGGCTTCCCTCATAGCTAGGTTGGTAAAGAATCTGCCTGCAGTGTAGGAGACCCAGCTTCAATTCCTGGGTTGGGACGATCCCCTGGAGAAGGGAATGACAACCCACTCCAGTATTCTTGCCTAGAAAATCCCATGGACAGAGGAGCCTGGCAGGCTATGGTCTGTGGGGTCGCAAGAGTCGTACAGGACTTAGTGACTAAACCACCACCACCATGTGTCAGATAGAACTTTGCTAGACTTAGACATGCTTTTAGACCCTGTAGGAGACTATAGTCTAGTTGGGAAAGAGATACATGAAACATATTATATTTCAATGGGTTAATTTCTATAATACCTAAAGATTTATTTTCAATCTAGCATTGGTTGAGTACTGGCTACTGAGGTTAATTATATATTAGGAAATAAAAAGTATCTCAGGGGAAACATCTCACCTATTGACTATTACAGCCCTTTTACTAATGGGTTGGCCAAAATGTTCATTCAAGTTCTTCTGTAACATCTGCAAGGTGTTATGAAAAAACCCAGATGAACTTTTTGGCCAACCCAATAATTTTATCAAAGTTAAGGAGACTGTTCTGAAGAGAAATTTCTGTTCCAAGTATTTAAGTAACATATTGGGGGAGAAATTATCCATCAGATTACAGAGCTACCAAAGTGATCTGACGAAAATGCTTTATTATTAATTTTTATACTCCTCTCTGTTCTCCTTCTCTCTACATAATTTTAGTGACACAATCGCCACAAGGAAAAGAGGAAATAAATATGATGTTAACAAATTCAGATTCCTCTTAGGTTATTGAGGGAATTAGTAAATTAAATTGCAAATTGCTATCTGTGTCCTGTTAAAGATTCAACTCAAAGATATCTTTCCTGAGAATAGATTTTGAAAAGCCCTAGTATTATCCTGAAAGATAATAGCTATTCCCTCCAAATTCACACATAATTCAGCTGAAGATAGGCTTATGGTTGCACCAGTTTCCCAAAAGGAAGATCATAAAGTCATAAAATACTTTTGTCTGCCTTGTGTCATTTGAAAGAAGTCTGGAAAAATAAGAAATCTGGAATGTCCATAATTCACATTTTTCCCCTTCCCTTTTGCCAGAATAACCTGATTATCTAGAGGGAAAGGAGGGAGAAAACACCTAAAATATAATGAATGTGACTCAGTAGATATCATTAATCTCATAGTTTATCTTGAATGATATAATAATTTCCTCTAAAGTTTACCGTTTTGAATCAGATGAGAATGGAGAAACCCATTACATTCAGGAATGCAGGGAAAAAAACTGTTTTACTCAACCACATGCAGAACTTTTATTTAACAAACAGCAATATTTTGTTAACCCTTTGCACTTATAAGACTATCATAGGAATAATATATTTTCTGGCAATACAGACAATACCAATATTATATTGCATATTACTTTTCCATTTTAAAAATTATCCACATAATTTACAATTGCTGAAATTTTTAGGTCTGGCCTAAAATTTTTTTAATGAATTTATTTTTAATTGTAGGATAATTGCTTTACAATGCAATCCCTATCAAACTACCAATGGTATTTTTCACAGATCTAGAACATAAAGTTCACAATTTGTATGGAAATACAAAAGACCCTGAGTAGCCAAAGCAATCTTGAAAAAGAAGAGTGGAGTTACAGGAATCAAGCTGACTTCAAAGTATACTAAAATAATTTGAGCTTGATATTTCATGCTCATTTGAATAAATGTTTAAAAATGTGGCAGAGAGACAATTTTCTAAATTCTGGTTTTTTTTTTGTCTAAGGTAAGAATATAACAGTAGATATAATGATTTTTTTTTCCTTTTTTAAGGTAAAAATAACCTTGAGACATATTAAGGGATTTTTGAAAAAGAACTTGTTTTAAAAGTGAAAATCTATACTATAATTAGCTGAAACCTCAACTAGGGAACTCTCTGCTGCAGGTTACAAACCTAAAAGATACACAGTCAAGGTGATAACAGCTCTAAAATGAACAATCAGAAGTTAGGGTAAAATGAATATTTATAGCTAAATAGTCCTAGATTCAGCAATTAGGAAGTTGAAGCAAAAACTTTGTTCTTCAAATGCTTCCTAATGTATGAACCAACCGCAACAGTTACAACCTTTGAAGGGCACGGGTAAGGAGCTGGAATAATAGGGATAATCCAATTCCTTTTTGTTGAGTATATTCCTTGATAGTCACATAAAAAAGTCAACCCAATGAATAAAAATCTGTACATATTAAAACAAGGTCAAAATTTGGCAAACAGTAATTTTTTATATTTTGTTTTTAACAGTCATGCTTTGCCTCGATAAGCCACATGTTTTCAAAACGCCTTTTCATAGTTATGGCACTAGCATTTGGACTGGCGGCTATTGAGGTACAGTATTATCTTGCATTATTCATTCTTTGTTTATTCCCTTGTTTGCTCATTAATTTTTCTAACAAATGTATGAAGAGCCAGATACAAACCAGGTGCTCCAGAAAAGCACTGGGTACCAAGTGCCTATGGCCCAGCAGCTGCATCTATCGTCCTTGGGTCTGGGGAGGGGATTATAGTTTTAGGAATTCAGCAGGGCTGAAGCTATTATTTCTGAATGATTTCTCTTCTGAGGGAGAAAATGGAATTAGTTTCCACACAGTTTTTAGTCCCAGCTATTCTTTTCCCATTGAAAACTAGCACAGATTTAATGTTTTTTCATTTGAAGAAACAGCAGCAAACAAAATGAAAACACAAACTTTGCAATTTTTTTATCTCTCTTCCTGATTTTGAAACAGAAAATATCCGAGCTCAGAAGTGTGGAGAGCTATTTTCCTGGTATTCTGTTATAGAGAAATCTAACAAGTTCTAAAAATTAGACAGTTGACTTTGATTTTCTCACTGTAAGAACTATGAACTCACTTGGAGAAGTTTTTGAGGAAGCTTTGCTTGAGATGTCTGCATTTGCTCTCATCAATTTGATTATTGACTTTGAAAAAAAGAATTCTATATAGGTTTTTATCTTGATGGGCTCTCCTAGTAGGACTTTTGCAGAAACTGAAGGAATTTTTTATTTTAATGTGACCTGAAATTCTTTGCAAAAAGACGAAATAAAACTGTTTCAGGGAAGTGTTTTGGAATCAATAATTGGATCTTGCTAATTTAGATATCAAATGAGTCAAATTCACTCACAACCCACATCAGGGCCTTGGCAAGAATCCTAGTGGTGTAAGGCGTCTCCCTAGTTAACACCTCTGTAGGCTGGTTTGCTCAGTGAAGTAACTTCTGCTTCACTCTCACAAATGCTGCCCAATGTTCTCCTTGGGTTTTCTGGTAACTTTTACCTCTCTTGTGCCACATCACTGTCTGAGAGGAATTTTAGCAGAGATTGAAGTAATTTAGTATTCTAGATTTTCATTTAGGTTACTGGTGGACTTTCCCAGCCAAAGCATAAGAGACAGGGTTGAACTATGAGCAGCAAATTGGGCTGTTAAGCCTGACCTCCTTGTGCATGCTAAGTCACTTCAGTTGTGTAAGACTCTTTGTGACTCTATGGACTGTGTCCCGTCAGGCTCCTCTGTCCATGGGATTCTCCAGCCAAGATACTGGAGTGGGTTGCCATACCCTCCTCCAGACTTCCCTTTAGCCCAGATGAATAGGTCCAGATATGAAGCATTCTTGGTTGGTAGATGTAGCTGTCTTTCTTTACATCCACTATATGACCACAATCAAATGATGCTGGGCAATAAGTCTATTTCTCTCTATTCTGCCCATTGTAAAAGTTCCTTTGTTTCTCTTCTTTGTATTTTTTAAAATTAATTTATTCGGCTTTAGCAGGTCTTCTTAGTTGCTGCATGTGTGATCTAGTTTCCTGAGCAGGGATTGAACCTGGTCCCCCTACTTTGGGAGCCATAAGGCTTAGCCACTGGACCACCAGGGAAGTCCCCAAAATGATTTATTTTTTATCTATAGACATTGGAATTCTCATCATTGAGTTAAACAGCCAAACTATGATATCTCTCCTTACTTGACTATAGCAACTTACAAGCACACACAAAAAAGATCAATACTTTCTCTCTTCACTTTAATTAAGAAAAGAAAAAAGAAAAGAAAAAATCCATTGACACTGATAGTCACCACTTGCAGGCTAAAAGTTGTACTAACAGAAAGTTCCAGGAATGGAGCAGTTAAATAAGAGAAAAAAGTAATTTTACATTTTTTAGATGGCTTCAGAAAATGGGAGTTTGTGCACATTACTTAGCAAGATTATCCTGAGTCTTAGTGTACATTACTGTAGGATGAATCTCCTAATTCTTGCCTATTTTTGTGAACAATGATACGTTTTCTTTTCAGAGGCAGTGAAATGCAGGAAAATGTGATATTAACTGTCTAGTTTGCTGATGCATGGTGGGCTTCTATTTCAAGTTTGCAACAGCAAAAAGCAATAGCTGCCTCATCCCACTGTTTTGGACATTTTTTTTCTTCTTTGCTGGTACTGGTCTCCCAGATTTAAGTCTTAGGAGCAAAGCAAAAGACTAAGTTGTGACATTTTCTCAAGTCATTCTAAAAGAATGACTTTTAGAGCTTTCTGAATGAAAGTTGTTATCCTCCCAGAGAATTGATGTTGATATATATATGTGTGTGTGTGTGTGTGTATATATATATATATATTTTTTTTTTTTTGGTAGGGAAAAAAATATTGTGCATAAGTTCTCATTTAGAGGGCATTTTCAGGAACGGAATAGTGAGCAGGATACCTCAGTACAGTGGGAGCACTGGAGATGACTCAGCATAAATGGTGTCTCACCCTCTCTCTGCCTCTTCTCGGAGGAGGCTGGTGGAGCCAAAACTTTCCTTCCACAGTACACACAGGTCCTTTCTGTCATTTCTGTATCAAAGCCACAGTATGCCACTCACCAATTTCAGAGACAATTAGGCACTGTTTTGAGGTCCCTTATTCTTGGGGGAGCCATTTAATGAGATGGAAATTATGCCCCAGATTTCCAGCTGTGCATTCTCACTTTAAAGGAAATTCCTGGATGTTGCTCTTCCCCTTAGATTTAGAAGCTTTTTAAGAAAAAAAGTTACTTTTTTCCCCATTCTTCTTGGAGATGCCTAAAAATATGGAAAGAGAAATTCTAGACTCCTTGATTTTTCCATGGATGATCTAAACCAGATGATAGAAGCAGTCTGTGTCTTTAGCCCCGGAGGCCTGAGTTCCCGGAGTTCCAGGGCCATGACCTACAGAAGGGTGTGCGTGTTTCAGAAGGTTGGGTTGCTCCAGAGGCAGCGCTACTGCACGGTCAAATAGGGCCAGATCAAGGCAGACTGCCAGCCGAAAACCCTGATTAAGACAAAAAATACTCAGAAGCTTTCTCAATGTTAGACTCCCAGTAAGAGAGATGACTTAGATTAATAATATTAGAATTGTCAATAGCCAGAATTTTTTCATAAATAATGTTCTTTTTATTTATAATATCTCTAGTGTATCCTTAAATTCCATGTTCCTCCTGTCATTCTATTTTCTAGGTACTTGGTCTGATATTTTCTATTGTCCTGTACTGCCAAATGAGAAAGAAATAAAACTGTGGATGTGTCGAGCCATCATCGGTCAAACCCCTTTAAAGTTTTACTTTGGAGTTGTTCCTTTATGAGTGCCATGGTGAGAGCAGCTTTCCTATTAAAATGTGTCATTTAGCTGGATCACAGAGATCTTCCTGTCATATTGAACATATTTAAAATTTCAGAGACACGGGAAATTATATGACTGTGTATTTTTCCCCCAAATAAAAGTAATAGTCTTTTCTTTGGTGCAATCCTCTCTGATTATTGTGTTCAGGTGGTACTGAACACAGCTTAAAACATTCATCTGGAGCCACCCAGTGGAATAATAATCTCTGAGTAACAGGGCCATAGTTAGGGCTGTGTGTCTAGTCTTTTTAGAAGCAATACTTTCTCGTGAGATGTATCAACCATTGGTGATAAGATTGAATTAAGCCTCATGTTGGAAGATTGAGAGTGGCCTAGTGAAAAGTCACCACATCTTGTCTATGTTTACTAGTGGTGTCTTGCCATTAATTTGCCAATCTTGCCAAGGTTTACTAATGGGGTCTCTTTCTCTCTGTGAGGACAAGAAGATGCTTCCTTTCCAGCCAGTGAATTGCTGGTGTCTGTGGATTTTCCTCTGGAACATAGTTATAAGTGCTTTTATCTTTTTAATTCTCATGAGCATTTTTGCATTTTACTTTATATTGAGGTATAATATCCACACAATAAGGGCTTCTCAGGTGGTGCTAGGGGTAAAGAACCCACCTGCCAATACAGGAGACATGAGAGATTGGGTTCGATCCTTGGGTCAGGAAGATCTCCTTGAGGAGGCCTGGCAACCCTCTCCAGTATGCTTGCCTGGAGAATCCAATGAACAGAGGAGCCTGGCAGGCTGCAGTCCATGGGGTTTCAAGGAATTGGACGCAACTGAAGTGACTTAGCATGTGTGCACATGTGCATATACACAATAAAATGTACAAATCTCAAGTATTCACTACCTGGATAGTATGCACTGTCCAGATGAAGACACAGAGCATCTCCAGCACACCACACACCCTTCATACTACCCATCCACTGTGAGGCATACTAAAGCTGGCTTTCACTATGTCGACTAAAAAAAGATGTACAACTTGAGAGGAGCACTTTCCGGTCCCCTTCTGATGTCTATGTCAGAATTTTTCTGTCCCCTTTTCACTTTAATAAAACTCTGCTACACAAAAACTACACCGAGCACGGGAGGCTGTGACGACGCGCAGAGTGCGGGCGGCTGCAACGGTGCACAGAGAGCAGGCGAGAGGAGCCACCCCACGTCCGAGGTCAGGGGCAGAAGTCGGGATGACCCCACGCCCGAGGGGCGGCGGCCTAGAGGAGCTACTCCATGTCCGGGGTCAGGGGCAGCAGCCTAGAGGAGCTACCCCGAGAGTGCCAGGCTGCAACAGCGCAGGAGCAGCCGAGAGGAGCTACCCCCGCTCGAGGCCAGGGGCGGTGGCCAGGAGGAGCGACCCTACCTCCAAGGAGCGGTAGCTGCATGGGCACTAGAGGGCCTAGAGGAGCTATTCCACATTCAAGGTCAGGAGGGGCAGCAGTGAGGAGATACCCCTGTCCAAGGTAAGGAGCAGCAGCTGAGCTTTGCTGGAGCAGCTGTGATGAGATATCCCATGTCCAAGGTAAGAGATACGCCCATGTCCCAGGTAAGAGAAACCCAAGTAAGACGGTATGTGTTGCAAGAGGGCAGACACATTGAAACCACAATCACAGAAAACTAGTCAGTCTAATCACACTAGGACCACAGACTTGTCTAACTCAATGAAACTAAGCCATGCCCTGTGGGGCCACCCAAGACGGGTGGGTATGGTGGAGAGGTCTGACACAGTGTGGTCCACTGGAGAAGGGAATGGCAAACCACTTCAGTATCCTTGCCTTGAGAACCCGATGAACAATATGAAAAGGCAAAATGATAGGATACTGAAAGAGGAACTCCCCAGGTCAGTAGGTGCCCAATATGCTACTGGAGATCAGTGGAGAAATAACTCCAGAAAGAATGAAGGGTTGGAGCCAAAGCAAAAAAACAATACCCAGTTGTGGATGTGACTGGTGATAGAAGCAAGGTTCTATGCTGTAAAGAGCAATATTGCATAGGAACCTGGAATGTCACTTCCATGAATCAAGGCAAATTGGAAGTGGTCAAACAGAGGGCAAGAATGAACATCGACATTCTAGAAATCAGCAAACTAAAATGGACTGGAATGGGTGAATTTAACTCAGATGACCATTATATCTACTACTGTGGGCAGGAATCCCTTAGAAGAAATGGAGTAGCCATCATGGTCAGCAAAAGAGTCTGAAATGCAGTCCTTGGATGCAACCTCAAAAACAACAGAATGATCTCTGTTCATTTCCAAGGCAAACCATTCAATATCACGGTAATCCAAGTCTATGCCCCAACCAGTAATGCTGAAAAAGCTGAAGTTGAATGGTTCTATGAAGACCTCCAAGACTTTTTAGAACTAACACCCAAAAAAAGATGTGCTTTTAATTATAGGGGACTGGAATGCAAAAGTAGGAAGTCAAGAAACACCTAGAGTAACAGGCAAATTTGGCCTTGGAATATGGAATGAAGTAGGGCAAAGACTAATATAGTTTTGCCAAGAAAATGCACTGGTCATAGCAAACACCCCCTTCCAACAATACAAGAGAAGACTACACATGGACATCACCAGATGGTCAACACCAAAATCAGATTGATTATATTCTTGGCAGCCAAAGATGGAGAAGCTCTATACAGTCAACAAAAACAAGACCAGGAGCTGACTGTGGCTCAGATCATGAACTCCTTCTTATCAAATTCAGACTCAAATTGAAGAAAGTAGGGAAAACCGCTAGACCATTCAGGTGTGACCTAAATCCAATCCCTTATGATTATACAGTGGAAGTGAGAAATAGATTTTAGGGCCTAGATCTGATAGAGTGCCTGATGAACTATGGACCAAGGTTCATGATTCTGTACAGGAGACAGGGATCAAGACCATCCCCATGGAAAAGAAATGCAAAAAAGCAAAATGGCTATCTGGGGAGGCCTTACAAATAGCTGTGAAAAGAAGAGAAGCGAAAAGCAAAGGAGAAAAGGAAAGATATAAGCATCTGAATGCAGCGTTCCAAAGAATAGCAAAGAAGAGCTAAGAAAGCCTTCCGCAGCAATCAATGCAAAGAAATAGAGGAAAAGAACAGAATGGGAAAGACTAGGGATCTCTTCAAGAAAATTAGAGACACCAAGGCAACATTTCATGCAAAGATGGCCTCGATAAAGGACAGAAATGGTATGGACCTAACAGGGGCAGAAGATATTAAGAAGAGGTGGCAAGAATACACAGAAGAACTATACAAAAAAGATCTTCACAACCAAGAAAATCACGATGGTGTGATCACTCATCTAGAGCCAGACATCCTGGAATGTGAAGTCAAGTCGGCCTTAGAAAGCATCACTACGAACAAAGCTAGTGGAGGTGATGGAATTCCAGTTGAGCTGTTTCAAATCGTGAAACATGATGCTGTGAAAGTGCTACACTCAATATGCCATCAAATTTGGAAAACTCAGCAGTGGCCACAGGACTGGAAAAGGTCAGTTTTCATCTCAATCCCAAAGAAAGGCAATGCCAAAGAATGATCAAACTACTGCACAATTGCACTCGTCTCACATGCTAGTAAAGTAATGCTCAAATTTCTCCAAGCCAGGCTTCAGCAATACGTAACCATGAACTTCCAGATGTTCAAGCTGGTTTCAGAAAAGGCAGAGGAACCAGAGATCAAATTGCCAACATCTGCTGGATCATGGAAAAAGCAAGAGAGTTCCAGAAAGACATCTATTTCTGCTTTATTGACTATACCAAAGCCTTTGACTGTGTGGATTACAAGAAACTGTGAAAAATTCTGAAAGAGATGGGAATACCAGACGACCTGACCTGCCTCTTGAGAAACCTGTATGCAGGCCAGGAAGCAATAGTTAGAACTGGACATGGAACAACAGACTGGTTCCAAATAGGAAAAGGAGTACGCCAAGTCTGTATATTGTCACCCTGCTTATTTAACTTATATGCAGAATACATCATGAGAAACGCTGGGCTGGAAAAAACACAAGCTGGAATCAAGATTGCCGGGAGAAATATTAATAACCTCAGATATGCAGATGACACCATCCTTATGGCAAAAAGTGAAGAGGAACTAAAAAGCCTCTTGATGAAAGTGAAAGAGGAGAGTGAAAAAGTTGGCTTAAAGCTCAACATTCAGAAAACGAAGATCATGACATCTGGTCCCATCACCTTATGGGAAATAGATGGGAAAACAGTGGAAACAGTGTCAGACTTTATTTTTGGGGATTCCAAAATCACTGCAGATGGTGACTGCAGCCATGAAATTAAAAGATGCTTATTCCTTGGAAAAAAAGTTATGACCAATCTAGATAGCATATTGAAAAGCAGAGACATTACTTTGCCAACAAATGTCCGTCTAGTCAAGGCTATGGTTTTTCCAATAGTCATGTATGGATGTGAGAGTTGGACTGTGAAGAAGGCTCAGTGCCGAAGAATTGATGCTTTTGAACTGTGGTGTTGGAGAAGATTCTTGAGAGTCCCTTGGGCTACAAGGAAATCCAACCAGTCCATTCTGAAGGAGATCAGCCCTGGGATTTCTTTGGAAGGAATGATGCTAAAGCTGAAATGCTAGTACTTTGGCCACCTCATGCGAAGAGTTGACTCACTGGAAAAGACTCTGATGCTGGGAGGGATTGGGGGCAGGAGAAGAAGGGGACCACAGAGAATGAGTTGGCTGGATGGCATCACTGACTCGATGGACGTGCGTCTGAGTGAAGACTGGGAGTTGGTGATGGACAGGGAGGCCTGGCATGCTGTGATTTATGGGGTCACAAACAGTCGGACACGCCTGAGCGACTGAACTGAACTGAACTGAGGACTGCAGCCCAGGAGGCAGCATCTCAGATAGCTCTGAGAGACTGCTCCAAATTGGTAGTGGGGGAAAGACAATATATAAGGTTTTGGTGAAGGGGGAGTTCAATAGCATGAAACACTCCTTTTACAAAAGGCCTTTTGTTAGTCATGAGGATCTAATATCGCCATGAAGGGATTTAGTGCTTCTCTAGATATGAGGAGATGCAAGGGTTGAGATCACAAAATCTGTTCCTAAAAACATCCAACCATCTAAAGACCTGTCCCACCAGATTCCCTGGAGCACAGAGTGCCTCACTCTACCCTGAACTTGCTCAGGGACTGTTGAAAGTCAACAGCTATAGCAGCACGGGGTTCAATCTCCATACAGGCCGATGGCAAAGGCCTTTGTTGGTCAGTCATTGGCGATGCTCTTGTAAGTGCCAATTTCTATTTGACACAGCTCCCTTGTGGTCATATTTCCGACTATACTTTGGGGGGTATTTCAAGACCATTTTGTCCCGCATTTCTGGGAAGGCTTGTCCAGTTCTGAAGAAGGTTTTTGTTGATGAGACACTCAGTGTGCTATTACTGGACTAGGTCTTAATAGTCAAAGATCTCTGGACACCTGTCTTCTAGTTATGGTCCAGGAAAGTATTCTCTCTCATTGCATCTTTTCATACCTAGAGTTACACTGTTAGAATCATTGATCATATATCGAGCTATATATTTGATCAACTGCTTCAAGTCTAGTTACCATTTTTGTTGGAGGCTCAGTCATGCACTTGGTAATACAAGAAATAATAATCTTGTGAAACAAGCAAAATACAAATGGCATAGTTAATAACACTAGTGGAATTAAAAATAAATATTTTAGCCATGAGCCTCCCACACCAGTTTTTTTAAAAGATCATCAAGACTAGGGAATGGGTCACTTAAAGCAGAAATCTGATTTTTCATGTGGTTCAAATGTGTTACATTAAAGGATTTATCAGGTATGAAAATACAGCACTCAGTTTGAATTATAGCACAGATATCTCCCCGAGATGCTCTAAGGTGTCAAGGGCCTTGCAATTGCATAGCACTGCCTTTCTCATTACAGAGACAGAATTCAATAGGCTAATAGCCCAGTTACTATCATTTAAATCTTATGAAAGTTGTTAAGGCTTAGATATGGTCAATTACATACTCCAGCTCCACTGAAGGCACACATACACACAAGCTTCTAAGTGGTCATATCGGTAGAATAAAGAACTTTTACCCATTGGGATCATACCAATGGTGGATTGGTTAAGGTTACCTCTAATTTGTTAACAAAGTGAAAGTGAAGTCGCTCAGTCGTGTCTGACTCTCTGCAACCCCATGGACTGTAGCCTACCAGGCTCCTCCATCCATTGGATTCTCCAGGCAAGAGTACTGGAGTGGGTTGCCATTTCCTTCTCCAGGAGATCTTCCCAACCCAGGGATCGAACCCAGGTCTCCCGCATTGCAGACAGATGCTTTACCATCTGAGCCATCAGGGAAGACTTTGTTAACATGTATGACCTTAAATTCATGCTACATAAATTCCCAGGCCACAGTTTCATATCCATCCCTGTAGATGTGAAGGCCATGAATTAGTGCCACAAATCCACTGAGTTCCATATCAACCACTCTAAGGGTCAATAATAGATATAGTTCATAAAGCACCCAGCCTTGTCTCATTATTACCAGGTTGATGATTTTTAGTATGATTTAACCCCCCCATTCAGGCGGAGGTTATTTTAGGCTTCCCTGATAGCTCAGCTGATAAAGAATATGCCTGCAATGCAGGAGATCCCAGTTTGATCCCTGGGTTGGGAGGATCTGCTGGAGAAGGTATAAGCTACCCACTCCAGTATTCTTCAGCTTCCCTTGTGGCTCAGCTGGTAAAGAATCTGCCCACAATGTATTCTAGAAGTTAATAAGGAGAAGGCAATGGCACCCCACTCCAGTACTCTTGCCTGGAAAATCCCATGGGCAGAGGAGCCTGGTAGGCTGCAGTCCATGGGGTCATGAAGAGTCGGACATGACTGAGTGGCTTCATTTTCACTTTCAACCATTCCCAACATAGAGGAACCTTTAAACCTAAATGACCATAGCCTGGTGTTAACTATGTAGATTCTCCCCATAGCTGTGGGAGTTTTCCTTTAAATAGATGAGAAGTTAATTTTTTATTGAGACTTAGCTCATCACTCCAACTGAGTATAAATGACTGTAAGAGAAAAGTTAAATCTAAGGCCAGCATCCTCAGAGCAGGTATTATTAACTGGTCAGGTGAGAGAATCCCATCTAGTAATATCATGAAGATAGAACAGGACTGAACATTCATCTAAAATAAATTTCCTAGTGGGTATCCCTAGAGAACAGAAATCCACCAAGGTAATCCCAGAAGTACCAGACATAGGTAATTGGCCACAACCAAACAATTGGATTGAGTTTATACTAGGATAGAATCATGTCCATGATAGAAAACATTTGATTGATAGGCATAGGTCCAAGGAATCAAGAAAAGATTATAAATGATCATAAAAGTCAGACCAGCATCTTGGGCAAGCTGTCTACTTCTGAAGTCATCTTCTCGTCCTCATGTAGTTTAGTTTCCTTTGTTTGAGCATTGTTTTAAGGTGCTTTTGAGGTCAGCAGGCCTCTCTATAGACCAGTCCAGCTTAGGGGCCTTTGAAAGTGGGAGTTAACCCCAGAGTCAATTTCCCTTCAATTTCACTGGGAATGAGCTAGTTAAGAGTACCTGATAGAAAGGTCCATCCATCCAGGTTGGAGACAGTTCCTTAAATGATGTCTTACAGTCTTGATTGCAGGTCATGTGTGAGGTATCTGATCTTCATCTAAAGATAGATTACTAAAATAAACTTCAGAAACAACCCTAGAGTGTCCTTTAATAGTGCAAATTAAAATTACATTAATATACCCTAAGAACATAGAACCATCCTCCATTAACCAACTGGGATTTAACATTCATTGAAATATCTTTTTCTCCCAAAAATCACCATCATTTTTAGCAAATATAACCAAATTAAAACTTGTTTGTAATATAGGTCTGGTCACAATAAACTTGGCCTGATGATATATATAACCATAATTGATCATAGATTTTTTGCTTTGCTGAGACTGTAAACATCTCAGACTGAAAGATCTAAGTGAATTACTCCCTTCTCAAGGTCTCCTTCTTTACTGGGAACACACTTCCTACTTCCCTTAAGCAACCAAGAAATGGCTTTTATATTAGAATTTTATAGATTGGTGGGCATAAATACCAGTGATAATTTCTAACACCTTGGTTTTCTTAGAACATTTTAGGATGGCACCAAGCATCACTTATTTTTAATCCCAAATCTCTTTAGTGTCTCTGTAAGAGGTAATCAGTGTTTAGTAGTAAATGTTTCAATAACTTAGCTATTCAATAGACTTCCAACATTTATTTAAGCACAACCCTTAGAAGTTCAAGTTATACCTATCTGGAGAGACTATTTTAGACACATATTCCTAAAGAGCATAATTGTTGTTAATAGAGTCTATCTAAAGGCTCATATCTCATTTACATTTCTTTTAGAAATTTCTTCACTTGAGGTAATTTCCTTGTTGACAAACTTGTAACAGATAAAATAATATTTGCTGCTGCTGCTAAGTCGCATCAGTCATGAACGACTCTGTGCGACCCCATAGACGGCAGCCCACCAGGCTCCTCTGTCCCTGGGATTCTCCAGGCAAGAATACTGTAGTGGGTTGCCATTCCCTTCTCCAGTAATAATATTTCACTTATATTAAACCTAGGTACAATGAAAATATTCTGCTTAATGTTAATTACTCCTAGACATGTCAACATTATTTAGATCAACAAATAAACATTAATAACAGGTATTTAGCACTGAATATTTCCTATTTCACATGAACCTGAAATTCATTAAGGTTAATTTCTCTTGTATTTAGAATTATTTTATTTGTAAGCACTTACTTTTTTTTTTGTAAAGTCCAATTAGATTAGAGCTCATTTACAAACTGATCTCAACAATCAGCAATATTATATATATATATTAAAAAAAAAAAAGACACACACTGAGACATACATGCATCCAAATAGACACAAGAGATCCTATAGCTTTGTTTCCCAAACTAAGTTATGAATAAAAAATGGTTGGAGTAGGATTTTAAAAGGCTTTGTTCCCCTTTTTGTTCCTTTTGGTTTCAGAAATTAGACATGGTCTAGATAAGTGATCCAGAGAGCTCTGGTCTAAAGGTATAGGAGGAGTTATTTCTTCATGGCAAGAATTCTTAAAGAGAGAATTTTTTCTTCAAACTTCCTCTGGAGTCTAAAGAATATTGTGACCTCATTGTCAAACATTGTACTTTTTTTGTGACCATAGTTTTATAGCTGAAATTTAGACCAGATAGTGCTCAACTTGGCCCTGATACTAAGGGCAGATTGGTCCCAGCAGGGATTGTCCCTCTGGGGAAGTAGGGGTCTCAGTTTGATGAGCCCCTGGTTGTTGATTACAAGAGGAAGTCCTGGACGTAAGGGAACTTCAGTCCATTTTTCATTCCTATGTCAATAAAGATCTAATATTTTTAGGCCAGTTTTCTTGTCATTGGATTATAGCTATAGATTGATCAGTCATTTAAAAAATTTTCCCAAGGGGTTACCAGGTTGGGTGTGGAACCTTAGAGTGAGCAATTCACATATTAGCTCAAACAGTTTGTACCAGATGTCTGTGCACTCAAACCAAACCAACAATCCAAACCAAACCAGAACTTCACCAGCCAGGAGTCACACTCCAAATGAAACAGAAGGCAAAGAGATGCCCAGAAATCAAAAGCCAAATGGCAAGAGTGCCCCCAAAAGATGGTAAATTGATGCCCAGAAATCAAAAGCCAAATGGCATAAATGCCAAATGTGACTTCTCAGTTCCACTAGACCTGTGACCTGGCAAATCAGTGCTAGCAGCCTTTTTAGTTCTGATAGTTTTAAGCAATTTCTTGTTGATTTTCTGTGAAGAAGTTTCCTGTTTTAGAAACAAACTTCTAGATACCAGTCAAAGCACGGCCGGCCTTTTCTAATTGTGCACACAAAACTATCAATTTTAGAATATCAAAAGAACCCCAATTTGGCCATTTTAGGTTGAGAACTCTTTTAGTATAGTTTCTCCAATTAACTAGATACTTGCAAGTATGAGCTCTGTATGTATTTTACATGAATCTGGCTAGAGTGTTAATCAGAGACTGGCTTTCTGACACTCCTTTGTTTCTGCTGAGAGATTCTGTTTGCTATTTTAAGCTGAATTTGTCAGGGATACAAATCACTAGTGAACTTGTGTAGTGGGCCCATGTGCTGCTTGTGAGCATAACTCCCCAGGAGTCACCCCAGAGTCGTTTCAGCTTGTCTTACATGTCTCAGATTCTGCCTCTGGCAATCTAAGACCACTGTGGCTGCTCAGGTTGCTGAATGGCCAGTTCTTATGTGTGACCCCCGGATGAGCAAGTATTTTAATTAATGAATGGTTTTCCCACTGCGTGGTATGAGGACTAGGCCTCCACCACTCCAGTAAATTTCTCAGTCACCTGAGAAACCCGAAACCAGCCAGGAGTCTTGTCCCTTTTCTTCAGAGCAAAGCTCTCATGTATTTTCCTCACTTTTATCCTGACAAATTCTATAAAGGCAGTCAAACTGAGGAAAAGTGTCAGATCAGCCTCTTACTTAACCACTTAGCCAAGACCATTCAGTCCCCTACAACAGAGCCACCTCGGCATCTTTCAGCCAAGCCCCAGGTATTCCTCGATTTTTTCCCAATCGAGCCCCCCTACTCAGTACATTTCCACTGGGTGGGCAATTCTCCTGGCATCTTTCAGGCAGCCCCTCACCCAGTCTTTTTGGACTAGGTGGGAATTCCTTGGTATCTTCCAACTGAACCCCATTCAGTGTCTAGACCATGAGTGGGTATGCCCTGGATGTTTCACCTGCACCCCCCTTCCCATTATCTTTCCTACTAGGAGGGGGCAGGTAACCTGCTCTACTGCCAAAGAAAACTCAGAATCTCAACTGGTACGGGAGATTCAAGAACCAGGAGAGACTTACCCAAATTCGTCTGCACTCCCCATGGAGGCGGATGGGCACAAGGTGCCGCTGTTGGTACCAAAGCTCTGGCTCCTCGTGGAGTCCAGCTGACGGAGGGAAGTCCACTCTGGGTCCCTTTGTGGTCACCATAACTGTCGACTAAAAAGAGATGTACAACTTGAGAGTTGTGAGTTAAGTTTTATTAGGGGCAAAATGAGGACTGCAGCCTGCGAGGCAGCATCTCAGATAGCTCTGAGAGACTGCTCCAAGTCGGCAGTGTGGGAAAGACAATATATAAGGTTTTGGTGAAGGGGGAGTTCAATATCATGAAGCACTCATTTTACAAAAGGCCTTTTGTTAGTCATGAGGATCTAATATCGCCATGAAGGGATTTAGTGCTTCTCTAGACATGAGGAGATGCAAGGATTGAGATCATAAAATCTGTTCCTAAAAACATCCAACCATTTAAAGACCTGTCCCACCAGATTCCCTGGAGCACAGAGTGCCTCACTCCACCCTGAACTCTCTCAGGGGTTATTGAAGGTCAACAGCTATAGCAGCACGGGGTTCCATCTCCATACAGGCCAATGGCAAAGACCTTTGTTGGTCAGTCGTTGGCGATGCTCTTGGTATATGCCAGTTTGTAGTTGACAACTCACTTGTCAGAGCAAAATCTATACATGTACATATACATCTCTTCCCATCTTCGTGCTCAGTGACAGCACATTAGCACCTTGAAATCCACTACTGTGGGAGTATTTAAGTATTTACATCACAGAAATTCTGTAAGATCAGGGCATTCTTTTGGAGTACTGGTTGTAAAACTTTTGTCAATACACCACTACACTTCAGCAAATACCTCCCTAAAGGTAACCATTCTTCTAATTTCTATGACCATTTGTTTATTTTGCTCCTTCTTGAACTTTCTACAAATAGAAAGTAAAGTCTGCATTATAGCTTCTTTTGCTCAACATTTTGTGAGATTCATGTGTATTGTTTCATGTCACTTTAGTTTATTCTTGTTGCTGAGAGGGTAACAGGCAGGAAGGCCAGGGGTCTCCAGAGGAAACAGGCTACAAGTGTCAGGCATTTTTTATCTCTTTCTTAAGTTGCAGGTGTCATCTGCATATCTGAGCTTATTGATAGTTCTCCCGGCAATCTTGATTCCAGCTTGTGCTTCCTCTAGCCCAGCGTTTTTCATGATGTACTCTCCATATAATTTAAAAAAGCAGGGTGACAATATACAGCCTTGACGTACTCCTTTACCTATTTGGAACCAGTCTGTTGTTCCATGTCCAGTTCTAACTGTTGCTTCCTGACCTGCATATAGGTTTCTCAAGAGGCAGATCAGGTGGTCTGGTAGTCTCATCTCTTTCAGAATTTTTCACAGTTTCTTGTGATCCACACAGTCAAAGGCTTTGGCATAGTCAATAAAGCAGAAATAGATGTTTTTTTTTTCCTGGAACTGTCTTGCTTTTTTGATGATCCAGCAGATGTTGGCAATTTGATCTCTGGTTCCTCTGCCTTTTCTAAAACCAGCTTGAACATCTGGAAGTCCATGGTTCACGTATTGCTGAAGCCTGGCTTGGAGAATTTTGAGCATTACTTTACTAGCGTGTGAGATGAGTGCAATTATGCAGTAGTTTGAGCATTCTTTGGCATTGCCTTTCTTTGGGATTGGAATGAAAACTGACCTTTTTCAGTCCTGTGGCCACTGCTGAGTTTTCCAAATGTGCTGGCATATTGAGTTTAGCACTTTCACAGCATTATCTTTTAGGATTTGAAATAGCTCAACTGGAATTCCATCACCTCCACTAGTTTTGTTCATAGTGATGCTTACTAAGGCCCACTTGACTTCACATTCCAGGATCTCTGGCTCTAGGTGAAGCACAAGCTGAAATCAATGTTGCTGGGGGAAATCTCAATAACCTCAGATATGCAGATGACACCACACTTAATGGCAGAAAGTGAAGAGGAACTAAAAAGCCTCTTGATGAAAGTGAAAGAGGACAGTGAAAAAGTTGGCTTAAACTCAATATTCAGAAAATGAAGATCATGGCATCTGGTCCCATCACTTCATGGGCAAACAGTGGAAACAGTGTCAGACTTTATTTTTTGGGGCTCCAAAATCACTGCAGATGGTGATTGCAGTCACGAAATTAAAAGATGCTTACTCCTTGGAAGGAAAGTTATGACCAACCTCGATAGCATATTAAAAAGCAGAGACATTACTTTGTCAACAAAGGTCTGTTTAGTCAAGACTATGGTTTTTCCAGTGGTCATGTATGGATGTGAGCGTTGGACTGTGAAGAAGGCTGAGCACCGAAGAATTGATGCTTTTGAACTGTGGTGTTGGAAAAGATTCTTGAGAATCCCTTGGATTGCAAGAAGATCCAACCAGTCCATTCTGAAGGAGATCAGTCCTGAGTGTTCTTTGGAAGGAATGATGCTAAAGCTGAAACTCCAGTACTTTGGCCACCTCATGCGAAGAATTGACTCATTGGGAAAGACTCTGATGCTTGGAGGGATTGGGGGCAGGAGGAGAAGGGGATGACAGAGGATGAGATGGCTGGATGGCATCACTGACTCGATGGACATGAGTTTGAGTGAACTCCGGGAGCTGGTGATGGACAGGGAGGCCTGGAGTGCTGTGATTCATGGGGTTGCAAAGAGTCGGACATGACTGAGTGACTGAACTGAACTGCACTGAACTTGATTCCAAAAGATACCTGGAGATTAAAATATCTTGTCCTCTTTCCTGAGAAGAGTTTGTTTAGTTGATCAGTTTGATCTCCTCTTTCTTATAACAATTGGTGGTGATTAAGAACTATAGAATCTGGAATCAGGTATGTCCAAGTTCCAATCATGGCTTCAATGTCTAGTCATTGAGTCATTTTGAACATGTTACTTACTTTCTCTGTGCCTCATCTGAAAACCAAGGAGATGACTATTGTGAGATTAAATGAGGCAGTCAATGCATACAAAATATTTAGAATGTATTCTACAGTTATTACTCAGTAAGTGTTAATAGCTATAATATCATCATTATAAGAATAAGTAGACCTAGTGTTATCATTAAATACTCACTTACCAAGTTTTGGTTTTGATTATGAAGCTTCTTTACACTTCAAAGAAAGTTTGGAGCCATCATGGAATTCATCTTCAAAGATCTGAATTTTTGAAATGGATTTTGACACCAGCTCCTCCACAGAATGATAAATTTGCTCAAAATCTTTTTCCAAGACTGCTATCCAGTGATCATGTTAAGTTACAGAATCAAGAAAACAAGGAAGGAATAATAGGCCAGGAATCAAGCTGCATGGAATGACAGATAGTAAATGAAAAGGGATGTAATTCAGAGCTCATCATGATATTAAACAGCATGCATCAAATGGAGAGAAACATCAGTTAGCTTTGCCAGTAAGGTGAGACCTGAATAAGTTGTTTCTATTTAATATGATCTGAGCCTCAGTTGTGGCAAAGCCAAGAGCAATAACAAACTGAGGCGAACATGACATTGCACCTGGCTCAGGATACCTCCAAGAGTAATTTGTGACATTATTTCAAGTGATTCCAACAGAACATGTTGTTCTCTGAAGAAATTGCAATTTTGGAAAACAGGTTAGGGTCATCGCAAATGGAAATGGTCAGGAATGTTATAAACATGCAAGAAATCATTAATAAGTTCATACCTGGAAGCTATAATAATTGGCAATTGAACCTATTTTTTTTCATAACCAAAAGAGAAAGCCTTATATACAGACAGGCAAGTTAAAGAAAACAGCCCAATAAGTACTAAGAATTAAAATGAGTATCAAATGTGTATAAAGAGCATTAAGATGTGAAGACTAGGTGACCTGGGAAAAGCACAGTCTCATGGGTCTGGAAGCTGGAGCTGTCAGGCTGTGGGCCTGGCTTTGTGTGATGTTGGCTAAAATCCCAATACCATTTTTATCCTCATTAATTATCCCCCATTGGTTAAAATTCTGGAATTTGGAAAGTTGTTTCCAAAGATCTAAAGATCTAAAAATACTTAGATAGAAAGAACAAATTTCTGATGGAATAACCAACTTTCCTGGGCAGCATCCAGCCATATAAAGTCTAAAAATATCTTGGAAACAGAAATATTCAAGACACATAAAGCAGACATACTATTTCCTTATGCTCAGATTACTCTTATATATAATTATCCTATATCTTTATGGTTAAATGGTAGTAATGTGTGTCCTGGTTAAACAACTGAGAAAGGGGAAAAAGAAAGAATGGTGCTGGGATTACAAGACTACTAAGTCTCCAAAGAAAAATAGTTATTCAAATAAGGTTTTCTGAGCTGGTTGGATTAAACTGAAGTGTTAAATTACCTGTTGTGAAAAAAATGTTGGTAAAATAATTAAAATTCTTTGGGAAACTTATGCAATCATTCTAGGAGAAGGAAAGACCACATTATGCAGAGGTGAAAACTGGGGCAGGCACCGTCGTCTATCTAGTAGACACCAGCTATTTGTCGGGTTCAAGGCTAGGCACTTTGCATGCTTTATTCCAAGTTGATATCTCAGTACCAATGCCTGGCTCCGATCCCTCGAGATTTTGAATTAATGGATGTGCAGTGCACTTGAGAACCATGTCCTTAGAGGAATTCAGTGAGAACCAGTTTCTGCTCCTAGTACTCCCTTAAAAAAAAAAATTATTTATTTATATATTAGCTGCATCAGGTCTTAGTTGAGGCACAGGGCTCTTCAGTGAAGGACAGGGGCTTTTTGGGTCGTGGACTGCAGGCTCTAGAAGGTGGGCTCAGTTGCTCCGTGGCCTGTGGAGATCTTAGTTCCCTGCCCAGAGAGAAAACTGTGTCCCCTGCATTGGAAGGTGAATTCTTAACCACTGGACCACGAAGGAAAGTGAAAGAAAGTGTTAGTTGCTCAGTATCTTTTCTGTGTGCTGTTGAATTTCAAAAATTTTGTCAAGCGCATTCCCATCAGAGCACTGCATACACCTACAATATGCCCAGTAACTCCTAAATGTCACCTTGAAACGTGCAGTAACTCCTAAATGTCCCCTTGAAATGTGCCCAGTAACTTCTAAATATTTTCTGCTCTTGAGCCTGTGGATAAGCTTTATAAATTCAACATTAGTTTTTCCATGGGTTCCATCTCAGCCTTATTTCAGAGTGAAAGTCGGGGTAGCTAAACAAACATTATTCTGTCTTCTATTGTCTAATGTGGAATGACTGCCTTCCTACAGACTGGCTCTAATAATTCATAGCCATAATCTCCTTAGTGTTTGGAGCATGTAAAGAACTTAAGAAATCTTGCATTGAAAGCAGCAAGCAGGGAATCCCTGGTGGCTCAAGGGGTACAGAATCCACCTGACAATGCAGGAGACGTGGGTTCAATCCCTGGTCTGGGAAGATCCCATGTGCCTTTTAGCAACTAAGTCCGTGTACCACAGCTCCTGAACCTGCGCTCTGGGGCCCAGGAGCTGCAACTAGTGAGCCCATGCACCACAACCACTGAAGCCCATGTGCTCTGAGGCCTGTGCACCACAACAAGAGAAGCCACCACTGCGAGAAGCCCATGTACCACAACTAGAGAAAACCCCTGCAGTAAGGCAGACCCAGCACAACCAGAAGCAAATAAATTATAATGAAGAAAGCAGCAAAGATGATTCCGTCTTCTATTGTCTAACATGCAATGGCTGTCCTTTCTTTAAACTTGAATCTTTGCCTCAGGTGTGCCTTTGGAGTAAGCACAGCAGCTTGTGTTATAAAACCTCCACCATTTGGCTTAGGATGGGCTGATGGCAAACATCTTTCCTGAGATCTGCGCTGCACCTCCTCGGCCCATGCCAGGTCCTTCCACTCCCATGCCTTTGCTGAGGCCTCCATGGTCCAAAGACTGTCCTGCCTCTATGAAACAGCCATTAACCTGTGGACAATATTGCCAAAAGTGGTAACCACCTGCCAAGGTCAAGCTGCAGCAGTTAAATTCCAGTCATGCCATAGTAAAAACCCTCTTGGCATACTGAAAGTAGGGTTTTATGAACTGCCAAAGGAGCATTCCCTCCCCACACATTTAAATCCATGGCCCATGAATACAAGCCCTATAAGAAAATTGGGTCTATAAATTCTACTCCCAGTTTGATTTCTCAATGTTCAAAGCACATACACCAAAAGGTGGGTTTGAGATAACATTCCCCAAACTATAAAATACACCCATGAAGTAAGCTGAGATGAATGCTGGCTTCTAAAGGGGAAAAGGAGGAGTTAAGCCAAGGAGGCCCAGTGTATTATTTTCTAATTTACCACCAGATGAATCACTCTACCTTCTCTGGAGAGAGGATGGCTGTAGGATAGCTTGATGTTGAAGAGGGGCTGGGGATGGCATGCAGAGAGCCCTTCAGAGTTAAACTAACAGGGGTCCCTAAATAGGAAAGAAATATCAGATATGGGGAAGAAGCGCTTCTCCATACAGTACTCATTTGAAATAAACTTTTTAGTTATTTAAAATTTTTATTTATTTTTTAGGCTTAAAGCCTTTATTTCCAGTTTTATTGAGATATAATTGACATACAGCCTTGTATAAGTTGAAAGAGTATTAATTTTAAAATTGCATTGTTCTACCATCTACTCAAAGAATCAGTTCAATTCAGTTCATTTCAGTTGCTCAGTCGTGTCTGACTTTTTGTGACCCCATGAATCACAGCATGCCAGGCCTCCCGGTCCATCACCAGCTCCCGGAGTTCACACGTCCATCGAGTCGGTGTTGCCATCCAGCCATCTCATCCTCTGTCATCCCCTTTTCCTCCTGCCCCCAATCCCTCCCAGCATCAGAGTCTTTTCCAATGAGTCAACTCTTTGCATGAGGTGGCCAAAGTACTGGAGTTTCAGCTTTAGCATCATTCCTTCCAAAGAACACCCAGGGCTGATCTCCTTCAGAATGGATTGGTTGGATCTCCTTGCAGTCCAAGGGACTCTCAAGAGTCTTCTCTAACACCACAGTTCAAAAGCATCAATTCTTCGGTGCTCAGCTTTCTTCACAGTCCAACTCTTGCATCCATACATGACCACTGGAAAAACCATAGCCTTGACTAGACGGACCTTTGTTGGCAATGTAATGTCTCTGCTTTTGAATATGCTATCTAGGTTTGTCATAAGAATGGTGTATATTAAAAAAAAACAACAAAAAACTACAAGTGTAAGTTTGTTTTTTTTTCCCCCCAAACTTAAAACTTTTTGTTTTGTATTGGAGTATAGCCAATTAACAATGTTGTGGTAGTTTCAGGTGAATAATGAAGGGACTTAGCCATACATATACACGTATCCATTCTCCCCCAAACTCCCCTCCCATCCAGGCTGCCTCATGACATTGAGCAGAGTCTACTGAGCATAGGACTACACAGTAGGTCCTTGTTGGTTATCCACTTTAAATATGGCAGCTGTCTATATGACCTTCCCAAAGTCCCTACGAGTGTGAGGCTTTTAAAGCAAGTCTACAAATTCTCTACTACTCCTTTCTCCAAATGTAAAGTCCAATTCTGCTCCCCTTGGTTGTGGGGATGTAATGACTCACTCTAATGAATAGAAAGCTGTAGAAGTGATAGTGTGTGAATTCTGAAAGCAGATTGTAAAAAACACTGTGGCTTCCCCGTTGCCCTTGAACTACTCTCTGGAAGAAGCCAGGTGCTAGATTGTGAGGACACTCAAGCATCCCTCTGGAGACATCTGTGTGGTGAGGAACTGAGGCTCTCACCAACAGTCTGTGAATGAACCTTCTTAGAAGCATATCCCTCAGCCCCATCCGGCCTTTAGATGACTATTGCATTCAAGCTTAACTCTCTCTTTTTTTTAATAAAAAAAAATAAAAATTCATTTGGAAGAAAAAAAAAAAGCTTAATTCTCTTGATGAGAGATCTTGAACCAGGACTACCCAGTTAAGCCTTTCGCCAATTTCTAGCCCAAAGAAATTATATTATAATGATTCATTGCTCTTTTAACTCTCTACCTTCTAAGTACTTTGTTAGCCAAAAAATCAGTAAGTGTACAGCTCAAAGAATTTTCAGAAACTGAACACCCTAGTAGTCAGATTGGGACACAGAACTTTACTCCACTACTTTCAGTAACTCAGAAGCCCCTTTTCTGCTCCTTTTGAGTCATCAGTGTGAGGATGATGCTATTAGTGACTTCTAACAGCATACTTCATTTTTCCCTTTTTTGTACTAGATATAAGTGGAATTTATCAGTATATACTACTTTGTGTCTGCCTTTTATCTCTCCATATTATATTTATGAAATTTAGTCACAATTTTTAGTATAGTTGTAGATGATTAATTTTCATTGCTTTATATTTTTCCATTGTATACATACAAAATTATTTATCAAAAAGCATATATTGTTTATTAATTTTCTTTAATAATTTTTACAGCTACATTTTAAAATAAAGTTTTATGCTAGGGAATGTAGCTGCTGTAATCACCGCTTTCTCTCCCATCTGGAGAGGGAGAAGTTTTCTGTTAGTGTTTGATTCAGACAGATCCAACTCTGATATTTAATTTGGTCAGTTCCTTTGTGTGTGTATGTGTGTGCTTTTGATCAAGTTAAAGAAACACACACATATAAATCTATGCATGAATGTATATAGTATACAAATATTTAATCTACAAAGAGAATAATGAGAAAAATCATATAATTATCTCCATAGACACCAAAAAAATTCCTGGAGTAAAGTTAAATGCCCTTTCCTGAAAAAACAGAACATAATAAAATAGAAGTCTGTGGATATTCCCTTAGCTGGTTCCCTCAATTCAATATCTTACTTAATGAAGAAACTCAAGAAAATCAATGCTACAGCTAACATACTCAGTAACAGAATTTGCAGAGGAAACACTATAAAATGTGAGAATAGAGAAACCATTAGTCTTCATATTAACAAACAATATATGGTTAAAGGGGCTCCCCAGGTGGCTCAGTGGTACAGAATCCACCTGCAATGCAGGAGACATGGGTTTGATCCTTGGATGGGGAAGATACCCTAAAGAAGGAAATGGCAACCTACTCAAGTATCTTGCCTGGGAAATCCCACAGACAGAGAATGCGGCAAGCTACAGTCCATAGGATTGCAAAAGAGATGGATACCACTTAGAATCTAAATAGCAAATGGGGTTAAAAGATAGAGGAAAAGATTGCATTTAAAATAGAAACAAAAAAGATATAATACTTAAGGGTAAAATTTCACATAAAATGCTTAAAATCTGTATGAAGAAAACTTGAAAATGCTTGAAAAACACAAATAAGGCTTGAAAAAACAGATAACTCTTGTTCTTGGAGCAGAAGATTCAATATCATAATTATGTCAATTATCTCATTAGTATGTACATTTAATGCAATCTGAATACAAATATCAAAAAGCATTCTTTTTGGAGCTAGATGAATTAGTCTAAAATTCATATGCAAAAAATAAGTATGCAGCAAAATGAAGAGTAATAATTAAAACAATTGATAATATGATACAAAGAGAATAGAAATTCCATAAACACCCTGAAGTCCATCTGACTAGTTTATGGTAAACGTGGCATCTCAAATCACTATGGGGAAAAATGAGTTTTAGTAAATTCTGTTGGAGCAATTGGACAGCACTTGATAAACAATAAAAGTATATCTTCATTTCATACTATACCATAATAATTCTAAGTGAATCTTAAAAAAGAAAGCATAAGCAGCAAAAAGAACGATTCCATTCTTTACTAATCTAGAATTAAAGAAAATTTTAAAAACTATTTCATAAAATACAGAAGCAGTAAAAATTAATACATCTAATTTTTACATAAAAGTAAAGAATTCTGGCCTGAGATATACCCATAATGTTGTTATGTAAGAAGTAGTATAAAAAAGTGAGCCACTATTAAAGTCAAAAGATGAAGAATAAGCTGGAGAAAATATTTACAACTTAAAAGTGCTTTTCCTGGGAGAAATATCAATAACCTCAGATACGCAGATGACACCACCCTTTTGGCAGAAAGTGAAGAACTAAAGAGCCTCTTGATGGAAGTGAAAGAGGAGAGTGAAAACGTTGGCTTAAAGCTCAATATTCAGAAAACTAAGATCATGACATCTGGTCCCATCACTTCATGGCAAATAAATAGAGAAACAGTGGAAACAGTGGCAGCCTTTATTTTTTTAAGCTCCAAAATCACTGCAGATGGTGACTGCAGCCATGAAATTAAAAGACGCTTATTCTTTGGAAGGAAAGTTATGACCAACCTAGACAGCATATTAAAAAGCAGAGACATTACTTGGCCAACAAAGGTCCGTCTAGTCAAGGCTATGGTTTTTCCAGTAGTCATGTATGGATGTGAGAATTGGACTATAAAGAAAGCTGAGTGCTAAAGAATTGATGTTTTGAACTGTTGTGTTGGAGAAGACTCTTGAGAGTCCCTTGGACTGCAAGGAGATCCAACCAGTTCATCCTAAAGGAGATCAGTCCTGAGTGTTCACTGGAAGGACTGATGTTGAAGCTGAAACTCCAATACTTTAGCCACCTGATGTGAAGGGCTGACTCATTGGAAAAGACCCTGATTCTGGGAAAGATTGAAGGCAGGAGGAGAAGGGGACAACAGAGGATGAGATGGCTGGATGGCATCACTGACTCAATGGACATGAGTTCGAGTAAACTCCTTGAGTTGGTGATGGACAGGAAGGCCTGGCATGCTGCAGTCCATGGAGTCACAAAGAGTCAGACAAAACTGAGAGACTGAATGAACTGAACTGAAAAGTGCTAATTTCCATTATATGTAAAGAGCTATTTACAATCAAGAGGAAAAAGATCAAGCATCCAATAGAAAATTGGGCAAAAACATGAAGACAGTTTATAGAAAAAGAAAACTAACTGAAAATAAGAGAACTATAAATTAAACTGCTCTAAGAAATCATTTCTTATCTTGCAGGTTGACAGATATCTGAAAGCTTTAATGATGTATTTTGTTGGCAGCACTATAAAAAAATAAGCCCTTTTATATAATGCTGTAGGCTTGCAAAAGTGTCTAACCTCTGCAGATGGGAATTTAGAAGTATCTGACAAAGCTACATCTCTGATTAACCTTTGATCTTGTAGTCTCAACATTTAGAAATCTGCCTTGTGGTTCCACCTCCACAAATGTGAAATGGCATGCACAAAGCTTATGTGTTGGTGTTATCTGCAATAGCAAAAGACTGGGGGTCCAAATAAAGGAGGTGAGTTAAATAAACTATGGTCCACTTATGAGGTAATATGCAGCTGTAAGGAAAAAATGAGGAAGATCTCTGTGAGCTGACTCCTGTCTATGAATTGATTTCTAGGCTATCTTGATGTGTGTTGCAATATCATACTTCTGTGTATAAGAAGGCGATGGCACCCCACTCCAGTACTCTTGCCTGGAAAATCCCATGGACAGAGGAGCCTTGTAGGCTGCGGGACATGGGGTCGCGAAGAGTCAAACATGACTGAGCGACTTCCCTTTCACTTTTCACATTCATGCATTGGAGAAGGAAATGGCAACCCACTCCAGTGTTCTTGCTTGGAGAATCCCAGGGACAGGGGAGCCTGGTGGGCTGCTGTCTATGGGGTCACACAGAGTCAGACACGACTGAAGTGACTTAGCAGCTGCAGCATATATAGCAGTGTATAAGAAATAAGGAGATATAGGAATATGTATTCATATTCACTCATTTGTGGAAAAGGAGACCAAAGGATAAAATAGAAACTAATGAAAATGATTGCCCACAGAGGGAGTATGGAAGGGAAGTGAGAAGTGAAGTGAAGTGAAGAAGTGAAGTCGCTCAGTCTTTGCGACCCCATGAATCACAGCACGCCAGGCCTCCCTGTCCATCACTAGCTCCCAGAGTTCACTCAGACTCACGTCCATCGAGTCAGTGATGCCATCCAGCCATCTCATCCTCTGTCGTCCCCTTCTCCGCCTGCCCCCAGTCCCTCCCAGCATCAGAGTCTTTTCCAATGAGTCAACTCTTCGCATGAGGTGGCCAAAGTACTGGAGTTTCAGCTTTAGCATCATTCCTTCCAAAGAACACCCAGGGCTGATCTCCTTCAGAATGGATTGGTTGGATCTCCTTGCAGTCCAAGGGACTCTCAAGAGTCTTCTCCAACACCACAGTTCAAAAGCATCAATTCTTTGGCACTCAGCTTTCTTCACAGTCCAACTCTCACATCCATATATGACTGCTGGAAAAACCATAGCCTTAACTAGACAGACCTTTATTGGCCAAGTAATGTCTCTGCTTTTCAATATGCTATCTAGGTTGGTCATAACCTTTCTTCTAAGGAGTAAGCGTCTTTTAATTTCATGGCTGCAGTCACCATTTTCAGTGATTTTGGAGCCCCCCAAAATAAAGTCTGACACTGTTTCCACTGTTTCCCCATCTATTTCCCATGAAGTGATGGGACCGGATGCCATGTTCTTAGTTTTATGAATGTTGAGCTTTAAGCCTACTTTTTCACTCTCCTCTTTTACTTTCATCAAGAGGCTTTTTATTTCCTCTTCACTTTCTGCCATAAGGGTGGTGTCATCTGCATATCTGAGGTTATTGATATTTCTCCCGGCAATCTTGATCCCAGCTTGTGCTTCTTCCAGCCCAGCGTTTCTCATGATGTATTCTGCATGTAAGTTAAATAAGCAGGGTGAGAGTCCATGGGATTTTCCAGGTATGAATACTGGAGTGGGTTGCCACACCCTTCTCCAGGGGATCTTCCTGATCCAGAGATCGGACCCAGGTCTCCACGTTGTAGACAGGTGCTTTACTGTCTGAGCTACCAGGGAAGCGAAGCGGAGGGAAAAGGATCAGGATGAGGGTTCTCTGAACATATCCCCTCAAAGTGAAAGTGAAAGGGAAGTCGCTCAGTCGTGTCCGACTCTTTGTGACCCCATGGACTGTAGCCCACCAGGTTCCTCCGTCCATGGGATTTTCCAGGCAAGAATACTGAAGTGGGTTGCCATTTCCTTCTCCAGGAAATCTTCCCAACCCAGGGATTGAACCCACGTCTCCCACATTGTAGGCAGACGCTTTACCACCTGAGCCACCAGGGAAGTCTTTTGACTTTTTTTTTTATTTTTTATTTTTAAAAATTTTATTTTATTTTTAATTGGAGGAAAATTACTTTACAAAATTGTAATGGATTTTGCCATACATCAGCATGAATCAGCCATAGTTATACATATGTACCTTCCCTCCTGAAACTCCCTTCCACTTCCCTTCCCATCCCACTCCTCTAGGTTTTCACAAAGCACCTGCTTTAGGTTCTCTGCATCATACATCAAATTTCTGATTCTGAACTTTCCATTGCTTTTTTTTCTTTGTCTGTCATTGTCAGAACTAGAACAGAGTAATACATTTGTCATGAACAAAAATTTTTACATCATTATAAAGTGAAATCAAAAATAATAAAGTAGATATATGTTTATGTATAACTGATTTACTTTGCTGTACAGCAGAAACTTACAGTTTCACACTGTGTGTCTTTTCTTTGTTATATGTTATTTAATTTTTTAAATAAGTTTTATTTTTGAAAATACATTGAATAGAACTATTTTGTAGATCAGTAATTAAAGGGAAACCAATTTTGAGCTTCCCTTGTGGCTCAGCTGGTAAAGAATCAGCCTGCAATGTTTGATCCATGGGTTGGGAAGATCCCCTAGAGAAGGGAAAAGCTGCCCAGTCCAGTGTTCTGGTCTGGAGGATTCCATGGACTGTACAGTCTATGGGGTTGCAAAGAGTCAGACACGACTGAGCCACTTTCACTTCACTTCACTTCAATTTATAGGTTAATAAATACATGTTTAAAGATTACAATTTTAATTTTCTCATTCCCTCTTTCATCTCACGCTGTAATGTGTCCTGCTTCAGATATTAAATTGTCAAGTCATCGTTCTTCTATGATTCTTATTTTATGTGTGTACATACATACGTATATATATATTTTGCTTTCTCAGCATAGCCTCCACATAACTGAATCTCTTATAGGTCCCTGCTTTTAACTCTCTGAGCTATACTATAAAATCTTAGATTTATCTTCCAATTCAATAATTCTTTCCCTGGGCCCTCTCCCTATGTTGTCTCATAAAAAATAAAAATAAAAATCCTGGATCACTAAAGTAAATATTTTTTCCTCTTCCTTTAAAATATGCAAAATGTATACTTTCTAAAAATATAAAGTTATAGAATTAGCCAAGCATACAAAAATGATAGCTATAAACCATAATTTTAGATGAAAGTCTTTTTTAGATATTATATTCTTGCTGAATTGTGTGGAGAGAGTTTATTTACTACCTCAATGAGCAATTATCTTTCAAACATAGTCATTTTATGACTGTTTAGAATTATTTATAAAGCTAAGTTACAGGTCAAGTAAAAATTTCCACAAACTGCTCTATCATGGTTCATTTATTACCATCCTCTAGGAACTTGACCCTTTGAGAGGGGACAAAAAGCTCAGGAAATAAGAATAATTCCATTAATTCCCTTAGTAGTCTTATCAATGGGTGGCGTCAGATGAAAAGACAAGCTAATGTTTTTAAGAATTGAAACATTATGCTCTGACTCACAACGGAAATGCAGGACTATAGGGATTCTCTTGGGCATAACTGTGAAATCAGAAATCTCATTCTTCTGTTGGAAATCTCATTCGTCTGCACTGCCCTACATTCTCTTTCAGAACGCTTTCTCCAATGCCCTTTCCCCCACTATTCCCCTTACTCTGTAGCTGTACACGTGTACACTTAAAGCTTGTGTCTGCTGTTTTAGCCTTATGTACATTTTTTGCTTTTAATCAACTGTTATTTTTTTGTCTTTTAAGGTGTCAGAAAAGAAAGCTGAGAGCTCTACAAAGTGGAATGAATACTTGACTGAGACCCAGACAAACAAATAGCTAGTGTTTTTGGCACCATGCTTAAAAGGAGGTATTTTGACTCACATTCCATAACATATTGCCTTTTTCCTTACTTATTCATAAGTTAAAGCATAAATTAATGAATGATAAAAATAGTAAATAAATGTAAGTAAATGTATACTCACTGGGCAGCTAGCTAAAATCAGTTTGCATGGATATTTTGCTTAGTAAGCATTCTATATAATTAGGATGAAAATAGAATCAAGCTAGGCAGGAGGGTTACTCTTCTTATGATCACAATAATACATATTTTAAGCACTTATTTTAAATAATTAAAATTGAAAGTGCTTTTAAGGGTATAGTATAATGGAGTTAACATTTAACTCCATTTTGCAAAAATTAGAAAGCTGCTGCTGCTGTGATGTCATTTAATGAATCTATAATCTGAACAATATTTGGCAAGGAGAAATTGTTAGTCTATGAGCATATAAAGCCTCAGCTGGGGAGCGTTATCTTTTAGATTCTTTTAATCCTCCTATTACTGAGTGAACACTTGGGCTGGGAAGCAGTCATTCATGCACAATCAAGATGAGAAATGTGAGCTGTGCTCTGAAAGTGACTTCTGTCTAGTAGCTAAGGAAGTCATGTGTAGTCTCCTCCAAATACTGGGAGCTCACTGAATGGGCTAGTGCAGGAGTAATTCATGTAAATGTGGCCCAGAGGAATGATAACTCTAAAACAGCTGGTGTACCATTCTGTTGGTCTGAGACAAAGGCAATAATAAAAACAAGTGTCTAACAGTTTCTATTGTCATGTTCCCCAAACTTATGGTTTGTTTTGTCTTCAAACCTCATCATTTTAATGATATTCTCCAAGGGGGTGGCCAAAGTGTTCTTTTAAAAATCTAAATCAGATCATGTCACTTCTGTGCTTAACCTTCTCCTCTCCCACCCCATCCATGGCCTTCCCTTGCACCTTGAATAAAATCCAAAGTTCTTCAAGCTTCTATACGACCCAGGTCCTGCACTCTGTCCAAACAGCAGCTGTGACCTTTGATGACAGTCCTCCAGCTTTTTTTTCTGCAAATCTCCAGTGTTCAGAATAGTCCCAGGACATAGTTGGTAGTCAATACACACTTGTTGAGTAATTGAATGAACGAATGGTTCAGAGTAGCTGTTATCAAAATCGGCAGCACATTTGAATCACCAAGAAAACTTTAAAAAGTAAAGACTCCTGAAACCCACACCTAGAGTGTCTGGTTTACTTTCTGTTGCGAAGTAAAGGCACTGATATTTTTTAAAGTTTCTCCAAAGATACTGATATACAGGTAGAAATGAAAAACAGTGACCAGAAGGAAATAATAACTGTTAATAAAATAATAACATGGCTTGATCAGAAACTGAACTCTCCCCATCTATCACCATCATATAACCCTATATATTCTCAAAAAATAAATATTTCCTTAATTATTGTCAGAAGAATCTGCTAGATTTCAAGTTGCTAGTAGATGCTGACTGTAATGATAGAATTAACTTTGGTTTACTTTTATTTACTCTGTCCTAAAATCACTAGGTTAGGTTCATGGAAATTTCTGACATGGAAAAAGGAAAGGCCATTTGAATCTGGTTTCATACACTACAGCTTTGCTGATTAAAAATATCTGGGTCTCAGCCAAAGGTGTCGTCATGTTGACTACAAGACTATTGCAAACAAACCCCAGCACCCAGGCAGATCTGAAGTTCAAAGCTTATTTAGACTGGGAACTCTTATTAAAGAAAATGTCATCTGTGCTCAGAATAACGGCTTGTAAATCTTCCAGCACTATTTTTCACCTAATCGGATTTGTCTTCTACAGAGCAAACTCAAAGAAGGAAATCTGGAAATTTTGGCCTGGTATGTACACAGAGACCAGATGGCTGACAGGTACCGAGCTGGTTTTTGTAGTAGGGTACACTGAATGAAAAAGACAAGTCTCTGTAAGATGACAATAAATTTCCCAAATGGCCTGTGTGAAATCTTTAAAGGTTGAAGATAAAGGTTTTGGGTTACATTGTCCTTAATATGAAAGGGAGATAAATGGAGCCAGGTGGGCTGCTATTTCAGGCCTGAGCAGAGCTGTCTTCTGAAACTGTGAACATCATAAAAGAAATTGGATGGAGTTTGGAAGCAGTAAATTACTGTAGGGTCTACATTGGAAGCACAGATGCTTGCTATCTACTTTCAAGGATCCTTTTGAAGGTGAGAAGCTGAGGTCTCAGTTAGAGAGGATCAACACTCAAAAGATTCTTTTAACTATTGAAAGTGGAGATATCTTTTCTTTTCTAGACAGGAAGACACTAAAACAAACTGATTTTTCTTTCCTTCTTCCTCTCTTACACTAAAATCCTAATTCCACTACAGTTCTACAATCATGAGTTCCAATTTCCAAATCCAAAAAATTCTAGAAAGTGAGTTGTTTTCATAATTCATTTTCTTACAAAACTTGTCCTGAATTGACTTGAAGCTATTAATAGTCTATTCTACTGAATGTGGCTATTCATGTATTTCACTGAAGTCATAATCATATAATTGATTGTGTGTTTCCTGACTTCCCTGGGGATGGTACTCCATATATGCTTCTTATTACCTTTCCCAAATCTGAAAAACATGAATCCTAAAGTATATCTGGCTTAAGTGAGGAATAGGCCCAAACTCCTGAATTTACATGAATTGAAATGCTCCCTAAGGTTGATGAATTGGAGATGCCCCACCTGATACTTTTATTTTTAACATGCCAAAAAGTGGCCATAGCTATGGCTGTTTACAGGGATACATACCTCTGAGGTAATCTGAACAGAGCAGAAAGACTCTTTTACAGGTTAAATGGTTCTTAATTCACAAAACAGAGGGCAACATCTAGCCATGTATCCTGAAGGTTCTTTTTAGCACTCCAGAGCTGGTAAAAGCGGAGTCAAATATGAATTTTTTACTTTTTAAAAAAATTATTATTCTTTTGGCAGCCTTCAAGCCAAACCGTAAGATTTGTGTAAACATCACAGAGATAAAAGAATTGGTCAATTGAACTGAGTTTGAGCTGGGCTTGGGTAATTATTTTGGACTGATATGTAACAGATTTATTTGGACTAGATTTATTACAAGTTCCTTTCCTGTGAAGTAGTCAAAGTTGGAAAAAAAATGAGTTGATTGTTTTGAGCTTTGCCTATTTGGAATCAGGCAATTTTGTATGCCTGAAGACAATTAATAAGAATTTCACCTAATTCAGAGGCCTTAATATGAAGAAAACACATACTCACACACATACTCAATTAAGTAAATGGAATTTTTGAATGTACTGAATTCAGCTGTAATATCTAAGACAAGAACAAACACACTGACATTTTTTTTTTTTATCCTGGCTCAATATTTGGTTAGAATATTGACAGTTGGTAGTTGACCACTGTGGATGATAGTTCTCCAAAAATCTGAGCAGTAAACTGTAATTTATGACAAGAAGATTATTGGGTTCAAGATCTCTTTGGAGTGTGTTCATTGTTAGGATGTTCACTACAAAGACTATTTTTTTTTTAATGGGTAATGTGTTGAAAACTACAGCAAGCTTACAGATGGTATACATTTCTTTTCCTATACCCCAACTATAATCCTGGGAAGCATTGCCTTGAATTATCACTCTTCTGGAATAATATAGACATCCTAAAAACTCTTGAACTGGAAAGATTTTTGCAGATCATCTACCAATCTCTATGTTTTACAGGTGAGGCAATGAAGAGTACTTCTCGTTTTGCCTGTTATATACTGAGATGATGAAATCCCAGGAAACGAAGTGAATGTCAGTGTAACTTGTATGTTTTAGTCTACTTGGAACCCAGTTTAGAAAGCTCTCTGTTTTAGGCATCATGAAAAGGAAGAATTTATATTTAATTAATCTCTTTATTATTACAAAGTTTCCCATATTCCATAGTATGACTAGACTATGTTGATCATTAAAAGTATACAGTTCATAATTTAATCTTTTTAGAGAATGCAGGTTCTGTAGGACTGAAGTGAAGTGAAGTCGCTCAGTCATAGCTGACTTGCGACCCCATAGTCTGCAGCCTGCCAGGCTTCTCTGTCCATTGGATTTTCCAGGCAATAGTACTGGAGTGGATTGCCATTTCCTTCTCCAGGGGATGTTCCCAACCCGGGGTTTGAACCCGGGTCTCCCACATTGTAGACAGACGCTTTACCATCTGAGCCACCAGGGGAGTCCTTCTCTATATTTGGTGTATTTTGCCAAGTCTTTTGACTTACATGGTTTCTTTAAAGGTTCCTCAAGCCTTCAGAAGTAAATAAAATAGACATTATTATTATTATCTCTGTTTTGTAGATGAGAAAATCATAGATAGTGTTTTAAGTCTGTTGACTTAACTAAATAGCTTACTGGAGTGGGTAGACTTTTCCCTTCTCCAGGGGATCTTCCCAACCCAGGGATGGAGCCCAGGTTTCCCACATTGAAGGCAGATTCTTTACCAGCTAAGCCACAAGGGAAGCCCAAGAATACCAGAGTAGGTAGCCTGTCCCTTCTCCAGGGGATCTTCCTGACTCAGGAATCGAACCGGGGTCTTCTGCATTGCAGGCAGATTCTTTACCAGCTGAGCTATCAGGAAAGCCTACTGAGAGTTCAGACTTGAACCCAATTTTTGCATTTCTAAATGATGTGATCTTTCGGGTGACAAATGATCTAGGTAAGAGAACACTCTAGATCAGTTGCAGATAAGTTGGATATTGGCTTCTTCTCTCAACATTGCTATTTAGTCACTAAGTCATGTCTGACTCTTTTTGTGAACCCATACACTGAAGCCTGCCAGGCTCCTCTGTCCATGGGGTTTCCAAAGCAAGAATGCTGGAGTGGGATACCATTTCCTTTGCCAGGAGATCTTCCTGACCCCAAGATTGAACCCACGTCTCCTGCTTGGCAGGCAGATTCTTTACCACAAAGCAACCAGGGAATCCCTTTCTCAGCATTATAGGCATATAATAAGGGTTTAGCAGACTTATGACCCACTCTCTAGCCTGTCCCAGCCTTTGTTCAGAATGTAATTAATCTGGCAACAAAAAGCCAAAAGCCTGAGAATTTATCTGAGATTCCTCAACCTCAATTCTCTAATGTTAGAGCTGAGCCTATTTATTTTATCTTTTTTTGAAATTTTTTTTATTGAGTATAGTTGCTTTACAATATCATGTTAGTTTCTGCTGTATAGCAAAGTGAATCAGCTATATGTTTACATGTATTCCCCCTTCCCCCCTGCTGTTTTGGAGTCTTTCCCATTGAGGTCACCACAGAGCATTGAGCAGGGTTTTCCATGCTACAGAGTAGGTTCTTATTAGTTACCTATTTTAATCTATTTTTCTACATGAGTGATTTTTACTTTTTATCCTGCTTCCTGGCATTTATTTTTTAATCTTTTTTTATTATAATATACTCATTTAATTTTGGAATAATTTTAGAATTACATAAAAGTTTTAGACAGTAGAATGAGTTCCCATATACCCTTAACCCAGCTTCCTCAAATGTTGACATCTTAAGTAAGCATGCTATATTTATCAAAATGAACAAAGCTAATGTTGATGTTAAACTATTAGTTAAACTATAAACTTTATTCAGATTACACCAGTTGTTCCACTAATGTCCCTTTTTCTGCTCTAGGATCCTACCCAGGAAATCAAATTGATTTACTACTCTTGTCTCCTTAGCTTCTTTTGATCTGTGTCAGTTTCTCAGTCTTTCCTTGCTTTAATGACCTTGATGTTTTTAAAAAATATTTCATAAAATACTCCTTAATTTGACTCTGATTGATGTTTTCTCATGATTAGACTGAGGTAATGTATTTTAGGAAAGAATACCGGAGGTGAAGTGCCCTCCTCACATGGCAACATGGCTCATCACTGGTGATGTTGACCTTGGGCAGCAAGGAGATCAAACCAGGCAACTCTAAAGGAAATCAACCCTGAATGGTCATTGGAAGGACTGATGCTGAAGCTCCAGTACTTTGACTACCCAATGTGAAGCGTCAATTCACTGGAAAAGACTCTGATGCTGGGAAAAATTGAGGGCAGGAGGAGAAGAGGGTGACAGAGGATGAGATGGTTGGATGGTATCACCGACTCAATGGACATGAGTTTGAGCAAACCCCAAGAGATGGTGAAGGATAGGGAAGCTTGATGTGCTGCAGTTCTTGGCGTCTCAAAGAGCTGTACACAACTTAGCAACTGAACAGCAACAAATGTTGTGAAAATGATGTTTGTCAGCTTTCTCCAATGTGAAGTTTCTTTTTTTTTTTTTTTTTCCTTTCCATACTCTATTCTTTGAAAATAAGTTACTAAGTTCAGACCATACTCAAGGGGAGAGAAATTAAACTCCACTTCTGGAGAAAGGAGTATTAAAGAATTTGTGGACATATGTTAAAACCACCACAGTAATTCATATATATTTTGGGGGAGTCACACTGAGGCTATTCAAACATCCTGTTTCTCCTAAAAGTTTCACTCACTAATTTTAGCATTCATTCATGAATCTTGCCTGCAGCAATTATACTGCGGTATTCTAATGGTGGTGTTCTATTGTCCTCATTCTTTTTACATTTGGTATTTTAAATTCTTTTAGAATTTGTATCTACTGTCTTTCATTTATTTAATCAATCATGTATTTATATCAGTGTGGACTTATGAATGTCAATTTTATTCTTTCACATATTATCCAATCCCATCATTATTTTTTGCTCAAATTGTTCTAGTTTTGGCCATTGGAAGCTACTAGAATGCAGTGTTTTGGAGAAGGCAATGGCACCCCACTCCAGTACTCTTGCCTGGAAAATCCCATGGGCCGAGGAGCCTGGTAGGCTGCAGTCCATGGGGTCGCTAAGAGTCAGACACGGCTGAGCACTTCACTTTCGCTTTTCACTTCATGCATTGCAGAAGGAAATGGCAACCCACTCCAGTGTTCTTGCCTGGAGAATCCCATGGAGAGGGGAGCCTGGTGGGCTGCCCTCTATGGGATCGCACAGAGTCGGACATGACTGAAGTGACTTAGCAGCAGCAGCAGCAGCAGCAGCAGAATGCAATGTTTACAGCTGTTTTGCCTTTACCTTTATGGTTTTCTGACAATATCTTGAAGTTATCTCCTGTTTCATCATTCCTGGGTGTCCTGAGTCTGACCGTTAAGCATGTTTTCTTTCCTGAGAATTTCATTCTAGGTGTTTCTGGGCTGAATGTGCTTATTTCTGGTGTGCATTTCCTGTGTTGATGCTCAGTTGTGGTGCCAGACTGCTCTTCTTGTCGAATCAAGAGGCATTGTCTCTGACATGACTGAGGCAGAGAACTGATTCTGTGGTTCTGCATTGCCCCTGCTCTACTGTACATGGTTGATATATTTACAGAAGGTGGAAGAAACAAAAACCTAGCCTTACTATCTTTCTACTTTAGGTACTTTTGAAGAAAATTGCTCTAAAATACATCATGGATTTTCCAAAGCAACATGAGCACAATAGATATTTTCTGTACTCTATAATTTATGTAGCATCAAGAACAGTTTTAAAAAATTCAATTTTTATGCAGTAAAGCCTTAAGAACATTTGATATACATAATGCTGTTTGTAATTATAACCTGAATGTCCCCTGAATCCCACAAGGTAGTAGATCTTAAATGAGGTCATTCTAACCATTTGTATCCAAGTCTGCTGAATCAGTAGTTCCCACTTGTCAGCTGAGACTGTCAACCGATCTCAGCTCTTTCCCTCAAGAACGGGGTGTCTTAGATACCATCATGCTCCTGCCAGCTTCTTCATCTCACTGCTCCAGATGCTGTCACTTTTCTCTTGTGCTGATTGTCTGCTGTGGGTCTACCCATTGCCTGTACTTCGTGCACAGGCCTGTTAATTGATTCATCCATCAAAATCATCATTTATTAAATACCTACTACTCACCAGGCACTTTTCTATAGACTTGGGCTATACAGTAAACAAAATAGACAAACACCCCACTCTCCTGAAGTATGCAAAGTCAGCAGAGTCAAACAATGGGTGATATGAATCTCCTTGGGATGGTCTCTCTGCTGTTACTGCTCTAAGTACCTTGCAGGTTCATGGGCCTCTGGAGCTCAGGCTCTTATCTTTCTGTCTTTAACTAGCAGCCATCTCCTGGTGTTCCTATAGCAGAGATGATAGGACTTCTGAATTTATAACCTTTAGGGATATAATGGGAAGAATTAGATGCCATTCTCATGTCCTACCCCAGAATAACTGCTTCTTATCAACACATCATGTTCTGTTTCTAAACTTCCTTTCAAAAGAATAGAGTGTTTTTCATGCAAGGGTCCCATGCAATTTTAATTCTGTGACCATCCAATCTTGTTCTCTTTTACATTTCACATAATCTCCAATTATGTGAGAGCCTTTGTTCTTCCTATGACATACTTTTATACAATTGAAATCTTGGAATTCTGTTGGATACCAGTGATGGCATCGCCTAAAATCATGCACATCTGAGCCTCAGCTTTGCCCCAGCTGTCAAAGAATAGTGAATATCTTCTCTAAGTTCCCTGTGTCTAGGAGTTCCTTTTCTATTTTCTAATTTAGTCTGAGTGGGCACACTATATAATTAATGTTGTTAGATTTCTATATAAAGTAAGGGTAAATAGTCTTCGGGAAGGCTTTAGGGTTTCTCTTTTAAGAAATGTGCATGAAATTAGAATCTTGGTTTTGAGTTGTTCAGAGACTTGCTTTTCGACTTCCCTTTTCCTTTCTTCCTTCTGTTTCTGATTCTGTTCTTGGTAGGTAATTTCTAGTAAGTGAACTATACTGAGTAAATAATTCATGTGGCACATTTCAAAACATTGGCATCAGGTATTGAATAAGGGCCCAGGATTAGAAGTTCAAAAGCTTGGAGGATTTTGTCTAGGTTTTCTGGGGACTATGATTCCAGGGCAAATCCTTGAGAGTCTCTGTCTTTATATTTAAACTTGGCATAACAACTTGCTTCAAAACTTTCCAGGTTGACTTTTAGGTTGTAGCATTTCTACATTCTTATTTTAACTTCAAGGGCATCTGATGGTTAATATTTTTCCAAATTTACTGAAGGGAACACTTTACTATAAAGAAAATAAGTGGCAAGTTTGAGATCTCAGGGAGGCTAGCTGATTTCAAATCTTCTGTGCTTTCATTGCTTAGTTGCTAAATCATGCCCAACTCTTTGTGACTCCATGGACTGTAGCCCACCAGGCTCCTGCGTCCATGGGATTTTCCAGGCAACAATACTGGAGTGGGGTGCCATTTCCTTCTCCACTTCTGTCCTTTACATTACTCTTAACAGGGGCATGAATATCTGTTCTTATACATATGACTGTAATAGTGGAAAAATAAGCAAACTAAACTTTGAAAAGTTTGAAAAGAAAGTATTATTTTATCAAATATAATGACATATTTCCTTGTTAACCACAAAGTGTCCTGGGCAGATAATTGAGATTTCTTTTTTTTTTTTTTTGGCATGTTGGCTCCCCATCTTGTGAGGCATGCGGAGAAATGGGTTTAATACAATGGTGTAGAAAAAGTGGCCAAATGTAAATTGAATCCCACTTTCATGTAGCAGAACCATATTTATAAACTTTGCAAATGTTTGTTTTCATATTTGTGTAGTCCTTGACTTTTACTTTCCAGATTTATATACAGAGAAGCAAAGACTGGCAAAAAAAGAAGACAGACAGAGACAGGGTGAATGCTGTGAGGAAAAACTGCTCAATAAAAAAAAAATTAAGCTCAATTATGTAGGCTCACAAGGTTTATATCATTCGACATGCTTTGAGTAAGTATGTAAATTGAAACAGAGCTAGAAAATGTTTGATGTTCGTCCATCACTAAATTTACCCTGCATTTTGCATTATGTGTGTTGCCGTGTTGCCTTACTGGTACTTGGCATCCCTGGGGACAGTTTCTCATCTTTAGGATTTTTCTTCCTGTGGTTAGGAAAACAAATGTCACTTTTTTATATGAAGAGTTCTGAACTCCTGAATGCGAATGTGACAGAGCAGGGCATGAGTGCCTTTGAAAGAGAATCTTACTTTACTCATCTGTGCTACAAAAGAATTTCATTTCATGCCTTCACTTCAAATAAGACGATTTCAAAAATCTGTTTCTCAAAGTATGAAAAACCAGTGTTGTGTGCAGTGTGGTGGTGGATAAACATAGAAATGCACAGTGATGGGAAAAAACTATAATCATCAACTTACTCCTATTATTTTGGTGAACTTTACTAAAAAGTAAATCCTCTACGTCTTCAGCAGAGCCTGTGTTACTCTGATCATCCTCCAAACACTTCTCTTTCGGGGGCATTTGAACAAGGATTTGAAGACAGGATCCAAGGAAATGTGCTTTCTATAACCTCCCCAGATCTGACCTCATGCAGATGTTCCACACTATCCTCTGGAATTCTTTGCCCTCTGTGGTTTACCCTAGGACCTTGACCTTCAGCAATGCTTTGAGGTCTTTTCCATCTGACTTATTCTCTCTGTGCAAGTGTAATGTTGGATCAGGGTGGGCATTGTTTTAAATAACTCAATGTCATTTCATGTGGCTAATTATTACTGTCCTGTTACTTTGAGTGAGTTTTTAACATTTTATTGTAGCCTGATGCTAGTTAAAGTCCAAGAGACACTTTTACAAACCTACACCCCTTCTCTTCCAATTCTCCATCTGCACTCACTAACTGGTTCACTATGGGTCAGTTGCAGAACCTGCAAGTGATAAAGATGTTAGGACAGCAGACTTTATTTTTAGTGCAATAGGAGCTGAACTTTGATCAATGAATAGCCATAAAAGAAAAAGAAACACATGAGTTTCTTTTCTCAGCTTTTTCAGTGAAGAAATACAAGCATGCTGCTGCTCCTGCTAAGTCACTTCAGTCATGTCCAACTCTGTGCAATCCCAAAGATGGCAGCCCACCAGGCTCCCCATCCACAGGATTCTTCAGGCAAGGCTACTTGGAGTGGGTACAAGCATAATCATGTTGAAATTCTCATTTTTTAAAAAGCATTTTTTTTTTAAAACCTTGTGACCTTGAACCATGGAAATCAGAAAAGCTTTCTCTTTATTCTCTTAAATTTCCAACAGTGGTTGGGTTCATACAACACAAGCAAATGGATAGCTTTTGGTTATAAAGAAATGTAGGAAACAGAAGAAATAGAGCAGGTGAACCAGAACCTGGATCAGATAGAAGATATTGGAAGAGCTTTGAATTTCAGGCCCAGGAACTCTGATCCAGTGGCCCAGACTCATGTTGAGCCCCTCTCTAAACTCCCCACTCCTTTTCTACCCCTGTCCCTTCTTCAATTCTCCTAGAGCCCAATTTCAGCATTAAAGCTTAATGTGATACTTCCACTGCATATGTAGTTGTTTTGACTAGTAAACACCTGGTTCTGTTTGTTTTCCTGAATCCCCTTGAAAGGTTGTTGCTGAGTCATGCAAAGATGCTGGGATTCTTGGCCTCCAGAGAAGATTTCAATCCAGGGCCAGAGACGAGGTTTGATCGCTAAGAGCTTTTGTGTAATAAAGTTTTGTTAAAGTATAAAGGTGATAGCGAAAGCTTCTGACATAGACATCAGAAGGGGGTAGAAAGAGTATCGCTTGCTAGTGTTAGCAATGGAGTTATATATTCTCCAATGAATCCACAGAATGTCTGAAGTTGTAAGGACCTTACCAGACCTACTACCATAATTTACATTTTAAGATAACAGAATTAGCTAGAAGGTTTAATCCAGAGACTGTCCTCAGGTAAGATACATTGAGTTCAGTTCAGTCGCTCAGTCGTGTCCAGCTCTTTGCGACCCCATGAAATGCAGCACGCCAGGCCTCCCTGTCCATCACCAACTCCAGGAGTTCACTCAAACTCTTGTCCATAGAGTTGGTGATGCCATCCAGCCATCTCATCCTCTGTGGTCCCCTTCTCCTCCTGCCCCCATCCCTCCCAGCATCAGAGTCTTTCCCAATGAGTCAACTCTTCGCATGAGGTGGCCAAAGAACTGGAGTTTCAGCTTTAGCATCAGTCCTTCCAAAGAACACCCAGGACTGATCTCCTTCAGAATGGATTGGTTGGATCTCCTTGCAGTCCAAGGGACTCTCAAGAGTCTTCTCCAACACCACTGTTCAAAAACATCAATTCTTCGGGGCTCAGCTTTCTTCACAGAACAACTCTCACATTCATACATGACCACAGGAAAAACCATAGCCTTGACTAGACGGACCTTTGTTGGCAAAGGAATGTCTCTGCTTTTCAATATGCTATCTAGGTTGGTCATAACTTTTCTTCCAAGGAGTAAGCATCTTCTAATTGCATGGCTGCAGTCACCAACTGCAGTGATTTTGGAGCCCAAAGAAATAAAGTCTGACACTGTTTCCACTGTTTCCCCATCTATTTCAATGAAGTGATGGGACCGGATGCCACGATCTTAGTTTTATGAATGTTAAGTTTTAAGCCAACTTTTTCACTCTCCTCTTTCACTCTAATCAAGAGGCTTTTTAGTTCCTCTTCACTTTCTGCCATAAGGGTGGTGTCATCCGCATATCTGAGGTTATTGATATTTCTCCCAGCCATCTTGATTCCAGCTTGTGCTTTTTCCAGCCGAGCATTTCTCATGATGTACTCAGCATATAAATTAAATAAGCAGGGTGACAATAGACAGCCTTGACGTACTCCTTTTCCTATTTGGAACCAGTTTGTTGTTCCATGTCCAGTTCTAACTGTTGCTTCCTGACCTGCATATAGGTTTCTCAAGAGGCAGGTCAGGTGGTCTGGTATTTCCATCTCTTTCAGAGTTTTCCACAGTTTCTTGTGATCCACACAGTCAAAGGCTTTGGCATAGTCAATAAAGCAGAAATAGAGGTTTTTTGGAACTCTCTTGCTTTTTCCATGATCCAGCGGATGTTCACAATTTGATCTCTGGTTCCTTTGCCTAAATCCAGCTTGAACAACTGGAAGTTCATGGTTCACGTATTGCTGAAGCCTGGCTTGGAGAATTTTGAGCATTACTTTACTAGCATGTGAGACGAGTGCAATTGTGCGGTAGTTTGAGCATTGTTTGGCACTGTCTTTCTTTGGAATTGGAATGAAAACTGACCTTTTCCAGTCCTGTGGCCACTGCTGAGTGTTCCAAATGTGCTGGCATATTGAGTTTAGCACTTTCACAGCATCATCTTTCAGGATCTGAAATAGCTCAACTGTAATTCCATCACCTCCACTAGCTTTGTTCATAGTGATACTTTCTAAAACCCACTTGACTTCACAATCCAGGATGTCTGGCTCTAGGTGAGTGATCACACCATCGTGATTATCTTGGTCGTGAAGATCTTTTTTGTACAGTTCTTCTGTGTATTCTTGCCACCTCTTCTTAATATCTTCTGCTTCTGTTAGGTCCAGACCATTTCTGTCCTTTATCGAGCCCATCTTTGCATGAAATGTTCCCTTGGTATCTCTCATTTTCTTGAAGAGAGTCTTTCCCATTCTGTTGTTTTCCTCTATTTCATTGCCTTGATCTCTGAGGAAGGCTTTTTTATCCCTCCTTGCTCTTTTTTGGAACTCTGGATTCAGATGCTTATATCTTTCCTTTTCTCCTTTGCTTTTCACTTCTCTTCTTTTCACAGCTATTTTAAGGCCTCCCCCCACAGCCATTTTGCTTTTTTTGCATTTCTTTTCCATGGGGATGGTCTTGATCCTTGTCTCCTGTACAGTGTCACAAACCTCCGTCCATAGTTCATCAGGCACTCTATCTGTCAGATCTAGTCCCTTACATTTATTTTTCACTTCCACTGTACAATCATAGGGAATATGATTTAGGTCATACCTGAATGGTCTAGTGGTTTTCCCTACTTTCTTCAATTTAAATCTGAATTTGGCAGTAAGGAATTCATGATCTGAGCAACAGTCAGCTCCTGGTTTTGTTTTGCTGACTGGACATGATACACTATTATAATATAATCCTCGTGAAGACCCTTATGATTATACAGTGGAAGTGAGAAATAGATTTAAGGGCCTAGATCTGATAGATAGAGTGCCTGATGAACTATGGAATGAGGTTCGTGACATTGTACAGGAGACAGGGATCAAGACCATCCCCATGGAAAAGAAATGCAAAAAAGCAAAATTGCTGTCTGGGGAGGCCTTACAAATAGCTGTGAAAAGAAGAGAGGCGAAAAGCAAAGGAGAAAAGGAAAGATATAAGCATCTGGATGCAGAGTTCCAAAGAATAGCCAGAAGAGATAAGAAAGCCTTCTTCAGTGATCAATGCAAAGAAATAGAGGAAAACAACAGAATGGGAAAGACTAGGGATCTCTTCAAGAAAATTAGAGACACCAAGGGAACATTTCATGCAAAGATGGGCTCGATAAAGGACAGAAATGGTCTGGACCTAACAGAAGCAGAAGATATTAAGAAGAGGTGGCAAGAATACACAGAAGAACTGTACAAAAAAGATCTTCACGACCCAGATAATCATGATGATGTGATCACTCATCTAGAGCCAGACATCCTGGAATGTGAAGTCAAGTGGGCCTTAGAAAGCATTACTATGAACAAAGCTAGTGGAGGTGATGGAATTACAGTTGAGCTGTTTCAAATCCTGAAAGATGATGCTGTGAAAGTGCTGCACTCAATATGCCAGCAAATTTGGAAAACTCAGCAGTGGCCACAGGACTGAAAAAGGTCAGGTTTCATTCCAATTCAAAAGAAAGGCAATGCCAAAGAATGCTCAAACTACCGCATGATTGCACTCATCTCACATGCTAGTAAAGTAATGCTCAAAATTCTCCAAGCCAGGCTTCAGCAATATGTGAACCGTGAACTCCCTGATGTTCAAGCTGGTTTTAGAAAAGGCAGAGGAACCAGAGATCAAATTGTGAACATCCGCTGAATCAGGGAAAAAGCAAGAGAGTTCCAGAAAAACATCTATTCCTGCTTGATTGCCTATGCCAAAGCCTTTGACTGTGTGGATCACAATAAACTGTGGAAAATTCTGAAAGAGATGGGACTAGCAGACCACCTAACCTGCCTCTTGAGAAATCTGTATGCAGGTCAGGAAGCAACAGTTAGAACTGGACATGGAACAACAGACTGGTTCCAAATAGGAAAAGGAGTACGTCAAGGCTGTCTATTGTCACCCTGCTTATTTAACTTATATGCAGAGTACATCATGAGAAACGCTGGACCTGAAGAAATACAAGCTGGAATCAAGATTGCTGGGAGAAATGTCACTTACCTCAGATATGCAGATGACACCACCCTTATGGCAGAAAGTGAAGAGGATCTAAAAAGCCTCTTGATTAGAGTGAAAGAGGAGAATGAAAAAGTTGGCTTAAAGCTCAACATTCAGAAAACGAAGATCATGGCCTCCGGTCCCATCACTTCATGGGAAATAAATGGGGAAACAGTGGAAGCAGTGTCAGACTTTATTTTTTGGGGCTGCAAAATCACTGCAGATGGTGATTGCAGCCATGAAATTAAAAGACGCTTACTCCTTGGAAGACAAGTTATGACCAACCTAGATAGCATGTTCAAAAGCAGAGACATTACTTTGCCAACAAAGGTCTGTCTAGTCAAGGCTATGGTTTTTCCTGTGGTCATGTATGGATGTGAGAATTGGACTGTGAAGAAGGCTGAGCACCGAAGAATTGATGCTTTTGAACTGTGGTGTTGGAGAAGACTCCTGAGAGTCCCTTGGACTGCAAGGAGATCCAACCAGTCCATTCTGAAGGAGGTCAACCCTGGGATTTCTTTGGAAGGAATGATGCTAAAGCTGAAGCTCCAGTACTTTGGCCACTTCATGTGAAGAGTTGACTCATTGGAAAAGACTCTGATGCTGGGAGGGATTGGGGGCAGGAGGAGAAAGGGACGACCGAGGATGAGATGCCTGGATGGCATCATAGACTCGATGGACGTGAGTCTGAGTGAACTCCGGGTGATGGTGATGGACAGGGAGGCCTGGCGTGCTGCGATTCATGGGGTTGCAAACAGTTGACACGACTGAGCGACTGAGCGACTGAACTGAACTGAACTGAACTGTAAAGACCAGACCTCTTCCCATAATTTACATATTAAAATAACAGGATTAGCCACAAGGTTTAATCCAGAGACTGTCCTCAGGCAGGATACATTATTGTTATATAATCCTAAGGAATGTAGAAGAAAAAAATGTTTGTCCTTCTTCCTCCTTGAGAATTCGAGACCCCTCTCTCCTTGGGGACCCCTAGATTTCTTCTCAACCTGCCTAGGAACTGACTCTCTCATTCTCCCCTGAAATTCAGTTGTCTGAAGGACTCTTCTTTTGGTTCATTTCTTGTTTCCTGCCTTTCCTAACCATGGTGTCTAGAGTTAATACTAGCAACTTCACCCAGGCTTATGATCCTGAACACCTTACTTGACAGTTTAGCTTAGACTTTCTTTAGTACTATTCCTCTGTGGTAATCTGCCTAGAGTGACTCAGGTAAAAGAGTTGGAATCCAGTTGCTATGGATGGAGTCCCTCCATCTGAAGCTGCTCTCTTCATTTCTGTCACCTACAGGCTGGGTGCTAGGGCATGGTGCTGCATGAAGGCCACACAGTCCTAGAAGCCTCTCAAGACCTTCCCACAATATTCAGCTCTTCTTGCCAATGGAAAGAGCTGTACTCTCTCTGAAATGATTTGACGAAGTGGATGGCCTCTATTATTGGTCCTGCTCTACTGAAGCAGTCACTTTATTAGAACTATGGTGAGAATTCATCCTGATGATTTTCTTTCATCCTTTCCTTCCTATTGAGTTTGCAGCTGTCCTCCTCAAGAACTCAGTGTTAATGGAAGACTTCACTAAGATTCACCAATGAGCACTAATGCTGACACATAATTTATTTGTAATATGAAGCATTGTGACAGGGGGCTGCAGAGGGAGGCAAGAAGCTACTCAGAAGTTAAAGTGTACCTTGGCCCTCCCTGATCACAAAAAGCTTAACATCTAATTGGGAAGACAGGTAGAATTTGTGAAAAACTGAACAAGTTGTAGTGATTTAGAATGAAGCTAGAGTTTGGAAAAGGGAAAGCAGATCATTCAGGCTAGCTTGGTCCAGAAGTTCTTCATAAAGGAGTTTGGAACTTAAATGTCCTTTGAAGAATGTGGCGAGCTCCAACAAGAGGGGAGAGTTTTGTGGAGGTATGTTTTTCAGACATGGTTTCTATGTCCAGTGTCCATTTTCCTATATGTTTCTACTTTACATCCATACATCCATCACATTATTGTCAGCCAACTTTGATCATAGGTTCCAGGATGCAAAAAATAAATTTTTTTTCACCCTTTTTGATAAGCACTGATGAATATGCTTGGTGAAAATAATGAAATTGCAATTTCAAGCTGTCTTCTATAAAATTGCAAGTAAGTGCTCTGGGATTTTTATTATTCTGTTTTTTTAATTTAAAAAAGAAGCAACAAAAATATACTTTTGAAAATAAAAGAAAATTTACAAAGAGGAAAATAAAAGTGCCTATAATCTCTCCAGAGAGATGATTATTATATTAGTTGTAGGTGTAACATAGTGACTCATTTTTATAGATTACACTCCATTTAAAGTTATTATAAAATATTGATTGTATTCCCTATGCAATTCAATATATCCTTATAGCTTATTGATTTATTAAAAAATATTCATTTATTTATTTATTTGGCCACATCATATCTTAGATGTGTCATGTTAGATCTTTCCTTGTGGTTGCTTGGGTTCCAGAGCTCAAGGGCTCAGTAGTTACAGCACACAGACTTAGCTGCTCTGTGCATGAGATCTTACTTCCTTGACCAGGGATCAACCTGTGTCCTTGGCATTGCAATGCAGATTCTCAGCCACTGGACCATCAGCGAAGTTTCTAGCCTTTTTATTTTATACATAATAGTTTGTACCTCTTAATCCCCTTTGCTTACCATACTCTGCCCCATCTGTCTTCACACTGGTAACCACTAGTTTGTTCTTGATATCTGTGTATCTGTGTCTGTTTTTTTAAATTAATTAATTAATTTTTTAATTGTAGGATAAATTGCTTTACAGAACTTTGTTGTTTTCTGTCAAACCTCAACATGAATCAGCCATAGGTATACATATTCTCCTCCCTTTTGAACCCCCCTCCCATCTCCCTCCCCATCCCAACCCTCTAGGTTGATACAGAGCCCCTGTTTGAGTTTCCTGAGCCACACAGCAAATGCCAATTGGGATCTATTTTACATATGGTAATGTAAGTTTCTATGTTACTCTTTCCATATATCTCACCCTCTCTTCCCCTCTCCCCATGTCCATAAGTCTATTCTCTATGTCTGCTTCTCCGTTGCTACCCTGTAAATAAATTCTTCAGTGCCATTTTTCTAGATTCCATATATATGCATTAGAATATGATATTTATCTTTCTCTTTATGACTTACTTCACTCTGTATAATAGGCTCTAAGTTAATCCACCTCATTAGAACTGACTCAAATGTCTTCCTTTCTATGGCTGAGTAATATTCCATTGTGTTTATGTACCACAACTTCTTTATCCATTCATCTGTCAGTGGACATTTCAGTTGCTTCCATGCTCTAGCTACCACAAATAGTGCTGCAATGGACAATGGGATACATGTGTCTTTTTCAATTTTTTTTTCCTCAGGGTATATGCCTAGAAGTGGGATTGTGGGGTCATTTGGTGGCCTTTATTCCTAGTTTTTAAAGGAATCTCCATACCGTCTTCCATAGTGACTGTATCAGTTTACATTCCCACCAACAGTGCAAGAGAGTTCCCTTTTCTCCACACCCTCTTCAACATTTATTGTTTGTAGACTTTTTGATGTTAGCCATTCTGACCCATGAGGTGATATCTCATTGTAGTTTTGACTTGCATTTCTCTAATAATGAGTGATGTTGAGCACCTTATTATGTGTTTGTTAGCCATGTGTATGTCTTCTTTGGAGAAAAGTTTGTTTAGGTCTTTTTCCCACTTTTTGATTGGTTTGTTTGTTTTTCTGGTATTGAGCTGTATGAGATGCTTGTATATTTTGGAAATTAATCCTTTGTCAGCTGTTTCGTTTGCTATTATTTTCTCCCATTCTGAGGGTTGTCTTTTCACCTTGCTTAATAGTTTCTTTTGCTGTGCAAAAGCTTTTAAGTTTAATCAGGTCCCACTTGTTTACTTCTTATTTCTGTTACTCTAGGAGGTGGGTCATAGAGGATCTTGCTTTGATTTATGTCATGGAGTGTTCTGCCTATGTTTTCTGCTAAGAGTTTTATAGTTTCTGGTCTTACATTTAGGTCTTTAATCCAATTTGAGTTTATCTTTATGTTTGGTGTTAGGAAGTGTTCTAATTTCATTCTTTTACATGTAGCTGTCCAGTTTTCCCAGCACCATTTATTGAAGAAGCTGTCTTTGCCCCATTGTATACTCTTGCCTCTTTTGTAGAAAATAAGGTACACATAGGTGCATATATGTATGCATATATGGGCTTTCTATTTTATTTCTGGGCCTTCTATCTTGTTCCATTGGTCTATATTTCTGTTTTTGTGCCAGTACCATAGTGTCTTGATGACTATAGCTTTGTAGTATAATCTGAAGTCAGGAAGGTTGATTCCTCCAGCTCCATTCTTCTTTCTCAAGGCTGCTTTGGTTATTTGGGGTCTTTTGTGTTTCCATATGAATTGTGAAATTTTTTGTTCTAGTTCTGTGAAAAATGTCATTGGTAATTTGATAAGGATCACATTGAATCTATAGATTGCATTGTAGTATAGTCATTTTCACAATATTGATTTTTCCTACCCAGGAACATGGGATATCTCTCCATCTGTTTATGTCATCTTTGATTTCTTTCATTAGTGTCTTATAATTTTCTGTGTACAGTTCTTTTGTCTCCTTAGGTAAGTTTATTCCTAGATATTTAATACTTTTTGTTGCAATGGTGAGTGGGATTGATTCCTTAATTTCTCTTTCTCATTTTTCATTGTTAGTATATAGAAATGCAAGTGATTTCTGTGTATTGATTTTGTATCCTACAACTTTGCTAAATTCACTGATTAGCTCTAATAATTTTCTGATAACTATCTTTAGGGTTTTCTATGTACAGTAATATGTCATCTACAAACAGTGAGAGCTTTACTTCTTTTCCAAACTGGGTTCCTTTTATTTCTTTTTCTTCACTGATTTCTGTAGCTAGGACTTCAGGAACTATGCTGAATAATAGTGGTGAAAGTGGACACCTTTGTCTTGTTCCTAATAGTACGGGGAATGTTTTCAGTTTTTCACCATTGAGAATAATGTTTGCTGTAGACTTATCACATATGGCCTTTACTATGTTGAGGTAGGTTCCTTCTATGCCCATTTTTTGAAGAGTTTTAATCATAAATTCGTGCTGAATTTTGTCAAAGCTTTTTCTGCATCTATTAAGATGATCATGTGATTTTTATCTTTCAATTTGTTAATATGGTGTATCACATTGATTGATTTCTGTATGTTGAAGAATCTTTGCATCCCTGTTCAATTCATGATACAAGATGCTCGGAGCTGATGCACTGGGATGACCCAGAGGGATGGTATGGGGAGGGAGGTGGGAGGGGGGTACAGGATGGGGAACACGTGTACACCCGTGGCAGATGCATGTTGATGTATGGCAAAACCAATACAATATTTTAAAGTAATTAGCCTCCAATTAAAATAAATAAATTTATATTAAAAAAAAGAATCTTTGCATCCCTGGTATAAACCCAACTTGATCATGGTGTATGAGCTTTTTGATGTGTTGCTGAATTCTATGTTTTAGAATTTTGTTGACTTTAGTATCTGTGTTCATCGGTGATATTGGCCTGTAGTTTTCTTATTTTGTGTGTTGTCTTTGTCTGGCTTTGGTATCAGTTTGATGGTGGCCTCGTAGAATGAGTTTGAAAGTGTTCCTTCCTCTGTGATTTTCTGAAAGAGTTTTAGAAGGATAGGCATTAGATTGTCTCTAAATGTTTGATAGCATTCTCCTGTGAAGCCATCTGGTCCTGGGCTTTTGTTTTTTGGGAGATTTTTGATCACAGCTTTAATTTCAGTGCTTGTAATTGGGTTGCTTGTAATTTCTATTTCTTCCTGGTTCAGTCTTGGAAGATAAAATTTTTCTAAGAATCTGCATTTCTTCCAGGTTCTTTATTTTATTGCCATATAGTTGTTCATAATAATTTCTTATAATCCTTTGTATTTCTGTATTGTCTGTTGTAACCTCTCCTTTTTCATTTCTAATTTTGTTGATTTGATTTTTCTCTCTTTTTTTTCTTGATGAGTCTGGCTAGAGGTTTGACAATTTTGTTTATCTTCTCAAAGAACCAACTTTTAGTTTTATTAAACTTTACTATTGTTTCTTTCATTTCTTTTTCATTTATTTCTGCTCTGATCTTTATGATTTCCTTCCTTCTATTAATTTTGTTGTTGTTCTTCTTCTGTCTCCAGTTGCTTTAGGTGTAAAGTTAGGTTGTCTTTTTGACGTTTTTCTTGTTTCTTGAGGTAGGATTGTATTGCTATAAATTTCCCTTTTAGAACTGCTTTTGCAGTTCTTTTGCATCCCATAGGTTTTACATTGTCATGTATTCATTGTCATTCGTTTCTAGATGTTTTTTGATTTCCCTTTTGATTTCTTTGGTAACCTGTTCAGTTCAGTTCAGTTCAGTTCAGTCGCTCAGTCATGTCCGACTCTTTGCGACCCCATGAATCACACCACGCCAGGCCTCCCTGTCCATCACCATCTCCCGGAGCTCACTCAGACTCACGTCCATTGAGTCCATGATGCCATCCAGCCATCTCATCCTGGGTCGTCCCCTTCTCCTCCTGCCCCCAATCCCTCCCAGCATCAGAGTCTTTTCCAACGAGTCAACTCTTCACATGAGGTGTCCAAAGTACTGGAGCTTCAGCTTTAGCATCATTCCTTCCAAAGAAATCCCAGGGTTGATCTCCTTCAGAATGGACTGGTTGGATCTCCTTGCAGTCCAAGGGAACCTCAAGAGTCTTCTCCAACACCACAGTTCAAACGCATCAATTCTTCGGTGCTCAGCCTTCTTCACAGTCCAACTCTCACATCCATGACCACAGGAAAAACCATAGCCTTGACTAGACGGACTTTAGTCGGCAAAGTAATGTCTCTGCTTTTGAATATGCTATCTAGGTTGGTCATAGTTATTTAGAAACATGTTGTTTAATCTCCATGTGTTTGTGTTTTTCACAGTATTTTTTTTCCCTTGTAATTGATATCTAGTCTGATAGCATTGTGGTCAGAGAAGATGCTTGATACAATTTCAGTTTTCTTATATTTCCTGAGGTTTGATTTGTGACCCAAGATGTGGTCTATGCTGGAGAATGTTCCATGTGTACTTGAGAAGAAGGTGTATTCTACTGCATTTGGGTGGAATGTCTTGAAGATATCAGTGAGATCCATCTCATCTAATGTATCATTTGAGACTTGTGTTTCCTTATTAATTTTCTGTTTTGATGATCTGTCCACTTGTGTGAGTGGGGTGTTAAAGTCTCCTACTATTACTGTGTTACTGTCAGTTTCTCCTTTTATGTCTGTTAGTGTCTGTCTTATGTATTGAGGTGCTCTTATGTTGGGCACATAGATATTTACAATTGCTATGTCTTCCTCTTGATTTGGTCCCTTGATTATTATGTAGTGTCCTTTCTTATCTCTTGTAATCTTATTTAAGGTCTGTTTTGTCTGATATGAGGGTTGCTTCTCCAGCTTTCTTTTGCTTCCCATTTGCATGGAATATATTTTTCCAGCCTCTCACTTTCAGTCTATGTGTGTCTTGAGTTCTGAAGTGGATTTCTTCTAGACAGCATATATATGGGTCTTGTTTTTGTATCCATTCAGCCAGTCTGTGTCTTTTGGTTGGAGCATTTAATTCATTTACATTTAAAGTAATTATTGATATATATGTTCCTATTACCATTTTCTTAATTGTTTGGCATTGATTTTGTACATCTTTTTTCTTCTGTTGTATTTCTTGACTATATAAGTCCATTTAACATTTGTTGTAAAACTGGTTTGGTGGTATTGAATTCTCTTAACTTTTGCTTGTCTGAAAAGCTTTTTATTTCTCCATCAATTCTGAATGAGATCCTTGCCAGGTACAGCAATCTTGGTTGTAGATTTTTACCTTTCAGTACTTTAAATATATCCTGGTATTCCCTTCTGGCCTGCAGAGTTTCTACTGAAAGATCAGCTATTAAACATTTGAAGTTTCCCTTGTATGTTACTTGTTGCTTCTCCCTTGCTGCTTTTAATATTCTTTTTTTGTGTTTAGTTTTTGTTAGTTTGATTAGTATGTGTCTTGGTGTGTTTCTCCTTGGGTTTATCCTGAATGGGACTCTTTGAATCTCTTGGATTTGATTGACTACTTCCTTTTTCATGTTGGAGAAATTTTCAACTATAATCTCTTCAAAAATTCTCATACCCTTTCTTTTTCTCTTTCTTCTGAGACACCTATAATTCGAATGTTGGTGTGTTTGATATTGTCCCAGAGATCTCTGAGACTATCCTTGTTCTTTGCATTCTGTTTACATTAGTCTGCTCTTCAGAAGTTATTTCCACCATTTTATCTTCCACCTCATGGATTCATTCTTCTGCTTCAGATATTCTGGTATTGATTCCTTCTAGAGTATTTTTAATTTCAGTAATTGTGCTGTTTGTCTCTGTATCTTTATTCTTCAAGTCTTCTAGGTCTTTGTGAATTTATTATTGTAGTTTCTCCATTCTGTTTTCAAGGTTTTTGATCATCTTTACTATCATTATTCTGAATCCTTTTTCAGGTAGTTTGCCTATTTCTTCTTCATTTATTTGGACTTCTGTGTTTCTACTTTGTTCCTTCATTTGTGTAGTATTTTTCTGCCTTTGTTTTTCTTGAGTCACTGCTGTCAGAGTCCTTTCCCTCACTGGCAGTCACAGTCCACCTCACCTCCTTAGGATGCCCTCTAACACTGTGCTTGTCTCTGGACCTGCTGTGGGGGCTGTTCGTATTCTAATCTGGTCCTATTCCTATGTGTTCTTGCTTAAAATCTCCACAGCTATCAGAATTACTGTGTTTTCTTTTGTGGGAGGTCTCAATGTCCTTTTATATACTCCATAGACACAGAGTCTGCCTAGTTGATTGTGTGAATTTAATCTGCAGCTTGTACAGCTGATGGGAAGGTTTTGGGTCTTCTTCCTTAGCCACACTGCCCCTGGGTTTCAGTTGTGGTTTACCTGTGCTTGTGGGTCATCCAAAAGGGTTTGCTCCTGAGACTGCCCTGCAGGACTTGGATCTGCTCCAGTGAAGGCCAGGTGTGAAGTTGGTGCAGCAGCTTGGATTGAAGGGGTTCTGTCAGCACCAGGTACTCAGGGGAGCTGGCAGCTAGGACAGCAGGAAATATAGTGCTCTAGAAGGTGTGACAATCAGTATTGGTGAATACACTCTAATATTCTTGCCTGACGACCCTGACAGAGAAGCCTGGCAGGCCACAGTCCAGAAATTCACAAAGAGTTGGACACGACTGAAGTGACCCTGTGTGTATAGATGCAAGTCCTTTTTTTCCTGCGGCAGCTCTGCCCCAGTGAGGTTTGAGAATGAAGGCAGTGCAGCTGCTTGGCTTGCAGGGACACTGGGGGCATCAAGTGTGCAGCAACATAGACTACCTCTGCCATAGGAGTTATGGCCCTATCAGAGTCTTTTTTCAAGCCTCTTGTAGCTGTCAATCAGAAGGCCTCTTTGGCCAGTCTTTATTCATAGCTCTGCCCATTCAGGCACTTAGAGGGCTCCCATGCCTGGGATCCTACTCTGAAGATTAGTGCATCAGGCACTTAAAGGGACGCCCTCGGTGGGGTCCTCCTCTGTACTTCTGTATGTCAAGCATTTGATGGGGCAGCCTCTGTATTGTTCAGCTGCCAAGGTCGGTGCACGGGGATAGAGAGAGGCTATGATGATGGCTCCACCCCTTACATGTGACTCAGCAGTATTGCCTTGCTTCCATAGCTGCCTGGCTTTCCTTCACAGGCATTTCCCATAATAATCCCCCCTTGGCTCCCCCCTAACCCCCCGACACACACAAACACATCCCCTCGATCCGTCTCTCCACAGTCAACAGCAGTCCTCACTCTGGGATTGCTCCACAATTCTTAAACTCCATCTCCTAGCTGCTGCGCCTTCTAGGGGACCTGTGTCCCTGTCCAGGGTACGTATGACTGCGGCAAGGACTGTTTTATTCTCATTCTATTTATGCTGCTTCAGATAAGCTGTTTCACTCTGAGCCTTAAAGGTTTCTCTCTGACTCAGACAATTGCCCAGATGTGGGGATCGACTCCTGCTTCAGTTCCCTCTCCCACTGAGAGCAGGTCCAGTCCTACTAACACTCCTGTTTCCCACCCCCCCCCCCCCAATTCCTTTTTCCTACCATGTTTTACGTGGTTCTATATATTCTTTCCCACTGGTTAGATACTCCTGTACACTCTCAGTTGGTGTTCTGCATGCATTTCTGTGTCTGAAGGTGTGTTCCTGATGTATCCATGGAGAGAGATGTACTCCACACCCACCGACTCCTCCACCATCTTGTTCTCCCTCCTTGTCTGGTTTTAAAGGAAACACTTGGTAGATGCCTGGATGGATGGTCATATACCATTAGACTGACATATCAAATGTACTTATACAACCTATTTTCACTAATTAATATTTCAAGATATTTTTATGTATAATAAATAGCTATCTCAAACTTTTTTTAAAGGCTAACTGTATTTCAGTTTTTAATAAGTCACAATTTATAAGAAATTTCCTATTATATGATATTTTGAATTTTTTTCAACTTTTCAATTTAAATTAATGTCATAATGAACACCTTTGTAGGATATATATTTGAACATTATTGTAATTTTTTTACTCAGGTTAAATTCCTAGAACAAGACCTGGTAGGAAAAACAATCAGAGCACTTAAAGAAATTTATGTTGGAGTTTAAGGTAACTCATAAAAAATACACAAACCATATGTATATAACTTATGAAAGCAGAACCTAGAACAAGAAGCAGGGTATTACTGGAATCCCACAGTCTTTCCTTAAGTTCCTTTTTAGTAATAAAATTCCAAGGGTAACCCCTACATTGACTTCTAAGACCACAGATTATTTTGCTAACTTTGGTACTTTATGCAGATGGAGTCATAGAGTGTTCATTGTTTGTGAGGTTCATCCATATCATGGCATATAGTTGAGGACAGTTTGTTCACTGCTGCTAGACTTTCATTGTAAGACGATACCACAGTTCATCTTTTCATTCTACTATCGAAAAACCTTTGATAGTTTGCAGGTTTGGACTGGTATGAATAAAACCACTAAAAAGACTCAGTACCTGTCTTTTGGTAAACATATGTAGGAATTTCTGTTAGGCATATGTCTAGGTAGGAAGCTGTTGTGTTGTAGGAAATACAACTATTCAGGTTTAGAAAACTGCCAAACCATTCTATAAAGTGTTTTTACCTATTTACCTTCCTAACAGCAATGTGAGAGTTTCACATCATTACTTGTGCCACCTGTCTTAGCCATACTGGTTAGTGTACATGAGTATTTCATTGAAGTTTTAATTAACTTTTTTCCCCTCTAATGGCTAATTTAAGCACCCTTTTGTGTGTTCAGTGATTGGCCATTTGAAAATCTACTTTTGTGAGATATCTGTTCAAGTCTTTTGCCAATTTTTGTAACAAGCTTTCTTTTTTTCCACCGGTTTATAGGAGGGACTTAAACATTTTGTTTAAAGATCCTCTCCAAAGTTGAGTGACTTACACAAATATTTCATCTGTTGTACACTAGGAAGAAGAGTTAGTCCCTCGAATTCACACAAGCAAAAGGGAAATCTGTCATGTGAAGAGAACCAAAAGGATTTACTTTATATTTTAGAGCATATTTTAATTCTGGCAGAAAATTTTAAAAATAATACTTTCTAGAAAATTCCTGATGTCTTATAGAACATGAAACAAAATGCAAAAATATAGATGTTTGTGCTGACATTTAATTTAAAAATGCTAAAAAAAAAAAAAAAAATCAATTGTGTGAATGTTCCAGTCTGGCAATCTGGAAGTATAATGACAAGGAAACAATTTAAATTCTCTAAAGAAGAAATGAAGAAAAAATTTATTCTAAAAATGTTCAAGTTTCAAAATGTATCTCCATTTAGATGGTGATGATATATCCAGGGATATATAGCAGATGTGTTGGCCTGTTTCCAAGCCCTGCTTGGAGGCTTTGCATCACGGAAGACCATTACATTATGTATGAAATGCCACTTCAGTTCAGAGTCTGCCAGTAAATTGGAAATACCAACTTCATAGTCTTTTGCAGCTGATTAGTGGGAAAAGCATTCCTGGATGTAAATATCCAGAAGTTCAAATCATTTTTAAGAAAAAAAAAAAAGGGGAGGGGCAGGAAACATTGTATTCTCCATCTCTGTGCTATTCTAAACACTGTAGGCTGTACCACTTTGTATTTTTGAAATTAAGTGTATTTAAGGGCCATAAGAGAGTTTACTGGGGCTTCAGTGATGAAAGCTCCACCTGCCAATACAGGAGTCACAAGAGACATGGGTTCAATCTCTGTGTCAGGAATATCCCTTGGAATAGGAAATGGCAACCCATCCCAGTATTCTTGCTGGGATAACCCATGGACTCTAGTCCATGGGATTGCAGAGTTGAAACAACAGCACACATGCCAAGGACCATAATATTCCTCTTTCCTGAAGAAAAGAATAATTCTATGCCATTTTAAGCCTATACTATATAAATTCTGTGGGTAAAAAATGTTGTCATTAAGAGTTAAGTAGAATGGAGGAATTGAGTGGTTAAAACTGTGTTTTCACTGCTGAGTGTCTGGGTTCAATCCCTGGTTAGGGAACTATGATCCTACAAGCCATGGGACATGGCTGGAAAGAAAAAAAACGAAAACAAAAACAAAAAAACGAGTTCAGTAGAGTGGACATTCACTAGTTCCCTTGGGCATTCTTCCAAAAAAAATCTTTACAAATTGTACAACTTTCATCAGCTTTGGATCAGACAAACTACTGTGCAAGACTGTTCATTACTTTCTTAGCTGTGAAAGGATCATCATCAAATACTAAGCATAATGTGCTGTGAGCGTGTATTAGGCAGTCTTTGAAACATTAGGAAAGGGT